>NC_139629.1:22087554-22140054 GCF_964638095.1 Poromitra crassiceps | reverse complement strand
AAGCCGTGGCGACAGTGGCAGGTACCGTTACCATGACACTGCATGGAGATGGAGCCCATCGGGTCACAGTTACAGGCTGGGAGGGGACAGGAGACAACAGGACAGTTACAGGCTGGGAAGGGACAGGAGACAACAGGACATTTACAGGCTGGGAGGGGACAGGAAACAACAGGACAGTTACAGGCTGGGAGGGGACAGGAGACAACAGGACAGTTACAGGCTGGGAGGGGACAGGATACAACAGGACAGTTACAGGCTGGGAGGGGACAGGAGACAACAGGACAGTTACAGGCTGGGAGGGGACAGGAGACAACAGGACAGTTACAGGCTGGGAGGGGACAGGAGACAACAGGACAGTTACAGGCTGGGAGGGGACAGGATACAACAGGACAGTTACAGGCTGGGAGGGGACAGGAGACAACAGGACAGTTACAGGCTGGGAGGGGACAGGAGACAACAGGACAGTTACAGGCTGGGAGGGGACAGGAGACAACAGGACAGTTACAGGCTGGGAGGGGACAGGAGACAACAGGACAGTTACAGGCTGGGAGGGGACAGGAGACAACAGGACAGTTACAGGCTGGGAGGGGACAGGAGACAACAGGACAGTTACAGGCTGGGAGGGGACAGGAGACAACAGGACAGTTACAGGCTGGGAAGGGACAGGAGACAACAGGACAGTTACAGGCTGGGAGTGGACAGGAGACAACAGGACAGTTACAGGCTGGGAGGGGACAGGAGACAACAGGACAGTTACAGGCTGGGAGGGGACAGGAGACAACAGGACAGTTACAGGCTGGGAGGGGACAGGAGACAACAGGACAGTTACAGGCTGGGAGGGGACAGGAGACAAAAGGACAGTTACAGGCTGGGAGGGGACAGGAGACAACAGGACGGGTGGGAGAGCAGCAGGGAAGCAGTCACATTCAAAGACAGATGTTTTCCTTTATACTGTATGAGCGCTATTACAGGATGACCATATATGGTGCAGTTGTGGTGCCTTAAAGCTCCATTATGTAACTTTTTTTAACCTTCATGGGTAACTAAACTAATTGGTTCTGCTTTAAACCAATGGATATGGCTTTTGAGAAGTGCTGGTGGAGGATTCTGGGCAAAATCTCCACATTTGAGAATAAACTCTAGAATTTGCATGCAGCGAGAGTGCCCTCCAGGGGCTGAAACCCACTTTTGCTGTTGGGTCTGCTAAAGTGGGTGAGCTTGGGTTCCGATGACATCACCAAAAACCCCTTTCTCACACAGTCAGTCTAAGCTCGGCCCCCCAGCTAATCCCCGGTTGAGACTTGATTAGTCTTTTTCTAAATCCCAAGCAGAGGCAGGTCTGCCAGAAGTCTGGTATTTTTGCCTGGGGCCTGTCAAGTTGCCTGTAATTTGTAACTATTTCCTGCACAGCTCCTTCAAATTAAAGGTTTTCCACTGGCAAACTAATGGGATGCTTTTATTGTGAAGTATGTATAGGAAATGAAATGTGTTTAGCTTGCTAGCTTGATTAGCAGCGGTGTCATTAGCCACTTCTCTCCCGAAAACAAGCCAATTTCGAATCGCCGTATCAAACATGTTTGATATTTACGACTTGAAATCCTATCGTGTGAAAGGAACAGCGATGGAATATTGAGCAGAAACTCACAATAGCCAATGAGAAGGAGTTGACCGTGAAGCGTCACCAACCG
The DNA here is from genome assembly GCF_964638095.1 of Poromitra crassiceps. Taxonomy (NCBI): domain Eukaryota; kingdom Metazoa; phylum Chordata; class Actinopteri; order Beryciformes; family Melamphaidae; genus Poromitra; species Poromitra crassiceps. The sequence continues at coordinate 22,138,366 of NC_139629.1, read as the reverse complement.
GAGCCAAATATAATACATTAATGTGGGCGGAGATAATCAGTCTTTTGTGTTTGGACGTATGTTGGAAAACAGACTATTTGGACCATGTATTGTGAACAGGTGCATGGGGATACCCAGTGAGTGTACAGTGATATCTGGTCATTTGCAGGAGTGATCTGACATTTAACAAGGCGTGCACAGTGACAGAAGTCTCCGCTAGCCGCTGACCGACCGTGAAGCGGAGCCAAGACCCTGCAATCGCCCGTCTGAAATCGCTTAGTAAAACGCCAAGCGTGTGGTCCTGCATCTTGATTGATTCGTCTGGTCTGGTGTGTGCGTATCTTCTTACGATTAAAATGTAAAAAAAAAAAAATGGGTTGGATATGTCATTATGTCTGTGGCCTCCCACATTTTGAAAACGGGTTTAAGATTTGAAAATCCTCTAGTGTGCAACCGACCAAGCATTAAGCACAGCCCAGTACCTCTGCAGCCTCGTGAGGAGAATCCAAAGAAGCCCACGCGGCACGAATCACACAATCTCCCCTCCACTCCTGCCCGACACACACACTGCCCTGTGACGGGATGACACGCCGGGGACCACGAGCCAATTGGATTACAGTCGCACCTAAGGAGGGGAGAAACCATTCATACTGTATCAGGTTCATCGTATCGTTTAGGGGACATTCACACCAAAAGCGTTTTTTTCAGTCAAGCTGTGTTCACACCGAGATATTTATTTTTCTCTCTGTCGCTCGATTTAACCCTTTGGAATCGCTGTTGCTCTGTTTAAATCGCTCGTCAACAGGCACAATAATTGACGGACATCTGGGGGCTATAACGTTACGCAATGTCTTGATATTTGTCCACTGCGAGCCACCGTGCTCCTAACGCGAGCTCTATACCGGTAGTACAGACTTCACTTCATGTCAGCTGTCAGCCTGTCAATCAGCTGTCAATGCGGTTTGTTGCCACACAATAAACCAGCGGTTTGTTCCAAGCCAGTGTGATCCTTGACTCACTTTCACACGGCAACCAATCAGCGTTGAACAGCGAGCGACTGATGCCAGCGTAATTTCGCTCGAGTTGGGATATTTCATCTCGGGCGAGGAGCGAATTTTCTCCCTATCGCTCTGTCTCTGTCGCTCGGACGCCCAGCGATTTTTCTCCCGGGCGAATATAGGCTCAATCGCTCGTTTGCATTGACTTTGTATGTAAACTCGATGCCAGCGAAAAACTTTAATAGGTCGGTGTGAACGCAGCTTCAGAACGCTATGAAAATCCTGTTGAGAGCGCTTCCATTGTGCACAAAACACAGCGCTACGTGTTTGTTCTCCCCTGTAGTCGGCGTGCAGTAGGCTACAGATCAGAACACAACGACCACACGGACGGTAGCCAGCTGGTTTTGTCTGTTTGATGTTGTTCACGGTCAACATGAAAGCGAGATTATTGCCAATTCTGGCAGCAGCCGAGGTTGAAAATCCCTCGGGAGGAGAAAAGGTAGGTGGAGTGAAAAAGAGAGCAGGGCGCTTTTCCTCTAATGTTCAACTTTTTTCAGCTTAAAAACGCCCACAGCGCTCCTCCAAAAACAACAGATGCCACAGCGTTTAAACTAGGGCTGTCATCCGATTCATTTTATTAATCGTGATTAATATTGCGATTAACTATAGTTAATCGCGATTAATCGCATCTTTGTATCGCATGTTTAAAATGTCATTATTTTGCATTTCAAAGCATTTTTAATTAGATATTAATCATTCTTACCAGTGTGTCGTGATTGGGAATCAAATGTACGTTTTGATCTTGAATTTTAGATTTATTTTCAATTCAATAGAAGTGGAATAGAGACAGTCCGCATGTCTGGGAACGCCCACAAAATGTTAAACGGCTGGCGCGCGAGTGGGGTAAAACCGCCGATATATCTCATGGGCTGACTCACCAAAGGAAGGTGCTGTGGCTCTAAACTACAGGTTTGGGGGTTCTAGAGCAGAACACAAGACGTCTGCTCAGATGTGCGTTTACTGCGGTGGTTAAATCCCCGATCGTGTCTGCCTGGGCTGGGCTATCAGCTAAATTCTAACTTTGCTGAATGGATAGAACGGGGGTTTTTACCCCACCCTGACCACGCCCCCAGCCAGGCTGAGCCAGCTAACCAGCGTCTATTGTGGGCGTTCCTAGAGCCTGTATGGGCGTTCCCAGACATGCGGACTGTCTCTATGTAGACAGGAGGTAACAATGTCTACATCTAGAACCGATACTTCCGGCGGCGGCGCTGTGGAGCGGTCGAAACCCAAAATAACACAGCCGAAGAAGGCTGTGTCTGAGCTAAAAACTTTGGCACTTCCATGTGAATAATGGCTCGGTATTGGAAACTGTGTATTGATAACGTGTATATCGCGTGAAGCCATTGGAGCCGACCTCCCAGTGGTTAGAGGACCGGCGCATCCGAGACTCTGAAGGAAGAATGAGTGATGAGTCTCTCGCGCTAGCTAGCTGGCTGCTAGCTGGCCGCTACTAGGCGCTAGCTACTTTTAGGTGATCGCTCGCCTCAAACTCGATGTACTTCGGTGATATTTTAATTCCGTTTCACACAAGGTGCAAACTACTGCTCTTGACTTGTCCACTGTGCCATTTGGGGAGTTTTGTAAAGTAAAACGAGCCATTTAGAAGCGTATTGCTGTCGTTCTCTTCCATGCCTGCACAAGCAGGAGACAGGAAACAGAACGGCTTGACTACAAGTACGGGTGCGACGAAGGGACAAAATAGCGGCATACGTTTAACGCGCTAAAAAAAAATGGTCGGCCGTTAATCGCATCGCGATTAACGCGTTAACGCTGACAGCCCTAGTTTAAACGTGCCTTCATTAAAAGAGGAGCACGTCTAGCGCGTCCTTACATAGAGAATGAATTGCAGAAAGACGCTGGCAGCTCCAAAAACGCTTTTGGTCTGAATGTCCCCTTAGAGATGTCTTTTTGAATAAACGCATCCAGAGTAGTGGGCCTGATTACCTCTCACACCCTGCTCCTGGTTGGAGGCTGAAGAAAGCGACCTCACAGTGGCTGCAGTTCCGTCCGGTCACATGACTGGAGCACTGACAGTCTCCTGTCTGGGGGTGGCATTCATTCACTGGCCCAGAGGTCCCGGCAGGATTGCAGCTGCAAGCTAAGAGGATGCGACAAAAACCAACACTCGGCTCGTTTGTTGTGTCAAGTGTTAAAATGAGAATGATATTAAATTGTCAGCAACTTCAGCATCGACATTTTCTCACAATGAATCATTTGCCATTGGAAAGGATTTCCCTTTTAGTCTTATTCACTAGATATACTTGTTACCTGCAAGTCTCTGCAAGAAAACGAGACAGGAGAATGTCTGTCTGTCCGGCCGTCCGTCTTTCCATCTATCTGTGTCTCTCTTTTGGTCCGTCCTTCCTTCCCACTACCTGGTCAGTTTTTGGTTTCTCCTCCTTTGACTCTCCCTTCATGATTCACTTTGACCTTTTTTGATTCTCTCAACCCTGTTATTCTCCATTTCTTTATGCCTTCTTTATGACGCACAGTCAGGCCCTCCCCTCTCTCACCACTCATCCCTGTTTTAACCCTTTAACTCCTGCAGGCTTCGTGACTGGAAACCATTTCAGTTAAATGCACCCTTTTCTTTTTCATTTCCTTTTGTGTTTGAATGGCCAAAAGATAAAGCCAAGGCTATCTAGACCAGTCGTGGTCCTCCAACTTCTTCCACATCAAGGACCCCTAAACTGACTGGTAAGACTTTGTTCCCCGCAGGGTGCCCCATCTGTTATGATTTTTGCTTTCAGATGTTTTATTACAGGAAGTGTATGAAACCCAAAATAGTTATATACAGTATTCTCATACTGTTACTATTGTGGACGGAATTATAGTGGAAATAAATTATTCCCCTTTTTTGCTGGGGAGCCCCTGGAACCCCCCTCAATTAAGGGCCCCTGTTGGTCCCCGGACCCCACTTTGAGGACCACTGATCTCTAGACCTTTCAAAGAATTAGTCCCACACATTTGTTCAGATTGTATATCTATTCTGAGGAAAGAGATTTAGTAAACAGAACAATCTGGCCCCTAACAGACATCTGAAAGTATCTTTCTGCACAAGGCCAGCTCAGTGGCCTTGTGGTTTGAGTGTCCGCCCTGAGACTGGGAGCTTGTGAGTTCGATCCCCGGCCGAGTCATAACAAAGACTATAAAAATGGGACCCATTGCCTCCCTGCTTGGCACTCAGCATCAAAGGGTTGGAATTGGGGGGTTAGATCACCATATGATTCCCGAGCGCGGCACTGCTGCCGCTCACCGCTCCCCCAGGGGATGGGTCAAATGCGGAGAACAAATTTTGCACACTCAGGTGTGTGACAATCAGTGGGACTTTACCTTTACTTCTGCTTTGTTTCAGGATGCAAGGACTTTAGAAATTGTACAATTGGCACACTGCTTGTATACAATCAGTGGCAGTCATCTGCAACTCAACTCATTTACCACAAAACTAAATCCATATAGATAAACCTAGCCTAAGGAAGTTCTATTTTGACCAATTAATCGACCAATTGATGAATGAATCCGTCTTCTGAGGCGCCTCTGTCACTCACGTTTGCACTTCTGGCCAGCTGTCTGGTTCAAGGCGTCGCCGTAGAAGCCCCGCTGGCAGCGGCCGCAGCGGTCGCCCTCTGTGTGTCCCAGGCATTTCAGACACCGGCCAGTCATGTGATCACATATGCCCACCGCGTTGGGGTCCACATTATCATTGCAGTCGCATCTCGCACATGGTCGACTTGGCCCAGACTGGCCCAGGGGGTCGCCATGGTAACCGTCCTCACACATCTGACAGCGCTTCCCTGCCAGCGGGAGAGAAGGTGAAACAGGTGGGCAGGAATTAGACAGCTGACTTGAAGTAGCGGGTTGGAGGTCAATCTCATCTCAACTCCGCGTCTATTCCATTGAAATTAACAATGTCTGAATCAATGTTGGCCCCAGTAGCCTGGTTGACAGACTGATTGCTTGGCTAGACACTCTCCAGCTGAGCAGGGCTCTCACTACTACAAAGTCTTTTTAGCATCAATATATCTTGTGGAAATGTTCTTTATCATTGTATTTATTATATCAAGTCTATTATGCTGTCCAGTGGCATGAAAAATTGTTTCAGATTGCAGATGGTTCATCTCACCAGTCTGTCCGGTAGGGCAGTTAGTACAGACCACCTCCCCTGTCTCTGCAATTTGGGCACAGCTGGTACGATCCGGGCAAGGGCAAGGTCGGCAATCACCAGAGGTGCCAATCAAAGCGTTGCCATAGTAACCGTCCCGGCAGTGCTCACAGGTCATCCCAGTGGTGAAGTCTGCGCACTTGCACACTCCTGAAACGAAGAGAGAAGACAATTACACTCTTTACTCACTGCTCACGCACACCTGCCTGTGCACACAGCATTGTTTTCGTCACCTTAGATTTGACACAGCTGTTAGTCCAGGGAGAGCGATGTTCTCCCCATCACCAGCAGAGGGCACTGTGTCTCTGGCCATAACCACAACCACCCCACAAATACACAACCCGATTTGGTGAGAAAACATTCCCCACACCCCACCATATATAGCGAGTACAAGACAACTAAATTCACCCCGACTATAATTGCTTTGGGAAATATAAAAGCCAAATCCAGTCTAAAAGACCTTCAAGAAGTAAAGCAAACCCCCCCCCCCCCCGCCCCGCCCAAGTGAGAGAGATTACCATTTTCATGGTGCACTAAAAACAACAACCTGTTGTTTCAACAGATTTGGAAAAACAGCTCTTGGTGTTAAATCCCTTTCCATACAGCACACGTTCCTTTTCCACATGCATGGACATACACTCAATCCCCGATCAATTTACTTTACCGAACGGATTTGTTATGAGCCTCCTACAGGCGAGGCTGGATCATATAGATTGGTAGCCTGCCCAAGCGTGAAAATCTGAGAGGATATACAAACTAAACCCTTCACACATAATTCCTAAGTGAAAACTATGATAGAATTTCCTCATAAAAAATGCTGTTGACGTATGAACCACACTGGCACCAATCTGCTTTGTTTGTGCCAAACTTGCACAATAACAACTTCCCAAATGGAAGAGCGGGAGATGGACAAAACCTAATGTGGCATTACAATTTAATTACTGCTTACAGAGACCAAACAAAGTCATAAGTATTCAATATCTAAGCCCTACCTTCCTGGCAATAAAGCCCAAATCCACTGGTGAATATTCATTTGATCGCTAATGACTGAGATGAGAGTTTAATTCGTCATAAAATTGCTCAGCAATTGCGCAGACATTCCTTACATTTTGATAAGCCTTTACACAGCATGTTAAAATGTGGCAAAAATAATAGCTCCTTTTATACACTGTGTAATTATATGCAGTGTTGTTGCCACTCGACAGAGAAGTGTTTTTTTTTTTTGTATTTGTTGAATGCCTGGACACGAGAGAATACAAAATAGTTTTAAGCTCAAATATCCCAAATCGAAGATGGAAATCGGAACGATCAAGTGAGACGTTTTTCTAGGGAACACCAACATAGTCTTGATGCATAGCGAATGATCCAAAGACATGCTCGTTTACAGAATACTCATTAAGATTCCCCGTGACTGTCTCATAGCCTACAGTGTCATCCAGCGAGAATCTCTTAAGCGGTGCATTATTAAATCAATTAGCCGAACGCCGGGGTAAAGAGATCCTCGCCTCTAGTTATGGGGTCAGTGAAACTAGCGTCTTCCATCACTGGATCAAGCACTGTTAAGTTGGGACCTGTAAGTCAAGTGTATGAGATAGAATAATGGCGACAAAACTAAATTGATCACACGGCCATTAAGGGAATAATTAGCCCGTTGCCTGATGAAGCGCGGACTACTAAAAATCATTTGTTCTTTTGGCGAGGTGAGGTGAATAATGCATGACTCCCATGCATGTAATACCGTCATTTAAACAGAGTACTTAGCAATAACGATGGCTCCTACCATAAAGGAGTGAGTCTTTCTTTGAATTTTCCCAACGCATTCCAATGACACTGATGGTGTGCGGTGTCAATCCCAAATGAGCCATAGTAAATTTAATGGTAGCAGAAAATGTGCTGACTTTACTGACTGTGAAGATGACTGAGCATGATATGAGACACTGGAACCACTGAGGGCCCTCCTAGACGCTATTATCATCTCGTCGGCGCCTCGGAAAAGCTAACTGCACGCATCAGAAGCTCGTGAACGGCGGTTTCGGCCTTCGCACCGTATCCCTCATCGTCGCCCTAATCGCCATTACTTCATTGCATCCCCCGCAGAAGCGTTTTGATCAATGAATCAATCGCACATCCATTCCCTCCAAATTGGGATTCCACCTGAAGGTCCCTGTGGAACGGCACGCGGGCGAATTCTCTGATTATCTCGGGCAAATCCGCCCAATCCGGCCTCCCTGCTCTGGCATCCCCTCATTCCTCCTCCTCCCTGCTCTGGCATCCCCTCATTCCTCCTCCTCCCTGCTCTGGCATCCCCTCATTCCTCCTCCTCTCCACTCCTCTCAGCATTACGCTTCAACGCGCTGCTTGCTGCTCTCCACCTGAACTCTGCTCGCCGGCTCCCCGACGGTGCAGCAATCTTTTCTGTATGGGAAACACGCAGACCCAACTTTCTGAAGAGGAGCACTTCATCATATGCACATCGCACCCCCAACCCCAGCGCCTGCACCTCATCCCTCCACTGCTGCCCCTCATCGTGCCCTCTCTCCATAAATACACAGACATGCAGGCCTAATGCACTCCGTTGAGCAAGCCACTCATGTCTAAGGAGGAGGAGCACAGACAGGTCCCTGCAGACTGCATCATAGTCAGAGGAGCACAGACAGGTCCCTGCAGACTGCATCATAGTCAGAGAGGAGCACAGACAGGTCCCTGCAGACTGCATCATAGTCAGAGGAACACAGACAGGTCCCTGCAGACTGCATCATAGCCAGAGGAACAGACAGGTCCCTGCAGACTGCATCATAGCCAGAGGAGCACAGACAGGTCCCTGCAGACTGCACCATAGTCAGAGGAACACAGACAGGTCCCTGCAGACTGCATCATAGCCAGAGAGGAGCACAGACAGGTCCCTGCAGACTGCATCATAGCCAGAGGAACAGACAGGTCCCTGCAGACTGCATCATAGCCAGAGAGGAGCACAGACAGGTCCCTGCAGACTACATCATAGCCAGAGGAACAGACAGGTCCCTGCAGACTGCATCATAGCCAGAGAGGAGCACAGACAGGTCCCTGCAGACTGCATCATAGTCAGAGAGGAGCACAGACAGGTCCCTGCAGACTGCATCATAGCCAGAGGAACAGACAGGTCCCTGCATACTGCATCATAGCCAGAGGAACAGACAGGTCCCTGCAGACTGCATCATAGCCAGAGAGGAGCACAGACAGGTCCCTGCAGACTACATCATAGCCAGAGGAACAGACAGGTCCCTGCAGACTGCATCATAGCCAGAGGAACAGACAGGTCCCTGCAGACTGCATCATAGCCAGAGGAACAGACAGGTCCCTGCAGACTGCATCATAGCCAGAGAGGAGCACAGACAGGTCCCTGCAGACTGCATCATAGCCAGAGAGGAGCACAGACAGGTCCCTGCAGACTGCATCATAGCCAGAGAGGAGCACAGACAGGTCCCTGCAGACTGCATCATAGCCAGAGAGGAGCACAGACAGGTCCCTGCAGACTGCATCATAGCCAGAGAGGAGCACAGACAGGTCCCTGCAGACTGCATCATAGCCAGAGGAGCACAGACAGGTCCCTGCAGACTGCATCATAGCCAGAGAGGAGCACAGACAGGTCCCTGCAGACTGCATCATAGCCAGAGAGGAGCACAGACAGGTCCCTGCAGACTACATCATAGCCAGAGGAACAGACAGGTCCCTGCAGACTGCATCATAGTCAGAGAGGAGCACAGACAGGTCCCTGCAGACTGCATCATAGCCAGAGGAGCACAGACAGGTCCCTGCAGACTGCATCATAGCCAGAGAGGAGCACAGACAGGTCCCTGCAGACTGCATCATAGCCAGAGAGGAGCACAGACAGGTCCCTGCAGACTGCATCATAGCCAGAGAGGAGCACAGACAGGTCCCTGCAGACTGCATCATAGCCAGAGAGGAGCACAGACAGGTCCCTGCAGACTGCATCATAGTCAGAGAGGAGCACAGACAGGTCCCTGCAGACTGCATCATAGTCAGAGAGGAGCACAGACAGGTCCCTGCAGACTGCATCATAGCCAGAGAGGAGCACAGACAGGTCCCTGCAGACTGCATCATAGCCAGAGAGGAGCACAGACAGGTCCCTGCAGACTACATCATAGCCAGAGGAACAGACAGGTCCCTGCAGACTGCATCATAGCCAGAGGAACAGACAGGTCCCTGCAGACTGCATCATAGCCAGAGAGGAGCACAGACAGGTCCCTGCAGACTGCATCATAGCCAGAGGAACAGACAGGTCCCTGCAGACTGCATCATAGCCAGAGAGGAGCACAGACAGGTCCCTGCAGACTGCATCATAGCCAGAGAGGAGCACAGACAGGTCCCTGCAGACTGCATCATAGCCAGAGAGGAGCACAGACAGGTCCCTGCAGACTGCATCATAGCCAGAGAGGAGCACAGACAGGTCCCTGCAGACTGCATCATAGCCAGAGAGGAGCACAGACAGGTCCCTGCAGACTGCATCATAGCCAGAGGAGCACAGACAGGTCCCTGCAGACTGCATCATAGCCAGAGAGGAGCACAGACAGGTCCCTGCAGACTGCATCATAGCCAGAGGAGCACAGACAGGTCCCTGCAGACTGCATCATAGCCAGAGAGGAGCACAGACAGGTCCCTGTAGACTGCATCATAGCCAGAGAGGAGCACAGACAGGTCCCTGCAGACTGCATCATAGCCAGAGAGGAGCACAGACAGGTCCCTGCAGACTGCATCATAGTCAGAGAGGAGCACAGACAGGTCCCTGCAGACTGCATCATAGTCAGAGAGGAGCACAGACAGGTCCCTGCAGACTGCATCATAGCCAGAGAGGAGCACAGACAGGTCCCTGCAGACTGCATCATAGCCAGAGAGGAGCACAGACAGGTCCCTGCAGGCTGCATCATAGCCAGAGAGGAGCACAGACAGGTCCCTGCAGACTGCATCATAGCCAGAGAGGAGCACAGACAGGTCCCTGCAGACTGCATCATAGCCAGAGAGGAGCACAGACAGGTCCCTGCAGACTGCATCATAGCCAGAGAGGAGCACAGACAGGTCCCTGCAGACTGCATCATAGCCAGAGGAGCACAGACAGGTCCCTGCAGACTGCATCATAGCCAGAGAGGAGCACAGACAGGTCCCTGCAGACTGCATCATAGCCAGAGAGGAGCACAGACAGGTCCCTGCAGACTGCATCATAGCCAGAGAGGAGCACAGACAGGTCCCTGCAGACTGCATCATAGTCAGAGGAGCACAGACAGGTCCCTGCAGACTGCATCATAGCCAGAGAGGAGCACAGACAGGTCCCTGCAGACTGCATCATAGCCAGAGAGGAGCACAGACAGGTCCCTGCAGACTGCATCATAGCCAGAGAGGAGCACAGACAGGTCCCTGCAGACTGCATCATAGCCAGAGAGGAGCAGACAGGTCCCTGCAGACTGCATCATAGCCAGAGAGGAGCACAGACAGGTCCCTGCAGACTGCATCATAGCCAGAGAGGAGCACAGACAGGTCCCTGCAGACTGCATCATAGCCAGAGAGGAGCACAGACAGGTCCCTGCAGACTGCATCATAGCCAGAGAGGAGCACAGACAGGTCCCTGCAGACTGCATCATAGCCAGAGAGGAGCACAGACAGGTCCCTGCAGACTGCATCATAGTCAGAGAGGAGCACAGACAGGTCTGTGGGAGGTCTGTCTGAGAAGGAGGGATAACATGTGGCGTCTTTGATTATGTGCAAGCCCAGAAGTAGGCTACTGTGTATGTAATCTTTGGAGCAACATTTGAATGCCTGTGAATATGAGGCGGCTCATTTTGACTATAGTTTCTACTTTGTTATTATTATTTCTCTGTTTATTTCCATATAAACACCAATTACAAAAATAGATTAAATGTCATGAATATAAGCCTGAGGGTTTGTCTCCATAGCTCACTGGAACACTAACCCCCCCCCCCCCCCCCATGTCTCTCTCTAATTTAACACAGACTGCTGCTAGCGCCCACTGCAGATGTGCCGTGTCAGTGCGGGGCCTGGAGAGCCTCCATACATGCTGCCTGTGTCAGTGCAGGGCCTGGAGAGCCTCCATACATGCTGCCTGTGTCAGTGCAGGGCCTGGAGAGCCTCCATACATGCTGCCTGTGTCAGTGCGGGGCCTGGAGAGCCTCCATACATGCTGCCTGTGTCAGTGCAGGGCCTGGAGAGCCTCCATACATGCTGCCTGTGTCAGTGCGGGGCCTGGAGAGCCTCCATACATGCTGCCTGTGTCAGTGCAGGGCCTGGAGAGCCTCCATACATGCTGCCTGCAATGGATGACTGGGGAAATGCCTTCCTGTCATACGGTAAGTGTGAAAAATAAATACATCACTTCCTGTTCTGTGTGTAGAGGCCGTCGGCGAAATTGTTATGGTGAAATTGATGGCGTGGCCCTGGGGTAGCGGCGGCGGTAACTCGAACAGCAATGGCTGTAGCTCATGTTGTCCCACATGCCAAATCACTGAATCACTTATATCGGATCGATCTTGATAAACCGTCCATCAGTCTGTCGAACATGGCTGATTTTTGTAAACATCCTAATTATCTGTCTAACGAACAAATGGAGCCTGATAAAATGTCAATTCACTCATTAGATGCAACAAGCTGAGCTAGATAATTGTCATGGATTGCTTGTGCTTGAACACCTTACTTGCTTTGTAGTAATAATAATAACTAGAAATATTTAGCGCTCATTTATATTATATTATAGTATAAATATTATAGTTGTGAGATAAAAGCATGTAAAAAAAAGATGGGGAATTTGGCCTCACCCTGTAAATTCAATACCCCGCTTAGAGATAGGTCAATCAGTCTTGCCATTAGATCCTCCTCCTCAACCAACTCAACCTTCCGTTGTCTTCAGCCATAGGCATTTTGCCATGTATGGTAATACAGTATAATTATCATAGGCATTTTGCCATGTATGGTAATACAGTATAATTATCATGCAGAACACAACTGCAATCAAAGGTGAAATTGGTGCTTTCAGTATTGGTAAATCAAACCAAGGCAGGCATGTGATTAATTTCCTCCTCTCCAAATCGATCGCAAAAAAATATTGTTAAAATATCGTATCTTTCAACGATGATGCTCCTCATGTTGCTATTAATCAGGTTCAAAGATCATAAGACTACGCATCCCACTTTCTTGGTTATTTCCCCCAATAGACCGTAAAAATATATTTATTCCAAAAAAGATGAAAGGGTAGCACATCTCAATTTTCCAAGTCAAGGGCTACAAAATACTCACATTTCACTTGATTTATTTTGCTCACATCACGCAGTAAAAAAAACGTGTTTGAGCACAGAGCCCTTCTTCAGAGCGTTTGAACAATACAGCTTCAGTTTGCTAATATAACAGGGGCAGAGCTCACACACAGCTGGGAGTTGGACCCAATTATTTAGGAGCCAATCACCTTCACCCATGAATCTAGATACAACGACAAATCACAGCATGACATATATGAAGCATCAAAGAACATTGTTTCTGGTCATTATTATACACTATTTACTATACTATTATATACTATATTTATTTATTATTTGTTGTTGCTCAGCCACAAAATGCTTTTGTGGCTGGTTTATCTTAGTTTGATGTGCTCGATAGTATCAGTGCAAGACTAAGGTTTGTGCCTGTACAGTCGATGCTTTGAGCAGGATTGGCACAATCATATCCCTACAATGCAATCATTTTACTACAAGTCAAACAGGCATGTTTGACTTGTACTTTATCTTGCATGTATTCAGCGTCATGTCAGCTATGTGCACCTTACATATTTGGCTGTCAAATGAGAGACAGTATTCTTATGTCGTATGGCTGAAGACAGACTGGTTGCATTGCCAGCCAATAAGCTGTTGACCACTAGTACCTGGATGTGGCATGTGTAAAAACCATGGACAGTACATAATATCTGGACCACCTTAGCTATATGTTTTTGACACGGCAAAATGAAGCTCACTTCCCGATATTGTTTGATTTCGTTTGATTGGATGAATGGATTTTCCTGTTGCATTGTGGGAAATCTGTTCAAACCTGGAGCCGGGAAAACAGGAAAGGGCGTGAGCGTGGACGGGACTCGGGGAAGGGTTTCCTCCGCCACGGCATCCATCTTGTTCATGTTATTTTCCCTGCTAGCCGTTAGCTTGGCTAACAAATGTTGTTAACGTTAGTTGCTATTGCTAGCCTTGCTCCATTGCTGTCACAGTGAATACAATAGCCCGAAGAAAAACCAGAGTATTATTTCCTCCAGACCTCGCGCTGCGTCACCAGCCTGCCGCTTGCATCTTCCACAAAATCGAGGTAATCTTATTTTCTAACGTAACGCTAATTGCATAGCATGACATTAACGCTAGCTACATGTCCATTTGTCATTACAGGAGGACGTTAGACTAGAGTAGCATAAGTTAACGTTATACAACGTTAAACAGTATTGCATGCTGCACAGATTCGGACGTAGACAGAAAACAAACGCAGTTCTGTTTACCTAGGTTACCTCTTTGAGATGAGGCAGACTCAAAGCATACTCATATGATCTACCAGCTAATAGCGTTATATATCTAGCTAACGTTAGATGAGGGGGAACAAGCTGGGGGTTCAACTCCTCTGGATAGTTTATCCACCTCTGCATTTACAGTATTTACCAATCGCACGTAGTGTTGGGTAAGCAAACGTTAACGTTATACAGTGATTAACAGTGTCTAATTCGTTTCTTCCAGGGGGTAGCTGCTGTCCAGTACCAGATGGGACACACAACAGAGGATCATGATTTCTGAAGATCAAAGCTATAATATTCTGTTCTCCTGAGATTAACTATACACGTTACTGCTGATCAGTTGTTTCAACATAGGAAATTGCAATAACACACAAGCCAAATGCTGACATGAGAGATTTGCTTTGAACAATTGTAGCTATCTGCCAGTGACCGGAGAATATTGTTATATTTGCTTGTTTTAATGCTTTTGTCAATAAACATTGTCAACAAAGATAGCCTTGTTGTATATTATCATGTATAAGATTGTTGATGTCGAGTGAACACAAACCAAGGATTGGACGACGGAGAAACTTAACCGACCAGCAGTCTGAGTCTGCTTCAATCAACGAATGCTTTATATTTATTGAAATGAAATATGGTGATATCTGGTGGTCTGAAATTACTCTCTCTAGCTAGGCTAACTGGCTCATATTATGTCATATTATTGTAACGTCTGAATCAGCGTTTCATAATAGCCTTACGTTTATAGCCTGGATGACGTTAGCTAATGTTACCCATCCTTCCATTGGTGTTACACGTTATATTTTTAACTGAGCTTTGCGGAATTACCTCAACACAATTGTGTATCAGCTTTAAATGTCCAATATATACAGCGTTACACAAACGACCAGCAGCATTCAAATGTGCAAAAACGTTATATTTATTGAAATGTGGTGATCATGTCACAAGTCACATTACATAACGATATAGCGGTAGGTGTTCTTTTGATCAACAGACCTCGGGGGCTCTATACTGTTGCTAGCTAGCTAGCCGCAGATCAGCTCTGAAGCCCCAACTTCAGAGCTGCCCGTCCACTAAAACCCGATTTCGATATAGCGTTTTAGGTGTTCTTTTGATCAACATACCTCATCACGGGGATCTATACTGTTACGTGTGTCTACTAACATCATTAAAATATCATAAGGGTAACGCTGTTTCTGTTATTTTACTTTTATCTCTGGCTACGTTGCTAGCTAGCTAGCTAGCCTGCCTTGGCAACTGGTTGGGATCATCTGATTTCCTGTGGCTGGTGTAAATCAAAGAAAATCCCGCCCCCAAAGTTATAATTTTTATCGGCTCTTTTACTCGAAATGGGACCATAATTTAGAAAACGGAGCCCAGGGGAGCATGAAAAAGACTTGAAATTGTTTATTCAGACCATAAGCTCATTCGGAAAATGTTTATTTAAGACACAGAACGAGAGAGAAGTCGGCTCATTTTTACATTGGAGCCAATGTACGTGTCGTCACTTCCGGACCTGACGTGCGCCCCCCTGCGGACTTTTCGAATTAATGGAATTTCACGACTGGCTTCATACATTCCCTAATTCTGTTGCCCACTGGTAAAAACCCAGAATAAATATGTTTCGCAGCATTATGCTTGTTTCAATCAATCAACCAATCAATCAAACAAACAATCAACCAACCAACCAATCAATCAACCAACCAATCAATCAATCAATCAACCAATCAATCAATCACTCAATCAATTTGTAAAGGGACAGTGTACATTCGTCAACATTCGACAATCAGTGATGTAAATGTACCCGAGTTAGCCAGAAGGCTAATTTTCATCGGCAGTCCAATTTCTCACATTGGCATTTTGTGCAGGGCCACATGTTGTGCATAATTCACAGTGGTTTTGCATAGCTAAAGGTCACGCCCACCACAGTCTGCTGGAGAAGCTTAGGAGGAAGATGAAGCTTGTTGGTCTTGGTCAGTGAAGGGGGACAAACCACCAGGGGGCTCCTGCAGCGAGATACATTGAAGTTAGCCCTAATAAAGGCCATCAGCCAGACTGTCTCATTGCATCAATTAGGATACAGATGAGATGACTGAAAATGCTCATTGCAATACTCATTAGAATGCTAGCGTGAAATAGAGGATATTGTGAGTCAGTGTTTGCCAACAAAAGGGCCACCTTAGAATGAGACAGAGGAGGCCAGGGCACGCTTTTCCCAAACGCCTCTTTAAATGCCATCCTCAGCTTTCTAAGGTCATTAGCTAGAAAATCTATGGGAGAAAGTCCAAGCAGACATAGCTCGCTTTAGCCCAGGCTTATTCAGCTCCCTAAGCTCTCTGCTGGGCCATATTTGTCACAGGCTAAGCCCTGAGACACCTGGCCTGTATCAGTATGAAGGCATATGAGGAGAGACAGCGAGGAGAAGCGAGTGCGATAGAAGACAGATGTAGTCGGTGGGAAGGAGTCTTACCATGTAATTTCCCTTGTCGATCCAAGTCAAAACGCTTTACTCATCTCTTCACAAGCGGCACATTTTATTTTGGACACATCAACTAAAACAAACAACGACGTGCCCTGCGCTTTGCCTGTGCGTGTCAGCTGCACTGTCAGGGATCTGTGATTTGAAAAGGGTCGAGCCTTTTCCCTTGATGGAATTAGTTTGGACACGGAAAACTTGGCACAACCAATCGGGCGCATCGGCAAAATGAACAGCACGCTACATTTCCAGTAGAGATAACACAGAGGACATTTTCCCCCTGCCCAAAAAACAGCGTGTCTCCCAACACAAATAAAATATTCTACCTCTCTGCTTGACATCCAGAAAATAGCAAAACAGGAAAGGCACTGTATCTAAAAACTGCCTCAAACTAAATTGACTAGGCCTACAGAACTCCAACTCTGGCAATGAATGAAAAACAATACAACAACAACAACAACAACAACAACAACAACTACAACAACAACTACAACCACAACAACAACAACATCACCACCACCACCACCAACAACTACAACAACATCACCACCACCACCACCAACAACAACAACTACAACAACAACTACAACCACAACAACAACAACATCACCACCACCACCACCAACAACAACAACAACAACAACAACAACTACAACAACAACTACAACTACAACATCACCACCACCACCACCAACAACAACAACAACAACAACTACAACAACAACATCACCACCACCACCAACAACAACAACAACAACAACTACAACAACATCACCACCACCACCAACAACAACAACAACTACAACAACAACAACAACTACAACAACAACACCACCACCACCACCAACAACAACAACAACAACAACTACAACAACAACTACAACCACAACAACAACAACACCACCACCACCACCAACAACAACAACAACAACTACAACAACAACTACAACCACAACAACAACAACATCACCACCACCACCACCACCACCAACAACAACAACTACAACAACAACTACAACAACAACAACAACTACAACAACAACTACAACCACAACAACAACAACATCACCACCACCACCACCACCAACAACAACAACAACAACAACCACAACAACAACTACAACAACAACAACAACACCACCACCACCACCAACAACAACAACAAACATTCAGTTTGTCAAATCATTTTGCATGTTGCATGGATATCAGTGTTTATGCACTCGTGCCTCCTCCGGTCGGTCAGGGCATCTGTTCGGGGGGGAGGGGAACTGAGGGGAATAGTCCTGCCGGTATCGTCGTTCTCGCCTAACTAGAACCTTGCTTGTGTTGCATTAAAAATCTCATGTGTACGTCATTTTGTATAAAAGCACCTGCCAAATGGGAAATGGTAAACTGTATGGATCAGAAGCATTTGTGATTACTGGCGTTTCAATTTCATTCGTTTTCAGTGTGTTTTCAGTGTGACATCAGGTGAACGTTGAGTCAATCCTGTTCAGACAGAGATGACGTCTTCAGATGGTGATCCGCCATCGGACTACACCTTCTTATTAGGGAAGTGGTTCTCAAAGTGGGGTCCGAGGACCCCCAGGGGTCCTGGAGGGGGTTCCAGGGGGTCCCCAGTAAAAAAGGTGAATCATTTATTTTCACTATAATTCCATCCATAAGTAACACAATGACAGAATGCACGACTATTTTGGTCATGGGTTTCATTCACTTTCTGTAATAAAACATCTAAAAGCAAAAGTCTTATCAGATGAGCGATCCTTGAACAAAATCTTATAAAATGGGGGTCCGTGGTCTAATTGGCATCGGTTTGGGGGGCCTAGATGTGGGAAAAGTTTGAGAATCACTGTATTAGAGACCTGGGATAAGAAGAGGAGCTGTAACGCAGTAGCCCAAACAGCTCTGTCTGTACGCAGCAGAGACTGTATACAGCAGAGACTATACACAGCAGAGACTGCAGAGTTGCATCATGTGATTCATTTGTTTAGGTGATTAATGAGTGCTGGTGTACAGTGTGGGCTGCTGAGAAAATGGACTGTCTCCCTTTATTTATCTATATAAGAATCATCTCTCCTTCCTCATCGCCCCTCTCTTCAGCTTAGAAATGATGGCCGCCGCCCAATTTTATGGATGATGGCATGTATCCAATTAACACAGAGACATGGAGAAGCTGTGTGTGTGTGTGCACATGCAGAAACACATACGCATATTGAAATTAAATGATTCCCAGAATTGTATACACACACACACACACACACACACACACACACACACACACACACACACAAGTAGCCCACATGGACTATGGTTCTGTTCAGAAGGACATATGCTTGACTTCATTAGCCCGGCAGCACCATGAGCTATGCAGAAATCACAATTTGCTCGTTCCACCACAAATATTAACATTTCCAATCTGTTGTGTTGCGCTACAGCAAATAAAAACGACACGATTCAGAGAGCGTTAATAAATCATGATTATGAAGCACCATTGGCTGCAGCTTCACGCAGCCAGCAGCCAGCGAGTAAACCCCATCCCCCATTCTGTCTGTGGGCACCCCCACCACCATACAACTCGTTAGCTAATTACACACAGCAATTAAGATTCTGATCGAGGAAACAGCAGGTTGCCCCGCCTTCTCGGTGACAAATGATGAAGACGGCGTCTGTAACCGACTCACTTTGATCGTTCCCCTTGACCTGAACCTATGGATTTCTACATGGCTTCAGTTGGTTTGTATGAAAGAAACTAGGCCTCGAGAAGTTGATGCGCCATCAGCCACTTGAACTACAAAAGCTAATAGCTTTCTTTCCTGATTTTCCTGATCCGTACAATTCAACCCAATGTGCCCAAGGACACAAAGAGACACACAAGGATGCCTGACACACAGGACACCTGTAGTTCCTTCTTCAACGCCCATCTAGTCTCGGCTCCCAGACAAATTGGAGATCTCTGCCTATACCAATCATCTGGGGAATAGCTGTTTGAGTGGCGACGAGAACGGCCACTAACAAACCTACCGCCCCTTTGTCATGTTACCGGAAATAACGTTGGATATCATTGGATATTTCCCAGAAGGCTTAGCGGCGGCTAAGTTTTTACAATAACACAAACAAAATCAGGCTAAACGTGTTAGATAGAAATAATATTTACTTTTAATACAACATGCAATTCTGGAATATTTTAATATTGGACAAAATGAAATGAAATGAAATGTAAACCCTGAGTGTAACGGACATACTCGGGCTGCTCCATATATATCCCTCGCAAATACAACGTGAATAGGGAAGTGAGAGGTTTGACATCCACACGACACATTTCTTGAAACGATTCCGTGTTTATGGAAAACTTTTCTTAAACAAAAAAAAAAATCGCTTCCGTCTCCGTGTGGACATGGCCTAAGACTGTGGATTAGTTGTGCACTGCAGTTCTTTTTTTACTCTCTAATTGTTTCCACCCAGTTTTCACAACGAAAATTGAAGTGAGTCGGTTGTATTCACACCTATCTCGTTTGGAGCAGTTGTTCCGAAACAGAGAGCGTTTTCCCCCTTGGTGCGGTTCGTTTGGGGGAGTGTGAACACAACCAAAATCCACTTTGATGTGAGACAGATGTTAGTTCTCCTCCCAACAACTGGGAGCACATCACACAGATCTGCGTGTAGACCTACCTACAACCTGCACCACCAACTCCCTCCCCTCGTATCATTTCCCCATTGTCTTTTCAATCTCTCTCTTCTTCAACAAACACAACAAAACGGCATGTTGTCTCTTTTTAATCCTCTTCTCGCCACGTTTCTCCTCACTAACACTCTCTAATTTATGACCTTACGTCTGGAGCCTACAGGGAGAGACAAACAGGGTGAAGTAATGGCTGCCACCGGCAGTGTTAAATACACGACTAATGCATACATGCACTTCCAAACGGCACACCTCGTGAAAGTAATGTATGCTGGATATGACATATTTAAATAAACATGGAGGATGTATAGAGTGTAGGAAGAGAGGAAGCTTGCAGAGGTGCAGAGGAAATGAGAACAGAGGGGAGGGACATGTGAGGAGTAAGCACAGGAGGGAGCCAAGGACACTAAGTACACAGAGAAGCGAGAGAGAGAGAGAGAGAGAGAGAGAGAGAGGCAGAGAGAGAGATGCAGAGAGAGAGAGGCAGATAGAGAGAGAGAGAGAGGCAGAGAGAGAGAGAGAGAGACAGATGGGGAGAGAGATAGAGAGACAGAGAGAGAGAGACAGATGGGGAGAGAGAGAGGCAGAGAGAGAGAGAGACAGATGGGGAGAGAGAGAGACAGACAGACAGAGGCAGAGAGAGAGAAAGAGAGAGAGAAGACAGAGGCAGAGAGACAGATGGGGAGAGATATAGAGAGACAGACAGAGAGAGGGGCAGAGAGAGAGGCAGAGAGACAGATGGGGAGAGAGACAGAGAGATAGAGAGACAGAGAGCGACAGAGGGAGAGAGAGAGAGAGGCAGAGATACAGCTGGGGAGAGAGAGAGAGAGGCAGAGAGAGACAGAGAGAGAGGCAGAGAGAGAGATACATTATCACAAATCAAAAAGAAAACTATATTACCTATTGGAAGAATACCACAAAAACCCAAAGTAAATTAGATTGCTATTTGGCCCTAAATCGAGACTACACGGTGGCAGACTACCTGACCACTATTATTGACCCAAAATTGAGGAAGACATTGACCAGGTACAGACTCAGTGATCATAGCCTGGCAATAGAAACAGGCAGACACCGACAGACCTGGCTACCCAGAGAGGAGAGGCTGTGTTCACTCTGCTCCCAAGGAAAGGTGGAGACAGAGCTGCACTTCCTGTTACACTGTGACAAATATAAAGAAATTAGAGCCTCAATCTCCCCCAAAATTAACCAGAAGTACAAAGAATTTGAAAATATCACGGACACATCTGCACTTCAATATCTTCTGGGAGAGACACCTGAATGCACCATTCTAGCAGCACATTATATGTGGAGCTGCCATCAGCTGAGGGACAGCCAGTGGACAGGAGAGCCATCCACATCTGGCTGAAACACAGAAAACTTAACACACTGTACTATCTGCACTAGCATCCAGTTTATTGGTTTGCGTGTTTACATTTAAAATTGTAAGTTTTAAGTTTTCAAGTTTTAAATTTGTTGTTCCAAATAGGTTTTTTGGTCAAAACTAATATTTTATTTTATCTTATTCTATTATATTTTATTCTTTTTTGCTTTGATTTGTTTTTCGCTCTCTTCTGAAGATTTCAAAATAACAACGGTTATTTACAGATTCTGTGAATTTTTGTTAATATACTGTAATTGCTCTCTATTTGCACTATCACCATTTAACTGCCCATTTATTACTGTTCTGTTATTATTCTGAATAGATTCCGGTCAACAATAGTCTTCTATTATATTCTATCTTATCACATTCCATTTAATTTTCTTTTCCCTTCCTCTTTGAATATCTTAAGATTTTGTGATTTATGTTACTGGGTAACAAAAATTGAAGAAAGGAGCTGTTAGGAATTTAAATAATAAAATGTAATTGGAAGTAATTGTACCTGTGTACTACAAAGAGTTTAACAAACAGAGTACATCTTCATGAAGGTGATACGGGCAAGATCAATACCGCAACGCGTTTCAACCGTTGGGTTTTCGTCAGGCTGTACAGCCTGACGAAAACCCAACGGTCTTTGTAGTACACAGGTACAATTACTTCCAATTCAATTTTGTTATTTAAATTCCTAACAGCTCCTTTTTTGAATTTTTGATATTCTACTGTGCCTGCTGAGCTGTTTTGGTCCACACATTGTGTGTTTTTCCTGTTACTGGGTAACAAAATGTTTTCTGTTTTTGATTCTTTGTAATTGCTAAGTGTTGCTAATGTATGCTTTGGCAATGTAAGATGCACCTTATCATGCCAATAAAGCCCTTTGAATTTGAATTTGAGAGACAGAGAGAGAGAGAGGCAGAGAGAGAGAGAGACAGAGAGGCAGAGAGAGAGAGAGGCAGAGAGAGAGAGAGACAGAGAGGCAGAGAGAGAGAGAGGCAGAGAGAGAGAGAGGCAGAGACAGAGAGACAGAGAGAGAGACAAAGAGAGGCAGAGAAACAGCTGGGGAGAGAGATAGAGACAGAGAGAGGCAGAGAGAGACAGAGAGAGAGGCAGAGAGAGAGAGAGACAGAGAGAGAGACAGAGAGAGGCAGAGAGAGAGAGAGGCAGAGAGACAGAGAGAGAGAGAGATAGAGAGACAGAGAGAGGCAGAGAGAGAGAGAGAGAGAGAGAGAGACAGAGAGAGAGAGAGGCAGAGACACAGAGAGATAGAGAGACAGAGAGAGGCAGAGAGAGAGAGAGGCAGAGAGACAGAGAGAGAGATAGAGAGACAGAGAGAGGCAGAGAGAGAGAGGTAGAGAGACAGAGAGAGAGAGAGATAGAGAGACAAAGAGAGGCAGAGAGAGAGAGAGGCAGAGAGACAGAGAGAGAGAGAGATAGAGAGACAGAGAGAGAGAGGCAGAGAGAGACAGAGAGACAGAGTGAAACAGAGATTGAGGAATTGGAAGAGGCAGAAGAGACACCGGAAATCTGCAAGCAAATGAGACGTCAATAGCCAGGAGGCGGCTAACAAGCCTAATGAGGGGGGAGGCAGGCAGGCCGTGATACATCTAAAACACACACCAAATTCACACAACGCTCCGGGCATCTCCTAACTAGGTCAGATCTCTGTCTCTTTCTGTCTGAGACTTAAGTCTGAGGGTGGGATGGAGAGATGGAGAGGAAGAGAGAGATTAAGGACAAATAAAAGAGGGAGATTGGGAACTTGGATGGGATAGTAATCGTCTTCTTTTGGCGAGATGGAGAGAGAGTCTCTGAGATAGCGCTTCTTCTTCTTCTTATTCTGCCTCTCCTCCCTGCGGCGCATGCATTGCTATGCGAGACATTACAGTATGTCATCTGGAGAACACATTCTTTATTTTGGTCACGGCACACAGCGCATGGCAGGGCTCCGGCACTGAAGTGGCATTTTCGTCGGGCGCACAACAGGTTCTTTCCTCGCCGGGGCGCCTGTTTCTTGGTGGTATTTTGGTGACTCACCGTCAAGTTGACGGCACCAGAGTGGGAGGAGAGGCACAATAATAGAGGGGGGGTGTGTGTCAGTAGGCTCCCAATCAAGCAGGGCAATTTCTGTGTCAAAGATTAGCAAGATTTACGCGTGCGTCGCCCGCCTGCTCGGACCGGGTCCAAAGCACACTTGTGTACTGTGCTATTCAAAAGCCTACTAGCCATTTTTGTGGATGATATGTTGGCCATTTTTTTTTTTTTTTTAATAAATCCCTTAAGCAGGAAAAAGTAAGATAGGCTCCAACAGTTTTCCTGTGGCTGTGGTGTGAATCCACACAGAACTGTCAGCATGTGCCAGGAAGCACAGAGTGGGGCTTGCAGAGGCGGCTAGCATCCTCTACAGATGTCAGGAACCATAGTCCAACTGTCCCTGCGCTTCACTACCAACTTCTATCTGACTCTTCGGCTATTACCATTGAACCGTTTCACACTGGGCACCGGTTCTCCTGGGAGCGGAGCAGCTAGCTCTCTCCAGCTAATTTAATTTAGAGTGCCGTATCGCTTGTTGCCCGTGGCGATTCTGCACCTCCCACACAAGGACAACAGTTTCCTATAGGGAGAGAAGCCTGTGAGGCGGGACCGCCTCCGTTGCCAAATGCTCCACGCTGCTTGTAAAGGAGAGGAAAATAAGTGAATTGATTGGTCCAGACGATGCCAGCCCCTACCACTCCTACGGCTCATATATTATTATATATTATACCTACTTATTCCATTTCCAAAATGCACTGCACTTAAAGTCCCTGGAAACCAAAATCCACAAAAACGTTCTAACTATGTTATTTAGGGTCTTATGTTAGTAATTTTGTGCCTCCGAAATTATTATACATTACTTTCAACCCAAAGCCTTAAAATCGCCACTTTTCTACAAGATTCTAAAAAGTACTTCCTCATTGAAGACAGCAGTGCGCGAGGTGCTAAAACGCAGGAGCTTATGACGTCATAAGCTCTATATAACCTTTGTACACGCGCGCAATCCGCACCCACCTATGGCAAGTCCGTTCTTTGCCCCCAGTGACAGCGCTCCCTCGCTGTCCGTCTCCTCTGTATGCAGTCTGCCAAGCGCTATGCTTGTGAGATTAGCAAGGTGTCGGGTTTCAGGCCATTCTCTCTCTCTCTCTCTCTCTCTCTCTCTCTCTCTCTCTCTCTAGAGAGAGAGAGAGAGAGAGAGAGAGAGAGACAGAGCCGCGGAGCAACGCGCGAACACACACACTCAGAGAATGGCCTGAAACCCGACACCTCTCTCTCTCTCTCTCTCTCTCTCTCTCTCTCTCTCAGAGAGAGAGAGAGAGAGAGAGACAGAGCCGCGGAGCAACGCGGGAACACACACACTCACACACACACACACACACACACACACACACACATGGTGTGTGCACTCATCTCTCTTTCTCCGTTTCCCTCCCCCCTCTCTCTCGCGCTCTCCGAGAGACAGAAATTTCCCTGCTGTAGATGGGACACGCCCACACATTCCGCGGGAGAAAGTACACTCTAAAAAATAATGAAATCTCATGAGTTTTGCCATGGCTGTCAAACCTAAATTTATATACTTTGCGACGTTCATCATCGTTCAAATTTGGCTGGTGGCTTATTAACATAGGGTCCTGTGATGTGATTAACTCAAAATGCTAAATAATAAAGAAATATTTCTGGTTTCCAGGGACTTTAAGGAATGATCAAAAATCAGTCGCAATGCCCTGTGCACTCACGACTGTGACTGTAGTTTGTGCCATGCGCTGTTAGTTTTCACATGTGATCTTGTTTTGTAAGTCTTTGTTTTGTTTTCTTGCATTTGTTTTTAACTCAACAGATACACTCAGACCAAACCGCTTAGGCCTATTTTGAACTTTGATGGAAGTGTTACTATGTCTGAAAAGGAGCGATCGACCCGATACTTTTGACTCTAAATTGTGCATGACCCCCAAATGCATACTATGTACTGTATGAAAGGATGTAACACTCACACATGCAGTCATGCGTGAAAACACACACACACACACACACACACACACACACACACACACACACACACAGTTAGAGTGACAGTGTTTGTGTTAACCTGTCTCTGGGTGGCAGGAGCCATGGTGATGGCAATTGCATGGCACGCATGTTGAGAGGGGCCCTCCGCCTGGGACTTCCCTGGTGAATCCTGGGGTACAGCGCTCACAAAACTGTCCTGCAAAACCCGGAGGACAGGAACACAATTCGACCCAAGGAGCAGGAGCGTGGGCTGGACCGGAGGAGAGGGAAGCCGAGGTCAGGGTGACCCCTGTGAGCTGTGACGTGTCTGGACAGAGGAGGAGAGGGGAAGAGCATCACAAACATCAGGCATACAGTATACAGTTAGTTCAGGCAGGCCCTGGAGTCAAGCTCAGCTCACAAACCTATAGCCCACATCTGCTGATGCTGCTGATCTCAAAGGGGGAATCAGCTGATGATGATGGTATGTAGCGTATATATGCAGGAATCATGAACTTCAATTCAATACCTTTTAACTCATTGAGTGCCATGGACGAACATGTTCGTCATTTCAAATAGTAACGTAGAGTGCCAAGGACGGACATGTTCGTCAATTGCGTTTTTTGACGGTGGGACGTCGATCAAAGCCTTCCGCATTTCCTGTACAACTATTGTAGCTATTGGAGGTCTATAACCTATTTTACAGAACCCTTAGGTGGCGACAGTGCTCTCCAGATTACAGAAATGTCAGGAATACACAGCCTGAAATAGCCGTGATCAAAGTGAACCCGCTCATGCTGCAGCCCAGAGCCATGTAGATTGTTCTGGCTGCAACTGACGGGGGCTGCGAACACAGTCAATCCGCGCACACAACTGAGCCCTTCTGCCTCTGTCTATCTGTCAGCATAGTTTCTCCACACGATTAGCCGCTAGAAAAGCAGCAGCCGACAATGAAAAGCCAAACCTTTTACTGCAGTCCGCGTGTGGCTTCTCCATGTTGCGCTGCCTGGGAGGCGGCGCACCAAAAGCACTCCGAAAATAGACGCTGCATGCGTGAGGCTGTGTGTTACTAGTGTGGGGAGGAGTTTTCAGCTGAGGGGGGGGGGGAGGGGGTTGGGGCACGCAGGGCAGGACACAACTACACCACATCACTACATCAGAAAATATTACCTAGAGTCAGTGAATGTGCTTGAAATGCTGCATTTCACAAAAGGCTGAATATCTCAGCTTATAATTTGAAATGCCTGAAAACGCTGAAAACAACCTATCTTCTCCGGCTCATAACTAAAGAACGGAAAATGGTATCAATAAACTTTTTTTTGCTGATGATACAATAGAGTCTCCTTGTTCTTTTTGCGTGTTCTGTGTTTACATAGTAATATCACACAATATTCTGTGGGCCTCGAGAAATCACTGAAAACGCTCTGAAAACTCTGGCACTGGGAGCGTCCGTTCTCCAAAAGTGGCTGGCACTCAATGAGTTAAGATGTTTTTTTTTAGCCTTTTCAATATATTTGAAGACCTCCATGCCACTTTAGTCACATTAGCGATAGGGGTGTAAATCACAAGTTTGATCATAATACGATATTACATAGACTCTTTGGACAATGATACACTAGTTCAGTAGTAGTAGTAGTAGTATCACAAAGTCTGCCATGATAAGATTTTGATTCAATTCAGGGTGTGCAATCGATATGAGACAATATTATATGCCCATTTAACACAATCAGCACAATAGCTACCAATTAAATACCTCATCAAATGGTGATTAAGACTTTCTAATACTTTTTGATGGTCTTAATTTTCCCTAAATTGATTGATCAACTCAATATCCCGCGGATAGCCTGAGGAAGCTAAAGCGCTAGTCTTCAATAAAACAACTCGACACAACACGATTTTGGGATATTTGGAGCTATTTTTTCAGCGGAACAGTTAAACACTGAAGAGTACAAACAGAAACACTATAATAAGGCTGATATCTGAACGTACAAAGTGATTTTATTTATTTACTTGTGGCAGCAGAGCCCGCTGTTGCTGCTGCTCAGCAACTTTCTACATATTGGGGCTTTAAAGGATGGGTTTACCGATGGGGAATATGAATATATATTAATTCTTAAAAAATCTTAAATTTCGAATCTGTTGAAATTTTTGAAATTGCTTGTTCACAGCCAGAGAAAAAAAAAATGAAAAAAAAAAAAAAAAAAAATGGGCCAGGTGACGCGTTTCGACGCGAAACGCGTCACCTGGCCCAATTTTTTTTTTTTTTTTTTTTCATTTTTTTTTTCTCTGGCTGTGAACAAGCAATTTCAAAAATTTCAACGGATTCGAAATTTAAGATTTTTTAAGAATTAATATATATTCATATTCCCCATCGGTAAACCCATCCTTTAAGCAATGTCATTTCTGTTGTCTTGGTTGCTTGCTCTGTTCTGTAGGCCTACCTGGAGGTCTTTTGCTGCTGCTGTAAGCTGATGGAAGGGCAGGGAGCTGCCAGAACAGAGCCATGGTTCCAAACATCACTTCTGCTAATGTCAATACAACTTTCTATTTGACTCAAGTGGTCCTGACTGAGCTGATGTGGCTGCAAAGATCAGTAGGAAACTGATATATAGATAGATAGATAGATAGATTCATATACGCAGTGAAAAGCCATTAGAAGAAGAAGAAGAAGAATGATGTTGAGATCTCAAATGCCTCTCCTGCTGTGGGTGTTGAATCTGCCGATCTCAAATGCCTGCGCCGCTGGCTTTGAAACAGTAACAGAAGCGCTAGCCGCTAGCTTGTTGCTACATGCTGAAAATGATTGATGTGGATTGTGCAATGAAGCCAGTGTGCATGGTACTCTCGGTGGATGGCTTTGTAAAGGTATTAAACAGCCTTTTCTTCCATGCTAGTCCACAGTGGAGCTATTACCAGCCAGACCCTCTCCTGCTGCAGGGGCAGAATCAGTCCATTGACCTCCCAGTCTGGCCGGGGCCCACCTGTGTTTGGCTCTGCATTGGTTGAGGCTCCTCAGCCTTTAGATTCTGCTGAATCTTCTGGGGCTCCGCTCTCTCAGCCTGCGACATCCCCTTTGGCTCCGTCTTCCGAGTTTGGAGCATCCGCTGAGACTCCACCTTCAGAGTCTGCAGCATTCCCTTTGGCGGCGCCTTCAGAGTCTCCAGCATCCGCTGAGGTTTCACCTTCAGACTCTGCAGCGCCCTCTGTAGTTGTCTGTCGGTCTCATCGGTCTGGCCGTTCACGTGGCAAGTCTCATCGGACGCCAGGTGGCGCCCGGAGAGGGGGGGTACTGTTAGGTGATGTCATACCTACATCTCATGAATACGAACTGTTAGATGATGTCATGACTACATCACTCGACGCTGTTAGGATGTCATCATTGGGATGTCGACAGTGATGATGTCATAATTATGATCATGTCATCTTTGATGGTCTCACTGATGATGTCATAACACAATGTGATGTCATATTCGGGACCTATAAGGGTTGGCTCTGCTAGTCCTCTCTTCGAACCTGGCTGACTCAGCTATCAAGTGCTACAGCGATCCTCACCGCAAGATGACATCACAATGCTGTCGGTGACATCATCGAACAAGTGTCCAGTTTCCTCGTCCAGTGCTCTGGTGTTTTCTCAGCAGCCCAGTACTTATAACACTGATGACAGTGATGTCAAAATGTCATCATCAGTGATGTCACTAAATGTGTCTGTGCCTGTAACAGTGATGTCATAAATCCCTCCCTGCTGAGGTGATAAAGGGATGGCTCTTGTTCACATCCTGGACAACATGCTGCTCTCTGCGAAACTCAAGCTCTTAGTTGTGGTGTGTGTGTGTGTGTGTGTGATTGTGGTGTGTCTGCCAGTGAGTGTTGTCAATGCTGCACGGCATCACAAGGAGGAACTGAAGCTGTTTAATGAAGTTAAAGGAAACTTTGATAAAACAGCAGAACACATTAAGGTCCAGGCCCGACGCACAGAGAGGCAGATTAAGCAGGAGTTTGAGAAGCTTCACCAGTTTCTACAAGAGGAACAGAGGGCCAGGATCGCTTCACTGAGGGAGGAAGAGGAGCAGAAGAGTCAGACGATGAAGGAGAAGACTGAGGGTCTGAGCAGAGAGATAGCAGCTCTTTCAGACACAGTCAGAGCCATAGAGAAGAAGCTGAGAGCTGAAGATGTCTCAGTCCTGCAGAACTACAAGGCTACAGTGGAAAGAGTCCAGCGCCCCCTGCTGGAAGATCCACAACTGGTCTCAGGAGCTCTGATAGACGAGGCCAAACACCTGGCCAACCTGAGCTTCAGAGTCTGGGAAAAGATGAATGAGAAGGTCTCTTACACTCCTGTGATTCTGGACCCAAACACTGGCAGAGTCAGACTATCTGAAGATCTGACCATTATAAGAGGACCTTTTGGAGGGCCATACACGGTTCTCGACAACCCAGATAGGCTTGACTGGTGGGCTGTCTTGGCCTCTGAAGGCTTTAACTCAGGAACTCACAGCTGGGATCTTGAGGTTGGAGACAGTAAATATTGGACCCTGGGTGTGTTATCAGAGTCTGCCCACAGGAAGGGTGTGATATTGGATGGAATATGGAGAATATCGTTCAGTGCTAGAGCAGGTAAATACAGAACATTCCCAAGTCCATTCACTGCTTACTCAGTGAAGAAGAAGCTCCAGAGGGTCAGAGTGAGTCTGGACTGGGACAGAGGAAAGCTGTCATTCTCTGATCTTGATACTAACACACACATACACACCTTCACATACACCTTCACTGACAGGATGTTTCCCTACTTTGACACTAGTCTGCATATGAAGATGTTACCAGTGAATGTCTCTAACAGTGCAACAGCAAAGTTGGGGGTGTGTCCCTCAACTAACATGTAGAGCACTTGAAGCGCTGGTGCTGAGCTGAAATTAAAAAAAAATATGCCGTGGCAACTAGGGGTTTGTGGGACCCAGAAAATCACTGAAAATGGTCAGAAACCCTGGCGGGGGGAATGAGTTAACGGAGGAGCCCTTCACGAAGGTGAAGGCGCGTTGTTGCTCAGGAGGGATGAGGAGCGGAGGAACATGAGACGAGGCGCAACAGCCAAGATTGAGAAGCTGTGAGAAACACCGGAAAATTTGAACGAAAGAAGAACCAGATCTAGAGTGAGACCATCCAATGTGCCGCAAGGCATCATCCTGTCTGCCGGAAAAGCCATTAGAACAGTGATCCTCACTATTTCTTCGATGAGAGCCGCACTGGCAGGACAAAGTCAATAGGAGAGCCACTTTTACCACAAAACACCAAAAGCCACCCCAACCAAGCACATCTGCATACCATTTTTTTGTGTTTTATTGTTTTCCACACACACACACACACACACACACACACACACACACACACACACACACACACACACACACACACACACAGTTTCCCCTAGAAAATCTTTCAGGCCTGGAGGGATTTCGAAACGTACCCCGACCGCAACGGTGGGGGCCGTCAGTGGGAGCCGTCGCTGGCGACGCTAAAGTTTTAGTTAACCTGTTCACATCTATGTTCGCAATGGCATCCCAAGTATCATACTATTATGGGATGCGATGCGAACAGTTGTATTATGGGATGTGCGTTTCCCAGGCAACGACACACGTTGACACGTTTTGGAACCACGCTGCACGCTGGCACAATACTCCTAAAAGCAAAATGTTTATTGTTTTGAATGATTTGGCACCTTCTATTACTGTCAACACCAGTATTAGTGTAGTGTAATAATATGCCATAAAGGTTTATTGAAATTTTGGGGAGAGCAGGGGGGGAGGAAATAAAATAAAAAAAATCTAAAAAAACAAAAAACAAAAAATTTCTTAGAGCCGCCAGCGTCTTGCGAGCTGCGCAATGAGGAACTAGGCATTAAAAGAAGAAGAAGAAGGTGATGTCGAGATCTCTGCTGCTGTGGGTGTTGAATCTGCCGATCTCAAATGCCTGCGCCGCTGCCTTCGAAACAATAAGAGAAGCGCTAGCCGCTAGCTCGTTGCTACATGCTGAAAATGATTGATGTGGATTGTGCAATGAAGCCAGTGTGCATGGTACTCTCGGTGGATGGCTGTGTAAAGGTATTAAACAGCCTTTTCTTCCCTGCTAGTCCACAGTGGAGCTATTACCAGCCAGACCCTCTCCTGCTGCAGGGGCAGAATCAGTCCATTGACCTCCCAGTCTGGCCGGGGCCCACCTGTGTTTGGCTCTGCATTGGTTGAGGCTCCTCAGCCTTTAGATTCTGCTGAATCTTCTGGGGCTCCGCTCTCTCAGCCTGCGACATCCCCTTTGGCTCCGTCTTCCGAGTTTGGAGCATCCGCTGAGACTCCACCTTCGGAGTCTGCAGCATTCCCTTTGGCTGCGCCTTCAGAGTCTCCAGCATCCGCTGAGGTTTCACCTTCAGACTCTGCAGCGCCCTCTGTAGTTGTCTGTCGGGCTCATCGGTCTGGCCGTTCACGTGGCAAGTCTCATCGGACGCCAGGTGGCGCCCGGAGAGGGGGGGGTACTGTTAGGTGATGTCATACCTACATCTCATGAATACGAACTGTTAGATGATGTCATGACTACATCACTCGACGCTGTTAGGATGTCATCATTGGGATGTCGACAGTGATGATGTCATAATTATGATCATGTCATCTTTGATGGTCTCACTGATGATGTCATAACACAATGTGATGTCATATTCGGGACCTATAAGGGTTGGCTCTGCTAGTCCTCTCTTCGAACCTGGCTGACTCAGCTATCAAGTGCTACAGCGTTCCTCACCGCAAGATGACATCACAATGCTGTCGGTGACATCATCGAACAAGTGTCCAGTTTCCTCGTCCAGTGCTCTGGTGTTTTCTCAGAAGCCCAGTACTTATAACACTGATGACAATGATGTCAAAATGTCATCATCAGTGATGTCACTAAATGTGTCTGTGCCTGTAACAGTGATGTCATAAATCCCTCCCTGCTGAGCAGAGGTGTAGTGCTATCTTGAGAAGTGAGGGAACGCACCTATTTGCGGAACACCCCCCTCCCCCAGCACACACACACTACACTGACACACACACATAATTTATTGTGTCCTCTAGACACTGCAGAAGTAGCCCATGACAGAGTCAGTTATCACAAACAGCTAAGCTAAACAAGTCTCAAGCATCACGCAAGTTGCACAAGGCTGCATAATTGATCATTTGGCACGGCGGCTGGCATTTTTAGCAAGTAACTTACCATTTTGTGGTGAATTCTGGCGTTGCAAATTGCAATCTGGTGATTAACGCTAACTTTTGATTAGCGTTAATTGAAAATAAATCTCGGTAATGTAACACCGCTTGCGCATGTGCAGAAACTGAGAAACCGGACCGGTGTGCTTCCTTGTGTAGCTGATTTGGCCCAGGGGGCGTGTGCCTGCCTGGTGCCAAAACAGCTTTTAACATTGTTTCTAAATGATTGTAAACGTACCTTTTTCGCAACTGGTCCGAAAAATGAAAGGATGTTTGGCTGCCTTTTCATCTTTACTTGTTATCTCGTCAGGTACTGGGAGAAAAAAAACCATTTTGATGCTTAAAATGCCACTACTAGCTAGTTAAGGTGGACCGGTGGAGTGTTTCCCTCTTCCTTCAAGCCAGAGTTGATACCATGTGAATCATTCAGCCCACCTTAAATTTAAGGTGGAACGTTTCCTTCTTCCTTCAAGCCACGACTCACGAGTTGATGCCATGTGAATCATTCAGCCCACCTTAAATATAGACGAATGACAACTTTGTCCAGATTCACTCGTTTTATT
This sequence comes from Poromitra crassiceps, assembly GCF_964638095.1. Classification (NCBI taxonomy): domain Eukaryota; kingdom Metazoa; phylum Chordata; class Actinopteri; order Beryciformes; family Melamphaidae; genus Poromitra; species Poromitra crassiceps. Next base: position 22,105,286 of record NC_139629.1, on the reverse strand, counting down.
GGCTCCACATACACACACACGTTGACACACACAAAACACTGCTTGGAGAAGTATGGGAACGCCGTTCCCACGCGTTCTGCCGGGACTACACCACTGCTGCTGAGGTGATAAAGGGATGGCTCTTGTTCACATCCTGGACAACATGCTGCTCTCTGCGAAACTCAAGCTCTTAGTTGTGGTGTGTGTGTGTGTGTGTGTGATTGTGGTGTGTCTGCCAGTGTGTGTTGTCAATGCTGCACGGCATCACAAGGAGGAACTGAAGCTGTTTAATGAAGTTAAAGGAAACTTTGATAAAACAGCAGAACACATTAAGGTCCAGGCCCGACGCACAGAGAGGCAGATTAAGCAGGAGTTTAAGAAGCTTTCCAGTTTCTACAAGAGGAAGAAGAGGGAAAAGTGGATTTTATGCAACAATTTGGAGGGGGGGAGACAATGCACGTGAGGTTGGTAAATGTCAAATCCCATCGCAGCTGTCAGTGGTAGTGGGTAAATATGACCAATATATTTGTTTGTCTACTATTGTTTTGAGGAAGAAATACTGTACAGGCTTTTACCCATAAATATGTGTGTGTGTGTGTGTGTGTATATATTATATATATATATATACCCTATATACCGTATATACCCTAACCCTAACCCGTAAAGAAATAGGACCCCTAAAACCTAACCCTAACCCGTAAAAAAATAGGACCCCTAAACTGACAAAAATTAGACCACGGACCCCCATTTGATAGGATTTTGTCCCACGGTCCCCCATATGATAAGATTGATGCTTTTAGATGTTTTATTACAAAAAGTGTATAAAACTCATCACCAAAATAGTCATTGTGTTACTTATGAATGGAATTATAGCGAAAATAAATTACCCCCCTTTTGGCTGGGGACCCCCTGGAACCCCTGGGGGTCCCCGGACCCCCATTCGAGAACCACTGCACTGGATTATTAGATTTCACAGTGGACATGCAGGGTCATAATTTTGTGCCAGCACAGATCAAGTATAACCTTGCACGGCAGCTGGATTCGCGCAAGTTCTTGAAGATCAGATCACGCAACGAAAACAAAAGCATCCCTCTGGCAGTGTCTGGATAGATCAAGCACATGACCTAACAAAACCATCCCTCTGGCAGTGTTAGGATCAAGCACATGACCTAACAAAACCATCCCTCTGGCAGTGTTAGGATCAAGCACATGACCTAACAAAACCATCCCTCTGGCAGTGTTAGGATCAAGCACATGACCTAACAAAACCATCCCTCTGGCAGTGTCAGGATAGATCAAGCACATGACCTAACAAAACCATCCCTCTGGCAGTGTTAGGATCAAGCACATGACCTAACAAAACCATCCCTCTGGCAGTGTTAGGATCAAGCACATGACCTAACAAAACCATCCCTCTGGCAGTGTTAGGATCAAGCACATGACCTAACAAAACCATCCCTCTGGCAGTGTCAGGATAGATCAAGCACATGACCTAACAAAACCATCCCTCTGGCAGTGTCAGGATAGATCAAGCACATGACCTAACAAAACCATCCCTCTGGCAGTGTCAGGATAGATCAAGCACATGACCTAAAAAAACCATCCCTCTGGCAGTGTCAGGATAGATCAAGCACATGACCTAACAAAACCATCCCTCTGGCAGTGTCAGGATAGATCAACACATGACCTAACAAAACCATCCCTCTGGCAGTGTCAGGATAGATCAAGCACATGACCTAAAAAAACCATCCCTCTGGCAGTGTCAGGATAGATCAAGCACATGACCTAAAAAAACCATCCCTCTGGCAGTGTCAGGATAGATCAAGCACATGACCTAACAAAACCATCCCTCTGTCAGTGTCAGGATAGATCAAGCACATGACCTAACAAAACCATCCCTCTGGCAGTGTTAGGATCAAGCACATGACCTAACAAAAGCATCCCTCTGGCAGTGTCAGGATAGATCAAGCACATGACCTAACAAAAGCATCCCTCTGGCAGTGTCAGGATAGATCAAGCACATGACCTAACAAAACCATCCCTCTGGCAGTGTCAGGATAGATCAAGCACATGACCTATGCAAAGTGAAAATTGTGCTGGGCACGACTGGATTTTTCCCTTCCTGCACATCTTCTGCAATTTTGTAGCTTGCCCATGACATTGCTGTCATGTCATGGCCATTTCGTGGCTAAGCTGGCAGTGGGCACACATTCAAAAGTGTTTCCAATCATAAGCGACAGTGAAAAGGTTGAGCAGCGCACATTTAACAACTGAAATTTGCAGACTTCTCTCCGACTGTCGTTGTTCATGGGCGCGTGCACACACACACACACACACACACACACAAATTGAGCCGCACGCCCTTGTATGGGCATAGGTGGTTTAGTTTAGGAGAGGACAGGAGACATGGTGGAGGTATGACAGAAGAGGAGAGGAGAGGAGAGGACAGGAGACAGAGCTCCAGCACGCAGAGGTCTGCCCATCGCTGTACAAGGTACCAGGCGTTCTTCTTTCCGCTACAGTAAGCATGACAGGAGGAGGTAGCCTATAGGAGAGCCGTGATAATCTATCTTAAATTCCCTGCAGCTGTTTGGCAGCCTATATAACAGTTTGTGCTTTCAGACCTTGCTGCTGAATCTTGACTCACCTCCACGCAACCCAAGCTCCTGATCTCCTCATGTTTTGGATTCCTGCCTCTGTGTGATGTTTCCCGAGTTGAAGCAACTTTAAAAGACTGTTCCTTAGTTTTTCTTGTCGGCCGTCCAACCCAGTCTATCTTTAGTTTTCCCACTGTGTTTTTGGCAGTTGTTCTTGTTTGTTTTGGTGCTTTTGCAAAGTCAGTAAAAAGACTAAACTTCATCCTGTGTCTGTCGTCTCTGCATCTGAGTCCAAAAGCACAGCGTTACAGGTGGAGGTACGGCAGAAGTGTGGGTCCTGCTGGGATTCCAGATCCCTCTGTCCTCTCATGAATACAACAACTAGAGCAGACAGACAGATAGTCAGATAGTCAGATAGACAGGCAGACAGACAGGCAGACAGACAGATAGTCAGACAGACAGATCTATACATAGATAGATAGATAGATAGATATATACATACATGTACATACATGTACATAGATAGATAGATAGATAGATAGATAGATAGATACATAGATAGATAGATAGATAGATAGATAGATAGATAGATAGATAGATAGATACATACATAGATAGATAGATAGATAGATAGATACATACCGGTAGATAGATACATAGATAGATAGATAGATAGATACATAGATAGATAGATAGATAGATAAATAGATAGATAAATAGATACATAGATAGATAGATAGATAGATGGATGGATGGATGATGGATGGTCTAATTAATTAATAGCTTCCCGACAAGTAAGGGTGAAGTTGTGGGATTGGCAGCCCGTAACTTCCTCCCAAAGTGTTCCAGTTTTAGCCTTAACCAAGTTGTTTCAGTTGCCTGACCTTAACCAAGTGGTGTCCCTGAAGCGTATCACCTGCTCATACAGTATATCATTTCAGGGGGAGTCATTAGAAATCGACTTGTTCTGTTGTTTTCGGTATGAGGACGTGTTGAGCATGAATGAACGGATGTATAATGAGGGGCATCTGAGACAGGTGGAGAAGCAGTGAGAGGCGACAGAGAGGAAGGACCAGAGGATGCAGGAGGAGAAGCAGTGAGAGGCGACAGAGAGGAAGGACCAGAGGATGCAGGAGAGAAGCAGTGAGAGGCGACAGAGAGGAAGGACCAGAGGATGCAGGAGAGAAGCAGTGAGAGGCGACAGAGAGAAAGGACCAGAGGATGCAGGAGAGAAGCAGTGAGAGGCGACAGAGAGGAAGGACCAGAGGATGCAGGAGAGAAGCAGCGAGAGGCGACAGAGAGAAAGGACCAGAGGATGCAGGAGAGAAGCAGTGAGAGGCGACAGAGAGAAAGAACCAGAGGATGCAGGAGAGAAGCAGTGAGAGGCGACAGAGAGGAAGGACCAGAGGATGCAGGAGAGAAGCAGTGAGAGGCAACAGAGAGAAAGGACCAGAGGATGCAGGAGAGAAGCAGTGAGAGGCGACAGAGAGAAAGGACCAGAGGATGCAGGAGAGAAGCAGTGAGAGGCGACAGAGAGGAAGGACCAGAGGATGCAGGAGAGAAGCAGTGAGAGGCGACAGAGAGAAAGGACCAGAGGATGCAGGAGAGAAGCAGTGAGAGGCGACAGAGAGAAAGGACCAGAGGATGCAGGAGAGAAGCAGTGAGAGGCGACAGAGAGAAAGGACCAGAGGATGCAGGAGAGAAGCAGTGAGAGGCGACAGAGAGAAAGAACCAGAGGATGCAGGAGAGAAGCAGTGAGAGGCGACAGAGAGGAAGGACCAGAGGATGCAGGAGAGAAGCAGTGAGAGGCGACAGAGAGAAAGGACCAGAGGATGCAGGAGAGAAGCAGTGAGAGGCGACAGAGAGAAAGGACCAGAGGATGCAGGAGAGAAGCAGTGAGAGGCGACAGAGAGAAAGGACCAGAGGATGCAGGAGAGAAGCAGTGAGAGGCGACAGAGAGAAAGGACCAGAGGATGCAGGAGAGAAGCAGTGAGAGGCGACAGAGAGAAAGGACCAGAGGATGCAGGAGAGAAGCAGTGAGAGGCGACAGAGAGGAAGGACCAGAGGATGCAGGAGAGAAGCAGTGAGAGGCGACAGAGAGGAAGGACCAGAGGATGCAGGAGAGAAGCAGTGAGAGGCGACAGAGAGAAAGGACCAGAGGATGCAGGAGAGAAGCAGTGAGAGGCGACAGAGAGAAAGGACCAGAGGATGCAGGAGAGAAGCAGTGAGAGGCGACAGAGAGAAAGGACCAGAGGATGCAGGAGAGAAGCAGTGAGAGGCGACAGAGAGAAAGGACCAGAGGATGCAGGAGAGAAGCAGTGAGAGGCGACAGAGAGGAAGGACCAGAGGATGCAGGAGAGAAGCAGTGAGAGGCGACAGAGAGAAAGGACCAGAGGATGCAGGAGAGAAGCAGTGAGAGGCGACAGAGAGAAAGGACCAGAGGATGTAGGAGAGAAGCAGTGAGAGGCGACAGAGAGAAAGGACCAGAGGATGCAGGAGAGAAGCAGTGAGAGGCGACAGAGAGAAAGGACCAGAGGATGCAGGAGAGAAGCAGTGAGAGGCGACAGAGAGAAAGGACCAGAGGATGCAGGAGAGAAGCAGTGAGAGGCGACAGAGAGAAAGGACCAGAGGATGCAGGAGAGAAGCAGTGAGAGGGGACAGAGAGGAAGGACCAGAGGATGCAGGAGGAGAAGCAGTGAGAGGCGACAGAGAGGAAGGACCAGAGGATGCAGGAGAGAAGCAGTGAGAGGCGACAGAGAGGAAGGACCAGAGGATGCAGGAGAGAAGCAGTGAGAGGCGACAGAGAGGAAGGACCAGAGGATGCAGGAGAGAAGCAGTGAGAGGCGACAGAGAGGAAGGACCAGAGGATGCAGGAGAGAAGCAGTGAGAAGCAACAGAGAGAAAGGACCAGAGGATGCAGGAGAGAAGCAGTGAGAGGCGACAGAGAGAAAGGACCAGAGGATGCAGGAGAGAAGCAGTGAGAGGCGACAGAGAGGAAGGACCAGAGGATGCAGGAGGAGAAGCAGTGAGAGGCGACAGAGAGGAAGGACCAGAGGATGCAGGAGAGAAGCAGTGAGAGGCGACAGAGAGGAAGGACCAGAGGATGCAGGAGAGAAGCAGTGAGAGGCGACAGAGAGGAAGGACCAGAGGATGCAGGAGAGAAGCAGTGAGAGGCGACAGAGAGAAAGGACCAGAGGATGCAGGAGAGAAGCAGTGAGAGGCTACAGAGAGGAAGAACCAGAGGATGCAGGAGAGAAGCAGTGAGAGGCGACAGAGAGAAAGGACCAGAGGATGCAGGAGAGAAGCAGTGAGAGGCGACAGAGAGAAAGGACCAGAGGATGCAGGAGAGAAGCAGTGAGAGGCGACAGAGAGAAAGGACCAGAGGATGCAGGAGGAGAAGCAGGGAGAGGCGACAGAGAGAAAGGACCAGAGGATGCAGGAGAGAAGCAGTGAGAGGGGACAGAGAGGAAGGACCAGAGGATGCAGGAGAGAAGCAGTGAGAGGCGACAGAGAGGAAGGACCAGAGGATGCAGGAGGGAGGTGACAGAGAGAAAGGACCCGAGGATGCAGGAGAGAAGCAGTGAGAGGCGACAGAGAGAAAGGACCAGAGGATGCAGGAGAGAAGCAGTGAGAGGCGACAGAGAGAAAGGACCAGAGGATGCAGGAGGGAGGCGACAGAGAGGAAGGACCAGAGGATGCAGGAGGAGAAGCAGTGAGAGGCGACAGAGAGGAAGGACCAGAGGATGCAGGAGGGAGGCGACAGAGAGAAAGGACCCGAGGATGCAGGAGAGAAGCAGTGAGAGGCAACAGAGAGAAAGGACCAGAGGATGCAGGAGAGAAGCAGTGATAGGCGACAGAGAGGAAGGACCAGAGGATGCAGGAGAGAAGCAGTGAGAGGCGACAGAGAGAAAGGACCCGAGGATGCAGGAGAGAAGCAGTGAGAGGCGACAGAGAGAAAGGACCAGAGGATGCAGGAGAGAAGCAGTGAGAGGCGACAGAGATGAAGGACCAGAGGATGCAGGAGAGAAGCAGTGAGAGGCAACAGAGAGAAAGGACCAGAGGATGCAGGAGAGAAGCAGTGAGAGGCGACAGAGAGGAAGGACCAGAGGATGCAGGAGGAGAAGCAGTGAGAGGCGACAGAGAGGAAGGACCAGAGGATGCAGGAGGAGAAGCAGTGAGAGGCGACAGAGAGGAAGGACCAGAGGATGCAGGAGGAGAAGCAGTGAGAGGCGACAGAGAGAAAGGACCAGAGGATGCAGGAGGAGAAGCAGTGAGAGGCGACAGAGAGAAAGGACCAGAGGATGCAGGAGGAGAAGCAGTGAGAGGCGACAGAGAGAAAGGACCAGAGGATGCAGGAGAGAAGCAGCGAGAGGCGACAGAGAGAAAGGACCAGAGGATGCAGGAGAGAAGCAGTGAGAGGCGACAGAGAGAAAGGACCAGAGGATGCAGGAGAGAAGCAGTGAGAGGCGACAGAGAGGAAGGACCAGAGGATGCAGGAGGAGAAGCAGTGAGAGGCTACAGAGAGAAAGGACCAGAGGATGCAGGAGAGAAGCAGTGAGAGGCGACAGAGAGGAAGGACCAGAGGATGCAGGAGAGAAGCAGTGAGAGGCGACAGAGAGAAAGGACCAGAGGATGCAGGAGAGAAGCAGTGAGAGGCGACAGAGAGAAAGGACCAGAGGATGCAGGAGATAAGCAGTGAGAGGCGACAGAGAGGAAGGACCAGAGGATGCAGGAGAGAAGCAGTGAGAGGCGACAGAGAGAAAGGACCAGAGGATGCAGGAGAGAAGCAGTGAGAGGCGACAGAGAGAAAGGACCAGAGGATGCAGGAGAGAAGCAGTGAGAGGCGACAGAGAGGAAGGACCAGAGGATGCAGGAGAGAAGCAGTGAGAGGCAACAGAGAGAAAGGACCAGAGGATGCAGGAGAGAAGAAGTGAGAGGCGACAGAGAGAAAGGACCAGAGGATGCAGGAGATAAGCAGTGAGAGGAGACAGAGAGGAAGGACCAGAGGATGCAGGAGAGAAGCAGTGAGAGGCGACAGAGAGGAAGGACCAGAGGATGCAGGAGAGAAGCAGTGAGAGGCGACAGAGAGGAAGGACCAGAGGATGCAGGAGGGAGGTGACAGAGAGGAAGGACCAGAGGATGCAGGAGGAGAAGCAGTGAGAGGCAACAGAGATAAAAAGGACCAGAGGATGCAGGAGAGAAGCAGTGAGAGGCGACAGAGAGGAAGGACCAGAGGATGCAGGAGAGAAGCAGTGAGAGGCGACAGAGATGAAGGACCAGAGGATGCAGGAGAGAAGCAGTGAGAGGCAACAGAGATAAAAAGGACCAGAGGATGCAGGAGAGAAGCAGTGAGAGGCGACAGAGAGGAAGGACCAGAGGATGCAGGAGAGAAGCAGTGAGAGGCGACAGAGATGAAGGACCAGAGGATGCAGGAGAGAAGCAGTGAGAGGCGACAGAGAGGAAAGACCAGAGGATGCAGGAGAGAAGCAGTGAGAGGCAACAGAGAGAAATGACCAGAGGATGCAGGAGAGAAGCAGTGAGAGGCTACAGAGAGAAAGGACCAGAGGATGCAGGAGAGAAGCAGTGAGAGGCGACAGAGAGGAAGGACCAGAGGATGCAGGAGAGAAGCAGTGAGAGGCGACAGAGAGAAAGGACCAGAGGATGCAGGAGAGAAGCAGTGAGAGGCTACAGAGAGAAAGGACCAGAGGATGCAGGAGAGAAGCAGTGAGAGGCGACAGAGAGGAAGGACCAGAGGATGCAGGAGGAGAAGCAGTGAGAGGCGACAGAGAGGAAGGACCAGAGGATGCAGGAGAGAAGCAGTGAGAGGGGACAGAGAGGAAGGACCAGAGGATGCAGGAGAGAAGCAGTGAGAGGCGACAGAGAGGAAGGACCAGAGGATGCAGGAGGAGAAGCAGTGAGAGGCGACAGAGAGGAAGGACCAGAGGATGCAGGAGAGAAGCAGTGAGAGGCGACAGAGAGAAAGGACCAGAGGATGCAGGAGAGAAGCAGTGAGAGGCGACAGAGAGGAAGGACCAGAGGATGCAGGAGAGAAGCAGTGAGAGGCGACAGAGAGAAAGGACCAGAGGATGCAGGAGAGAAGCAGTGAGAGGCGACAGAGAGAAAGGACCAGAGGATGCAGGAGGAGAAGCAGTGAGAGGCGACAGAGAGAAAGGACCCGAGGATGCAGGAGAGAAGCAGTGAGAGGCGACAGAGAGAAAGGACCAGAGGATGCAGGAGAGAAGCAGTGAGAGGCGACAGAGAGAAAGGACCAGAGGATGCAGGAGAGAAGCAGTGAGAGGCGACAGAGAGAAAGGACCCGAGGATGCAGGAGAGAAGCAGTGAGAGGCGACAGAGAGAAAGGACCAGAGGATGCAGGAGAGAAGCAGTGAGAGGCGACAGAGAGAAAGGACCAGAGGATGCAGGAGAGAAGCAGTGAGAGGCAACAGAGATAAAAAGGACCAGAGGATGCAGGAGAGAAGCAGTGAGAGGCGACAGAGAGAAAGGACCAGAGGATGCAGGAGAGAAGCAGTGAGAGGCGACAGAGAGAAAGGACCAGAGGATGCAGGAGAGAAGCAGTGAGAAGCGACAGAGAGAAATGACCAGATGATGCAGGAGGGACCTCGACTTCTAACAGGTGTGATGGAGCCAGGCCAGATGAAACCCAGTTCATGTGTGATGTGATAATCAGTACCCACACCTCTCCTCTTCCACGACTCGCCTTAGCCTCTGCCCTTTACTCTCCTCTACCTCCTGAATACTATTCGCTTATTCAATGGGGGGGGGGGGGATATGTGCAATTAAAAATAGTTTTTTAGCCACTGAACTTTGTATTTGAATTCATTAAACATTTTTGCAAAGGGCAAGGGAGAAGGATAGAGAGGGGGAAGAGGAGAGAGAGAGGGAGAAGGATAGAGAGGGGGAAGAGGAGAGAGGGAGAAGGATAGAGAGGGGGAAGAGGAGAGGACAGCTTTGTGGGATTTTGATATTAAAGTCTGCAGCCTGCAGCGATAAGGCACTATTAACACTGTGTGAGAACTAATTTGAGACCTAACACAAATAATTAAGCTGCGTTCACACCGACCTATTACCGTAAATTCCGGACTATAAGACGCACCGGTCTATAAGCCGCAGCACCAAAATTGACTATTTTTTTCTTCTATAAGCCGCACCGGACTATAAGCCGCGGGTGTTTTGATGTTTAATTACCATATGAAAGGGTTCGTGCACAGAGAGGAATGTCGGGAAAGAGATCGCTGTTTGGGGAAGCTCCCATTTATTAACATTTCAACAAAACAAGCATTACGGTAGGGTAGGCTATAGGCTATAAGAAGCTCCCATTTATTAACATTTCAACAAAATAAATACCGTAGCTATAAAAAATAAAACAATAATAATAATAATAAAACAATCCTCAAAAGGATAAAGTGCTGTAAAAACAATAAAACAATTCTCAAAAGGTTAAGGTGCAGTAAATAACTGGAAAACAAAAAACAATCCTCAAAAGGATAAGGTGCTGCCAACAAAACCAGGTACCGTAATCCTTCTCTTCATCTTTTAGGTGAAGGTGCAGCAAACGGCTGTAAACAGAGTCAAAGTAAAGTCACTAATCCTCGTCTTCCTCGTCTTCCTCTTCTTCCTCCGTACTGAAACCAGCAAAGTCCTCAACTTCAGTGTCGGAAACGAACAGGTTCAGGGTGGCTTCGTCAACCACTCCTCTCTCTCCTTCGTTGTCGCTCTCAAAACCAACGAACTCCTCTTCGTCACTGTCGGAATCGAACAGCCTCTGAAGGCCCTCAGCTGTGGCGGCATCCTCCTCTTCATCACGCAGCAGTCCAGCCTTTCGGAACCCGTTGGTGATCGTGGATGTCTTAACACTCCTCCACGCTGTCAGGACCCACTGGCAAACTTGTGCGAAGGTTGCTTTCCTCATGCGCCCTGTTTTTGTGAATGACTTGTCACCGCTCGTCATCCACGTCTCCCACTCAATGCGCAGCGCCACTTTAAATGCGCGATTGACACTGATGTCGAGTGGCTGGAGATGCTTGGTCGTGCCCCCAGGTATCACAGCTGGAATGCTGTTTGTGGTCTTGATGGCTGCTTTGACCGAATCGGTTATATGAGCCCTCATGCTGTCCAGGACGAGCAACGCTTTCTTTTGGTGAAAGAATCCTCCAGGGCGCTGGACGTAGCACTGAGACAACCACTCCTTCATGACACTTTCCATCATCCACCCTTTCTTGTTGACTCTGACGCAGATACCACTGGGCATTTTCTCTTTCGGCATCGTAATCCGCTTGAAAATCACCATTGGCGGCAGCTTTGCTCCAGATGCTGTGCAGCCTAGAACACACGTGAAATTGGTTCTCTCGTGACCTGTGGTTCTCAACGTGATCGACGATTCACCTTTCTTGTTCACAGTGCGAGTGAGTGGCAGGTCGAACGTCAAGGGCACTTCATCCATGTTTATGATCTGCTCCGGTTCGATGGAATAATCCTTGATCTTCCTTTGTGTGTATTCGCCGAAGTTTGCGATTTTCTCCTGGTAGTCGGGAGGGAGTTGTTGGCACACAGTTGTCCGCGCCCTGACAGACAGTCCCTTTCGTCTCATGAAACGGAAGCACCAAGATGGCCCACCTCTGAAATGTTCAATTTTCATCTCGGTGGCGACTGTTTTTGCCTTCAGTCGGATCTGCACCGTGGAAACGCCTCGGCCGTCTGCTCGCTGGGTCAACACCCAGTCCTCAAGGGAATCTTCAAGCTCCGGCCATCTGCTTTTGTGGCCTCTGAAGGACTTTTTCGTCTTCTTACACTGAGACAGTTCCTCCTGCTGCTTTTTCCAACGTCTCACCATCGATTCATTGATGCCCAGAGTACGCGCGGCTGCTCTATTTCCCTCTTTTAGTGCGAGTTCGACTGCTTTCAGCTTGAATGCTGCGTCGTGTGAATTTCTGCGTACCTTCCCCATGGTAAGTGAGAGAGAGACTGCGGTCTTGTTGTGATTCCGGGCGCTGATGAACTTTGAACCGGTAGGAGTAACCGGTTGATTTCCGCCAATGATGTCAAGTCTTTAATACACAAAGGCAATTCAAGGTGCTTTACAAAAAAATAATCGAAAAAACAAGCAGCAAAGCAATGCACATAAAATGTGCTGATGAAGCTGTGTAACCTGTAAAATCCATCGATTTTGGAGGTCACCGAGTGGCCGTTTGCTTACCGTAATTACCATATGTAAGGGTTCACGCACAGAGGGGATTGTTGGCTGTTTGAGGAAGCTCCCATTTACCGTATTACCGTAACATTTCAACAAAACAACATAACACAACACCTTTGTTTATTTCGACAGTGCACACAGTGTCCGCGGTGTGGTGAAAAGAGGGCAACAGAGGAAATTAAAACAGAAGTGGATTTATAGGTAGAAAGAGTGCTAAAAAAGAGAGATTTTATTTGTATTTGGAATTTTTTTTCTGAAAAAATCCATAGATTAGCCGCACCGTTATATAAGCCGCAGGGGCCAAAAAACGGGAAAAAAGCCGCGGCTTATAGTCCGGAATTTACGGTACATTTTTTCGCTGGCATCGAGTTTACATACAAAGTCAATGCAAACGAGCAATTGAGCGTATATTCGCCCGGGAGAAAAATTGCTGGGCGTCCGAGCGAGAGGGCGAAAATACACTCCCTTCGCCCGAGATGAAATATCCCAACTCGAGCGAAATTACGCTGGCATCAGTCGCTCGCTGTTCAACGCTGATTGGCTGCCGTGTGAGAGTGAGTCAAGGATCACACTGGCTTGGAACAAACCGCTGGTTTATTGTGTGGCAACAAACCGCATTGACAGCTGATTGACAGGCTGACAGCTGACATGAAGTGAAGTCTGTACTAGGGATGTTCATTTTGAAAAATTTCCATAATCGAAAATCGGGGGAAATTAACGATCAATTATTGATTATCGATCATATTAATAATATTTTTTTAATATATATATATATATATATATATATATATATATATATATATATATATATATATTTTTTTTTTTTACAAAATGAATGCCTATGGCAGAAAATACGAAAGACAACGTGTTCTCCTCAATGAACTCTTTATTTCAATGTGTCTCCTCTCCAACACTCTGCTGTCCCCGGCACATGCCCGTGTGAATTCCCCATGTTTAAAACAGTTTTGTTGGCACAAAGGCCCGTGCCCAGCCAGAAAACTAGAGACTATATGAAGCTCCACCTCACGTTAGTCGGCTGTGCAATGGAGTGGGGCGAGGAGGAACGAATTCCACCCAAACCTAGTCCGCAAAAAAAAAAAAAATATATATATATATATATATATACCGTATATATTTTTTTTTTAATAATAACAAAATCGATAAAAATTCCACATGATCGATTCCAATCCTTAACGATCAATTATCGATTTTCGATAACTGATGAACATCCCTAGTCTGTACTACCGGTATAGAGCTTGCGTTAGGAGCACGCTGATAGGCTTAGCTTGTAAACAACTACGGTGGCTCGTAGTGGACAAACATCATGACATTGCGTAACGTTATAGCCCCCAGATGTCTGTCAATTTGTGTGCCTGTTGACGAGCGATTTAAACACAGCGACAGAGCGATTCCAAAGGGTTGAATCGAGCGACAGAGCGAAAAATAAATATCTCGGTGTGAACACAGCTTTAGCGGAGCCTTTCCCCCTTGGGATACGATACGATACGATACGATACAACTTTATTGTCAGCAGGCTGAAATTTGTTTTGCATCCAATGGCATTCTCCGTTCAAGAGTTACACATGAAAAACATGAAGACATGAAAGTTACACATGAAAGACACAACGAGACACAACAAGACATCCAGAACTAATCCACAGAATTACAAAAGGCAAGCAGTTCAAGAAGTTAACCTGTTCTGATTGAGCAGACCAATAGACTGGTGTACAAAAGAATTCTTCAGTCTATTGCGTCTAAATTTTGGGACTCTAAAGCGTCTCCTGGAGGGCAACAGTTGGTATTCTCCATTCAGAACATGCAAGGGGTCCGAGGATATACTGGTAGCTAGTCTAAGCATGCTTTTGATTTGAGCTTCTTTAAAAGAGTGAAACACAGACTCTACAGGCTGGCCAATAATCTTAGCACAGATTTTTAACTGGCTAAAAAACTTGGTTTTCAGGGAAACCGATAGGCTGTTGAACCAAGCCGTACTACAGTACAACATGACGCTCTGAGTAACAGAGGTAAAGAAAAGTGACAGAATCTGACTACTAGCACCAAAGGATCTAAGTCTACGGAGCGAGTAAATTCGCTTCTGAATCTTCTTACAGATAAATTCTATGTGAGGGATCCATGACAGGGCAGCATCTATCATCACTCCTAAATATTTATAAGAGGGGACCTGTTTGATACTCTCATTATGAATGATGACTGGGGGTAGCTGACAGTCAGGGGGAATGCCAAAAATTATCTCCTCTGTCTTCCTGGTGTTGATTACAAGAGCATTTTTGTCGCACCATTCCACAAGCTGGTCTACACTTAACTGGTACTGGCTTCGGTCGTCACTTTCCGTCAGCAGGGATATCAGAGTAGAGTCATCTGAATATTTTAGGAGAAACTGATTTGCTTCACTGGTGGTACAATCGGACGTGTAGAGAGGGATGTGACAAAGGACGTGGTGTAAACTGTGTGTGAGTTTGTTTGTGTGTTGGCGTTGGCGTGGGGTGGATGATGGCTGCATGGAACGCTTGATGGAATGAACATGATTGTGCTTCTATTACGGTGCGCATGCGGTATGAATTTGACATCAGGAGATGTGACTTGACGCACCCCAATTAAAAAGATGGAGGAAGTGAGAGTGAGAGAGCTGGTTATTTTAGACCAGCTGTTCTGTCTTCTCTGAGCTGTAATCCGCTCAGATCCAGCCTCTGCTTTATAATACAGAGTATCAGATAGCAGGAGAGGAGGGACATGATACAAATGAGAGAACGGATTTAAAGAACTGTAAATGTGCCTTTTCTTTTTTTTTACAGAGCCACATTTGGAACTATTCCCTGAATACAGAAACTGACAGTTTTAGCAAATGTTGGTTTAGCTTGAACAGTTATGCTATGAGACGTATGAGAGGCAGATGTAAATGCTGTCCAACCAGGAACCTGTCAACTTTAAGTTCAACTTTAAATTTGAAGTGACAAAATGACATTTACAAAAGCAGCTACTGTATGTGGGTTCAGTTGAATGCCCATTAGCAGCCATCTGCCAACTTTAAAAGAGGTCTTTTTATATGAGTTTTCATAGCGACGTGAAGCAACTGCAAGAGTTCCACAAAGCCCAGAATCCCAGTTGCTGCATGAGCGTCAGTCACAATTCACAAAACCTGCACAAATATTTAATGTGCCAAATAACAGTGGAAAACTAGAACGACCGCAACGCGGACTTATGCCTCCGCCATTAGTTCATTCTGGAGTCCAAATCGCCATTTGAGGCAAATTGGAAGAGATTCCGTCAAGGCGCTCCTGTGATGTTGTGTTACAGAGCTTGGAAATTGGGTATGTGAGAGGTCACAGTGACCTTGAACTTTGACCACCAAAATGTAATCAGTTCATCCTTGAGTCCAAGTCGATGTTTGAGACAAGTTTGATTAAATTCCGTCAAGGCATTCCTGAGATATCGCGTTAACAAGCTTGAAAATGGCGTTCGAGAGCTCACCTTGACCTTTGACCACCAAAATCTAAACAGATCATCCTTGAGTCCAAGTCGATGTTTGAGACAAGTTTGATTAAATTCCGTCAAAGCATTCCTGAGATATCGCGTTAACAAGCTTGATAATGACGTTTGAGAGGTCACAGTGACCTTGACCTTTGACTTTTGACCACCAAAATCGAATCAGTTCATCCTTGAGTCTAAGTAGATGTTTGAGGCAAATTTGATCAAATTCCGTCAAGGTATTCATGAGATATCGCGTTAACAAGCTGGAAAATGGCGTTTGAGAGGTCACAGTGACCTTGACCTTCGACCTTTGACCACCAAAATCGAATCAGTTCATCCTTGAGTCCAAGTCGATGTTTGAGACAAGTTTGATTAAATTCCGTCAAGGCATTCCTGAGATATCGCGTTAACAAGCTTGAAAATGGCGTTCGAGAGGTCACAGTGACCTTGACCTTTGACCACCAAAATCTAATCAGATCATCCTTGAGTCTAAGTCGATGTTTGAGGCAAATTTGATGAAATTCCGTCCAGGCGTTCCTCAGATATCGTGTTAACAAACATCGTACGGACGGACGTACGTACGTACGAAAAAATAAATAAAAAAATAAAATAAAAAATAAATAAAAATAAAACAGACAACATATCCCAAATACAAACTGCAATGGCAAAGCTCATCATCAGGAATGGAGAATAGAATAGAATAGAATAGAATAGAATAGAATAGAATAGAATAGAACCTGCAATTACGCTCATCCCCATAGGGGTCGCCAAAGAAAGCGAAATGTAAATCTTTGGTTTGGGTTAGGCTTCAATAACAAACAAGTAAAATGTAACTACCGGTAGTTGGAATGTAGACTTTGGAAACACTGTGACCATGACTGGGAATTGAACCAGGCCCTCCTGTGTGAAACTTTCAATAGCAGACACACTACGACGTGTAGAACGTTCATATTCACGTCTCTACTGTAGAAACATGGCATGCAATGTATTTTGGTCCAGAAAACGAGAAATGTTATCGTAACATATCTGTATTGATTGCAGAAACAAACTGCCAACCTTTTATTCTGGCGGCCATGCTGTCTCAAACTGAATAAATTATATGCACACATGCCATTGATTCTCAGCATAAACATTAGCGAGACAAATAGAGACATAGACACACAAGCAGGCACGCACACACGCACGCACGCACGCACACAGACACACACACACACACACACACACAAAAAAAAACATTTTCTTTAAACCCGCATTTTCTTAACGTTTTGGTCCAAGTGAAGTGTTATGCGATCTCTCCTGTTTCTAAATATATCTGTACCGTTTGGTTTGAACCAGTAAAACTATTTATATACGCATTTTACGAAATGTCTATGGGAAAATAAATGGCGGATGAAAATCTCTGGTACAGTGCTGAAGCAGGAAGTAGGCGGTCACTTTGCCTCTCTATACACACACTTACAGTTCTGTCCTCCTGCGTTGCTGATTCTGAGGGCGGTCAGGTTGTGAAGGACATGCTGGAAGTCAAAGGCAGACAGTGAAGGTTTCCATCTCTGCTCTTCTTCATGAAGCCTGTGAGAACAGTACACACACACACACACACACACACACACACACGTGTTTACTTCACTTTATTTATATACATGTTAACGCAAATCACAACACATTTCAGTGAGCCCGTCGGTCCATTTGAGAGCTTTGACTTAAGCAGCATGCAGTGGTGCTTAACACATCTTTCTCTTGACACTTCTACCCCACTGAGGCAATATGCAGCCTCCTGCAACATGTTATACAACGCATATCCCCCTTCACGTTCCAATGCACAGGTCGTGATCCTAACTTCAGTCAAATAGCTCGCTTCACATACTCAAACCATTCAAAATATATCTAGTGCTCCCATTGGTTGCATGACGTGAAACAAGAAATCTGCATACTAAATACACGCCACCGATTTAAAGTAGAAGATATAACCGATAATGACATGCATCACTTTATTGATCTTTGAACAATTGAAATTGCTTTTACAATTTGAGAATTCTCCACAACTAAGCAACATGTGTTGACACTTATGTGTTTGAGTTTTTACCGTGTCATCAAAAGAGGCATCATTGAAAAGTGCTGACTTCTACAGATAGCCAGTGTGGGGGACCTTGACTTCAACACATAGCCAGTGTGGGGGACCTTGACTTCAACAGATAGCCAGTGTGGGGGACCTTGACTTCAACAGATAGCCAGTGTGGGGGACCTTGACTTCAACAGATAGCCAGTGTGGGGGACCTTGACTTCAACAGATAGCCAGTGTGGGGGACCTTGACTTCAACAGATAGCCAGTGTGGGGGACCTTGACTTCAACAGATAGCCAGTGTGGGGGACCTTGATAATTGAGCTTTGCCATCTTCTGAAGGATGATCTGGAAAGCCAGCCAACACCCCGCCCACACTTCCACTAACATGTAGCAT
>NC_139629.1:22045054-22082554 GCF_964638095.1 Poromitra crassiceps | reverse complement strand
GGGTTTCCTGCTGTTATGGAGGAAATTACTGTTCAAAACTATTGTTTAGATGTCTGACTCTTACTGATGCCAAAAATGAATGGTTAAAGTGACTGTTCTATCGAATTTCACAAAAAGCCGTTTATCTCTGAATAATTTTTCTGACGCTGAAACCATGCTGTATTCAACTGCTAATGCTTACATAACTACTAACTCTACAAACTAACTCTTTTAGACAGAGAAAGCACACATTCTATTAGTTCTTTTTAGATGATTGGTGTTCACGAAGTCTTAACAGAAAAGAATCCTCGGCTCTTGTAAAATGAGCCAGAATCCTCAAAAAAAAACCTGGCAGAACCTACCTACAGCATTGAAAAAAGGGCTGGCAGTCAATGTGTTAAAGTTACCAGCCAATTAGAATTTCCACTAGCCGAAATATTTTTCTTGAAATAAACCAGAATATGAGTGGGTTAATTTAACTCATTGAGTGCCAATGACGTCGATCGGCGTCAAATCAAATAGTAACGTAGAGTGCCAATGACGTCGAACGACGTCAAATGCGTTTTTTGACGGTGGGACGTGGATCAAAGCCGGATACATCTCCTGTAAAAATTTGGGGCATGTTGAACGTGTATAACCTATTTTACGGACCCATTAGGTGGCGACAGTGCTCTCCAGATTAGAGAAACCGCATCGGTATGCATCGATATGCATGAAGCATAACGTTAGCTGTGCCTGCAGCAGCCAATCTGCTCCCACAATTGAGCCCCTCCGTGTCCGCTGCGATAGCCCCTCCACATGATTAGTTGTGGAGTTGTTATTATTCTCAACTGGAAGCGCTGGGAGCCGGTGACAAATACACGCGGAACGCTGTGAAAAAGCTGGGTTTTCAGTGCAGAGCAAACGCAGCAGAGAGCCACCAGAGACACACCCACGGAGGAGGGGTTTGCAGTAGAGGGGGGTGGGGCACGCAGGGCAGCATACAACACCGACCCAGACAGACCCAGACAGCAGGCTCGATGGACAGATTGGCAAGCTAGAATATCTGATGCCCACCAGCAGTAAATCAAGACCAGCAAGAAAGTGTAGGGTCTGCGCACGCAGGGGCCAGCGCTGCTGGTTGCAGCTAAAAAATATTATTTTGCCAAACAAAATTCCTTTGTTTTCGCTGTTTTATTGAAGGAAATTATTTTTGAGGTGTCACTACATCAGAAAATATTAGCTTCAGAGTCAGTGATGTGCTTGAAATGCTTCATTTTACAAAAGGCTGATTATCTCAGCTTCTAGTTTGAAACGTCTGTTTTTGCTGAAAACAACCTATCTTCTCCAGGTGATAACTAAAGAACGGAAAATGATATCAATAAACTTTTTTTTGCTGATGATACAATAGAGTCTCATCGTTCTTTGGGCGTGTTCGGTGTTTACATAGTAATATCACACAATATTCTGTGGGCCTCGAGAAATCACTGAAAACGCTCTGAAAGGGCTGGCACTGGGAGCATCCGTCTTCCAAAAGTGGCTGGCACTCAATGAGTTAAGCATAAGTATTAGTAAGTGGCCCGGGATTCTCAAAGCCTGTGTTGAGGGTCACACAAGAACAAAAATGCACTCTTGAAGCTAAATAAATCCAAAACCAACGAGTTAATTATTTAAATGTTTACTGTACTTCAATGTAGAACAGTCATTTCTTACACATGAGATTACTTTTAGCCTTTTAGTCATAAAGATTATTGAAAGATATTCCATATTCCAGACTGAAATGTTA
Organism: Poromitra crassiceps; assembly: GCF_964638095.1. Classification (NCBI taxonomy): domain Eukaryota; kingdom Metazoa; phylum Chordata; class Actinopteri; order Beryciformes; family Melamphaidae; genus Poromitra; species Poromitra crassiceps. Next base: position 22,080,810 of record NC_139629.1, on the reverse strand, counting down.
TAACAGAAGTGGAGTATCGGCCAGAATGACATGAACATTTGGAAACGTATTCAGCGTGTATCTTGCATGTTGCGTTCAGGTGCACTATGTTGCCCATGTGTGGTATAATCCATCACAACAATATTATTTCACAAATTAAAAAAATCAACCAAGCACCACACTGAGGATCCATTGCACCTTGCCTCCTGCTGGTTTGAAGGGAACAGAAGGAACATCAGAGAGAGGAGAGAATGCCGTCCAACATAAACCAGCTATTTGGTTGGCTCCGAATTCGACACAGCCTGGAAATGTTGTAATTCTCTCCAGGTCCTTTTTTAGTTTAATTACGCTAAGAATATGGATGAAAACTTCACTGTAAGACATGCTTCTGTATTGTCAGAAGTGCGCTCTCATCAAATTAAGTCAATGGATTTCTCAACACTGTTTGTTGAAACGTGACCATTGAGCTATAAGAAAACCAACGCATTTTGTCCAGTAAAGTAAATTATTTTTGGACACCGGACCCAGCAAAACCCCTGTTCATGGGATGGTTACCTCTCCTGATTATAACAAAAAACCTAAATGCCAGAATAAAATGTTGGCATTTTACATTATCTGAAAACCAGGATATGTACAATATCAATGTAAATGTTATACTATCCTATAGTAGCCTACTATAATGTTATAATCATGTTTTCCAGTCACTCTTGAGCAAACTAGGCAACTAATAAAATATTATATTTTGTACAACAGTCGTATCTCCCGAACTTCAATATTTATACATTTGTATCTCTCAGGAATTTAATTATTTAATTTCTGGAAATATATGCAATATGATGACAAAATAGTCTATCTGAATCTGCAGACTTGATTCAATCTTTTTGAACCAGAAATAGCTTTAATGATGATGTAATGAGTGGTGTCCTATTTCCTAGGTAATTGATTTCAACCCCTCCCCCTTCTGGCTCCGTTTTGAAGGGCAAGGGGCAAAGCAGGGGGGACTCGAAAACAAGGGGTAGGGGTGGGCGTCCGGGTAGTGTAGTGGTAGATTCCCTGTCTACCAACATGAGGGTTGCAGGGCTGAGGGTTGCAGGTTCGCACCCCGTGTTACCTCCGGCTTGGTCGGGCTTCCATACAGGTACGATTGGCTGTGTCTGCGGTTGGGAAGACGGATTGAGGGTATGTGTCCTGGTCGCTGCACTAGCGACTCCTCTGGTCGGTCGGGACGCCTGGTCGGGGAGCAAAGGAACTGGTGGGAATAGCGTGATCCTCCCACGTTCTACTTCCTGCCAGTGAAGCTCCCCGCTGTCAGGCGAAAAGAAGCGGCTGGCAAATGCATGTGTCGGGGGAAGCGTGGTGCTACTCTACGGCTCTCCCCAGATCGGCAGAGGGTGGAGCAGCGACCGGGGCAGCGGGGGGGGGGAAATTGGCCAAGTACAATTGGGGAGAAAATGGGGCGGAAATTCAGAAAAAAACATAGGGATAGGGGTAAAAATAAGAAATAGATTTGGGCCCAAGTCACCTGGCCAGTTCTCCACTGATTCTCCTCACATCACAACTCATGTCAGTCGAGAGAGACACACCTGCAGCTGGCCAGCTGCTGAAGCCTGACTGGTGCCTGGTGATGATTGTCAGGGGGACAGACAGAAAAAAAACAAGTCTGCGCTGCAACAAAGTTCACAGCGCTTTGGTGAACCCGTCTTTGTTTTCTGACAAAATATGATATCAGACTATGCCAACTCTGAATACAGAACAACAGCAAGCAGTGACTGTGGTAACTTGACCTGTAACTTGTGTGGCTACATCCACAGCAGCACTGTTCAGCACTCGGTAAGTTGAACTACACATAATCTCTGCGGTTTGCTTTACGATCTTTGAAAATGGCTGTGATTTATCCAGACTCAATGAGGAAACACATTTTTTTTTAAAGAAAATAAGTCTCAGTAAAGAGATATTGTATAATGCTGCTTTGTCAGCCATTTTCTCAGTTTTCTCTGGTCATAGGGCTCCACTTTCAAAAATAATTGCACATTTCTACTACATAGGTGACCTATTTTTAATAAATCATCATATTCACAGCGGTGAATAATTAATTGGGACAAATGAGGGGTTTGATAAAATACTCTAATGCACTTAATTGAGCCATATGGGCCTATAAATGTAGAAGCTATTTGGACAAACGTTAGGCAACAAAGTCACTATTTAATTGTGAAACAAACAGGAAGGGCATATTTCCTAAAATGCTTATTGCTACAATAGACCATCAAAACTTCACAGTGTGTCAGACCATATATGGGCATGCTGAATAGCACCAGGACAAATTTGCAAATTTTAAAATGTCAGGCACCATTTCACCTGCAGTTGTATTGTTCTATATTTGAGATGTAGCTTGCAGAATTATGAATAAAGTTTACATTCTCACTGTCAAATGATTTGCCCCATGAGCTTGCATGCCACTAATGGCCACGTGTGGCTATATTTCATAATCTATTTTTCTTTGCTGTATCCTATTACTATTAGCTGCTGTTAACAGCACCCGTTACCCCATACATAGGGATCATTAATGTTAATCTGATCCACAGGCTGTCTGTGGCTTCTCACTTTCAATTCAAAACCCTGTTGGCGTATGAGACTGCTAAGGTGGCCTGTGTGCCCCCCTACCTGCAGGCCCTTACACCTCATCCAGTGCTCTGTGTGCGCTGTCTGTCACTACCAGCTACTTAGCTCTCCATTCCCTGCTACATCCCCTGCTGTGACTTGGCCATCATCCCACTCCAGTGAGAAGAGCTATGTCTTAAAGTGCTCTAATGTACTTTCCTACAATAAATGATCATTCTAGCATCATAGGAATCCTGTCATTGGAGTATATAACTGTGCCCTTCCTCTCCTTAGTATCAGTTTGCTTGCCATATTGGTGACCTAGGGATGTATTCGTCTTCCACTGTCGCACTCGTTGTAAGTCACTCTGGATGAGAGCATCAACTAAAGGCATAACATGTATGAATGGAAATGTAATGTACCTGTCAGATCTACATGACAGGCAGCACATGGGGGAGCTGCTGGCCCATCAACACATTCTGCGGAGAGCTTGACAGCACCGTCAAAGTGAATGAGCTGTAATCTGCACACGAGTGTCTGGGAGAGTCTGTATGATACAGACTGTGCATGTGATGCAGGCATGCACAGTCTGTATGATACAGACTGTGCATATGTGATGCACACATGCACAGTCTGTATCATACAAACTGTGCATGTGATGCAGACATGCATGGCATAACAAGTCAACAGACTTGACAGACTAGAACAACTTTTGCCAAAATGATATAGTAAGATTATTGTTGTTATTATTATTATTCGAATTTGCTACAGTATCTATCGTGATAATATCATTACCGTGAATTATTTTGACTGCGCTACTTGTGTAATGAAAACCGGACATTGTGACAGTACAGTACCCTAGCTGCTAGGGCGTGCCTACAGTACCTGCATCTGTGCATATGTGCTAGGGCCTAGCACATAATGCACGGATGCACGCGCGCACACAGACACACACGCACGCACACACACACACACACACACACACACACACACACACACACACACACACACACACACACACACACACACACACAGACAGACAGACAGACAGACAGACAGACAAACAGACACACACACACACACACAGACACACACACACACACACACACACACACACACACACCTACCTGACGGAGAAGGTGTGCAGGGGTGTGCGTCCAGGCTCATGGTGAAGCGGCGGTTGGGGTGAGAGGTCGGCAGACAGGGTGAGTCCAGCACCTTGGAGGAACACGGTGACGTGGGCGGGGAGCAGCTCTGGGCTCTCAGAGGTGAAGGTGATAGAGAGGAGTTGTCCGTAGCTGTACACCTGGAGGCCCAGGAACTTCTCTAGAGGGAGACAGGGGAGAGATGTTAGCCAGGTGAGTGGAGCTGGATCTCCTGCAAAGGTCTCTGCCAGGTCTCCGCTGTTATCTGCCATCAATACATATAGTGTACACTGTGGTGAATGTGTGTGTGTGTGTGTGTGTGTGTGTGTGTGTGTTGTGTGTGTGTGTGTGTGTGTGTGTGTGTTGCGTGGCCAGTTGAAGTAGCAAATACACTGAGAAAAATCTACCTTAACAAGTAATTTAGACTCATATTTAGCCTTCAGATCTTTTTCGGATCTTATCTCATTGAGCCAATGTGGTGAGATCCCTCCATTTGCTTCCAATGCAGTTTCACTTCTAGAAAAAGAGTGTCGTTAATATCTTGAAACAAGCCAGAATAAGGACGATTACTGCACTACTATCAACAAACTGACACTTGATTCTACAAACTTCTTGAAAATTGATTTCCATTTGAAGCAGGTAAAAATGTCTAACCCCACTGGCAGATTTTTAAAAAGGTTATTTTAATAAAAGTACGATTACTCAATAAAACCTTCAATGACTTGTTACAATTACAATGTATGTGTGTGTGTGTGTGTGTGTGTGATGTCTGCTCATTTCTCTCTTTCTCTCAGTGTGTGTGTATGTGTGTGTGTGTGTGTGTGTGTGTGTGTGTGTGTGTGTGTGTGTGTGTGTGTGTGTTGTGTGTGTGTGTTGTGTGTGATGTCTGCTCATTTCTCTCTTTCTCTCAGTGTGTGTGTATGTGTATGTGTGTGTGTGTGTGTGTGTGTGTGTGTGTGTGTGTGTGTGTGTGTGTGTGTGTGTGTTGTGTGTGATGTCTGCTTATTTCTCTCAGTGTGTGTGTATGTGTGATAGGGTAGACAGGTGCAGGCTTTTGGAGCCCACAAAGATCGCCATGGGAGTCTCTGTGTAATTACCCACCCTCTCATCTCTGACTCATTACAGCACATTAACAGGACTTCAAAGAGCCTAGCCGCATGCACGCACGCACGCACGCACGCACGCACGCACACACACACACACAAAGGGATTACCATAAAACCATAACATACACCATGCAAACGTTTACTTTAAGACTCCCCCCAAAACTCCATCCAACGAATCCAAGTTACAGTAGCTTTTTATCAAAACAGGTAAGCTGCCATTCTCTCCCAGGGCGTATGTGAGGCCATAGGTTGAGGCGATGTCTCGTCTAGGGATGGGACCGATCCGATCCAATATCGGTATTGGGTGCCAATACTGATATAATTCACAGATCGGAATCGGATTTTTATTTTTTTTGCAATTCCAGAATGGAGAAGCTGTTCATCTGAATATATAACTCTGTCTTGTTTATGTTTGAGCGTTTTGTAGCTTGTTTGTTGATTTGTTTGTATTGTTGAACTTGAATGATTTGTGTCTTGTAAGCCCAGACGGGCTGGGCACCTTGAATATGGTGCATGACACAGAAATAAAAATCTATCTATCTATCTATCTATCTATCTATCTATCTATCCAGCGCGGGCCGCACAGGGGGCGCTGGCCGTAATTTGCCCATGTATAATAGTATCCTTCTTTGCCTTGTATATTTTCTTAATTTTGTCTGCTTTTTGCAAGGTATATTTAAAAAAATATTTAATTGGCCAAATCTTTGCCTATATTGTATATTCAAGAAAAATATCTGTATCGGAATAATATCGGTATCGGCAGATATCCAAATTCAGGTATCGGAATCGGATCGGAAGTGAAAAAATGTGGATCGGTGCATCCCTAGTCTCGTCATAGACGTTGGGATAGCTGGCTCAGCCTGGCTGGGGATGTGGTCAGGGTGGGGTAAATCCCCCGTTCTATCGATTCACCAAAGTTAGAATTTAGCTGCTAGCCCAGCCCAGACAGACACGATCGGGGATTTGACCAGCGTAGTAAACGCACATCTAAACAGACGTCTTGTGTTCTGCTCTAGAATCCCCAAACCTGTAGTTTAGAGCCACAGCACCTTCCTTTGGTGAGTCATCCCATTGAGGTATATGGGCAGTTTTACCCCACTCGCGCGCCAGCCCTATAACATTTTGTGGGCGTACCCACACATGCCGACTGTCTTTATTCTCTACCAGAGTGTGAGTGAGGCCATTCTGAGTGAGCGGGTAGGTAAAAGTGACAGGCAACACGCTCGGTTGCCACCTTGTTTCTGGGCGTAATCATCTGTGAAGTGCAGCCTGAGCTCTCCTGGAGGCAGGCAGGGAGGTGCTGCGGACGTGAGGGGCTGCCTGTGTGCCTGGGAGAGATATGGCCTCTGGCGTCACTCTGAGCAATTCAGCTCTGCTCAGCGAACAGCCCCTCCACCACCAGCCTCTCTCTTTAGCTCTTAATGTAGCCGTGCCCCTCTGACGTCTAACAGCCACCTGCATAATGTTGATTACAAACTGCAGTACTTTTTGCACCTACTTTTTGAGTCTGAACAGACATCATCACTCTTGTGTGATTTTGGGTTCAATCAAAATAAACAATTAGACGTCTCATCAATAACAGCTGATTAGGAAAAGGGTAGAGGCATAAACACAAATACCAACACACTGTCATGCTATGCATATATGAGATTAACAGATAAAGAATCAAACGTTTCAAAGTGACATTCATACCATATATCAGTAATCTGGGAATCAATATATATATAGATAATGAAAAACAGCATGCATTGTTTCTCAAATTTCTAGAACAGACTGGTGAATGATAAAAAAAACAGCAAATTTGGAAAGAAGAAGGTGCTCAAACAACATCACAAATGGATAATCTGAGTCCAATGAGATATCACTCATGTCAATGGAACTTCGGGATCAATAGATAGAGTTGATCAATAATCAACCAATCTGGGGGAGTCGGGGGGCATAAATGACAGCACAAATCAATAGGACGATCAGGATCAGGATTGATCTCCTGAGGTCGATGAAATGTCACTCATGTAAAAGAGACAGATATATAACTTTTTATGGGGGGCGGGGGGAGGGGGGGTGTATATGTGGTATTAGCCCGGTAGATCTCAAATCTAGGCTTAGCCTTGTGACATAGTAAACTCAAGGAAGAGATGAAATGATGAGAGGAATGAGAACTTCTTATTACAGTACAAACGGTACATGTAAACTCCTTAATTGTGCAAAATGTGTTTGGACAAAATGTAAAACAGAAAATTCTGAAATCTTTGCCCCCTTTTAACTGTGCTGCTGTATGGCAGCCATGAGACATCATTTTGGTCTCTCTGATCAGTCGCCCAGACACACACGACTCTGCGCTCAACTGATCAGCATCCACCAGCAGCTGATCAGCCTTGCAGGAAGTTTATAATTGAGAATAGTCTCAATGGGGAGAAACAAGCAAAACTGTCGCTGCCATCTTCTTTAGAATATACAGTGGATAGAAGATGATGTTGCCTATTTTGGGGGAGCAACACAATAGTAATAGTGAGTAATGTAACAAATGACGATAACGGTACAAACACTGGAAACAGAAGCCGTGCCGCGCGTAAATTCTGCTCCGCGCCGCTACAACTTGTACTGACTTCCTGCCTGGCTGCTCGCGACAAAGTGCCGAAATGAAACTGCATGCGCTTCCAGATGCTAAAATAGTTGAAATGAGTAATTACGAAATATAATATACATCCCTAAGTGTGGGTGATGCGAGGCTGATATGAGGGTGATGCGAGGATGATATTCTCTCCTAAACCGCTCCTTTATGGTTGTACAGATGTTACTCATTTAAATGTGATCACTTTACTGCTGCACTGGCAGCAGTGAGGCGGGCTTTTGTAATGAAAATGAATAAATACATAAATAAATAAAAACTCACTCTTACTGCCATGGCAGTACCGCGGCAAAGTGGCCAAATGAAATGAATAACAGCTGTAAGTAGTTCTGCTTCAGAGATGGATCAGCTTGATCATTATATACGAATCTATCATAACTCACAAATTGGCCAAAGCGAGCTTGTGACCGGAAGGTCGTCTGTTCAATCCACCGAACCGGCAGGATAAATCTGGGTAGGGAAAGTGAAAAGCATTGCTTGCCCCTCCATCATTACCACCACTGAGGTGCCCTTGAGCAAGGCCCTTAACCCCCGACCGCTCCAGTGGAGCTGCTCAGTGGCCAGCAGATCAGACTGTGGTTGTACTGAGCAGCTTCTAGGTCTGAATGTGAACAGGGCACTCCTGAACAAGAGAGAAACTGCCCCTAAATAAAGGTTATTAATAACAATAATAATAATAATAATAATAATAATAATAATAATAATAATAATAATAATAATAAATCATGTGTTATCTGCTTTCGATTCATTGGCTGCTTGTTGGTGTGAATCAGTCACTCTTCACAATGCTGGGAGAGATGGAGAGATGTGTGTGTGTGAGAGCATTCAAATCAACGAGTTTTGAGCAACAACAAAAAAGAGAGAAGGAGAAGAGAGAAAAACTTGATCTTGTGCTACTTTGTTCCTGTGAGCGTGTCAGAGTGATGTGATGTGATGTGATGTGCACCGGCTGTGACACCGCTGACCCCCTGCCACAACAACTGATGGAGGCCCGATGACTTTTGCTGAAGGGCGCAGGAGCCGGCGATCAATCAGGGCTTTCTCCAACCCAATTAAATCAACTCCATTTCAATCAAATCACTGCCGCCTCACACAAACACTACTGCCACTGGCTCTAACTGACATCACTGCTTCCACACACAAACACTACTGCCACTGGCTCTAACTGACATCACTGCTTCCACACACAAACACTACTGCCACTGGCTCTAACTGACATCACTGCTGCCACACACAAACACTACTCCCACTGGCTCTAACTGACATCACTGCTGCCACACACAAACACTACTGCCACTGGCTCTAACTGACATCACTGCTTCCACACACAAACACTACTGCCACTGGCTCTAACTGACATCACTGCTTCCACACACAAACACTACTGCCACTGGCTCTAACTGACATCACTGCTGCCACACACAAACACTACTGCCACTGGCTCTAACTGACATCACTGCCGCCTCACACAAACACTACTGCCACTGGCTCTAACTGACATCACTGCCGCCACACACAAACACTACTGCCACTGGCTCTAACTGACATAACTGCTGCCACACACAAACACTACTCCCACTGGCTCTAACTGACATCACTGCCGCCACACACAAACACTACTGCCACTGGCTCTAACTGACATCACTGCTGCCACACACAAACACTACTGCCACTGGCTCTAACTGACATCACTGCTGCCACACACAAACACTACTGCCACTGGCTCTAACTGACATCACTGCTGCCACACACAAACACTACTGCCACTGGCTCTAACTGACATCACTGCTGCCACACACAAACACTACTGCCACTGGCTCTAACTGACATCACTGCTGCCACACACAAACACTACTGCCACTGGCTCTAACTGACATAACTGCTGCCACACACAAACACTACTCCCACTGGCTCTAACTGACATCACTGCCGCCACACACAAACACTACTCCCACTGGCTCTAACTGAGATCACTGCCGCCACACACAAACACTACTGCCACTGGCTCTAACTGACATCACTGCTGCCACACACAAACACTACTCCCACTGGCTCTATGAGTGAAGCGGTGTAAGTCCCATGGCTCTCGTGAAAACAGGTAAGTGACAAAGTTATCCAATGTTACAAAATTCCAGGTAGAAACCGTCACACATATCTTACCATTAAACATGTATTTGCAATCTTACTTACTGTATAACAGATCGCAATCAACATAAATAACTCACTTCAGATAATTGACCTCCCCCATACTTGGTCTCACCCAATAATCTCACTGATGATGTCAGCCAATAAATACAGAAAGTGGTTGGGTGCCTCCTCCTCTGACCCTGGACCACATGGTGAATGGTGAGGTTGCTCAGTAACAAAGAAGAACATGTTTAATTTATGTAATGCACAACTGAACCAATAAGCCACAATTAAACTTAATACAACTTATGTCAGTGTTTTACTTTAAGCAGATGGTGTTGGTGATGGTAGACTATGTAAACTGTAACCAAACAGAATGCAAAACACAAACAAACCCGGGATAGTATGTGTGTGCAACTTAAACTTTAATGTTGGAATTATGGTTAAAACAAGCATGGTTATTAGCAGTATGCTGATGGTAAAATGGGACAAATGGTGTGTTCTCAACCACTTTTGGCCCATTTCCACCGCTGGTATTAACGCGGCCTCACCCAGTTCGACTCGCTTTTTTGTCTCATTCCACAGGTCAAAAACCTGGACAGCCCGGGTTGAGTCGTGCTAGTTTTAGTCCCTGCTTGTCACAATCGCACAGATTAATCATAATAAATTAGACCAGAGTACCAGGTACGCCAGGTACTGTACCAGGTACAGTTTCAAGATGAACATGAAAAAAAAAAACTATCTGAAGAACATGAATTATGTCTGTTGGACAGCACTTTTACTGTTTTTCCATTGACATTGAGTAGGTTTTAGTTTTCAAATAACTGCTTTGATCCTACAATCTCTGCTTGCAACTTTATTATTATTATTATTATTATTATTATTATTGCCGGAATGGGTCAGCCAAGAAAGGTCTCAGGGATTGACTGACTGACTCCCGTTGTTGAAACATGCATGCGTGACAAGCCTAGTTAAGCCGGACCAAGATTGGTGCTGCTGCTCAACACTCACACATGCTTACGTCAACAATGGGGAGTCAGTGACTCAGTCAATCAGTGAGACGTTTCCTGGCGGGTGCGTTCCCGGTGCTGCACTAGTCCAGGTCTGACTTAACTAGGCTTGCCTAGTCTTCTGCTTATTCTTGCTGTTTGTGTGTTCCCTGTTTTACAGACTGTCTATGTTTGATGTCAGAGCTGATTGGCAGGAAGAGAGACTTTTGGCAGAGGAGGAGAGGAACGTTGTTGAGATGAATTGTTTAGAAGAGGTGAGACAAAATATCACTATCACATTTTTTGCCACACACACTCACTCACTCACACACTCTCTCTCTCTGTATCCTGATTCTTTCTTTATATCTTTCTCTATGGAAACAGGGAGACACCAGTGGATCCAGAGGTCAGCAGTGTGACAAAACATTCACAACACGTCAAAGCTTAAAGATTTATCAGAGAGTTCATTCAGGGGAGAAGCCATACTCCTGCCAGGACTGTGGGCACTCTTTCAGTCGCTCAGATCACCTAACAAGCCACCAACGCATCCACACTGAAGAGAAACCCTACAGCTGTGACCAATGTGGGAGGAGCTTCAGTCATTTAAGTACTCTAAAAGAACACCAACGCATTCACACTGGAGATAAACCCTACAGTTGTGACCAATGTGGGTGCAGGTTCAGTGAGTTAAGTACCCTAAAAACACACCAGCGCATTCACACTGGAGAGAAACCCTACAGCTGTGACCAATGTGGGAGCAGCTTCTGTGAGTTAGGTACCCTAACAAGACACAAACGGATCCACACTGGAACTAAACCCTACAGCTGTGACCAATGTGGGAGCAGGTTCAGTCAGTTAAGGAACCTAAAAACACACCAACACATCCACACTGGAACTAAACCCTACAGGTGTGAGCGCTGTAAGAAAATGTTCACTCTGACATCTAGTCTAAAGAAACACAGCTGCCTCTAACCTGCTGAAGAGAGCCTCCACTATCTGTTGCTCAGGCAGCTTTCAGAGACACAACAGGTGGACTTCTGTTGAATCAATTTTAATTGTTTTTTTCTAGTTTTTCTCTACTGTTAATTGTTTTATATATTCTATTTTGTGATTGTGATTTACTGGCGATTAATTGTCCAGCTCTAAATAAAGTTCATTGAGAGCAAACTCCTGACTGTGCAGAATTAAGTTTATTTCTCAGCCATAAATCTTGGCATTGGAGTACTAGAATGTAAACGATGTAAAGATGTCATTACAAAGCAAATAATGGTTTAGATGAGAGCTTGTGAAACTGATGGTAAAACGTTTCATTTGTGACAGCAGAATAACATGGAGCTAATACCGGCATACATTTTTCTGACCCATCACATGGATTGTCATATTTTGTATTCAGAGATTGTGTCCTCTTTCTTTCTTCCTTCCTCCCTCAGTTCCCCTGCTGCTTCAGAGTCAGATTGTCCTCTGCTCCAGATATGAAAAGGATCAACGTCAAGGGCTGTTCTGGACAGGCAGCTGAGATGAAGGATGTTAGACGGTGTCCCCCTTTAGCATGAATACCAGTAATGTAATTCATGCACAAATGACATCACTGGTCCACAACTTTACTCAAATCAACTCTCAATAACTGTCAACTTAAACGAACGACTTCAAACCTGTTTACAGTTTTCTGATATACTACTGATGTTCTAATCGGCGGAGTGTTCCTTTAACGTCCAGCGGATTCAAGTGCACGGGGCCGAGCTCGTTGGCAGTGTGTCAAAGCAACTGTTTAGAGAGAGAGGGGCTTCGTGTTCATCCATGATAGATTCTGGCAGCTGCACTCAAGTGTTCAGTGGGCTGTTTACCCCTGTGCCACCACGGGGACTTGAACCTTCCTTGTGTTCACTGTCAAACAGATGGGGGGGGGGGCACACGATTCAGAGAGAAGCGCGCGTGTCCCTGAGTACACACACACACATGCACGCACACACACACACACACACACACACACACACACACACACACACACACACAATACAAATGCAAATGCCTACATCGATGCATTGGACAGCTGCACGCTAAGATGGCTTGTACAACTTCAAGAAATAAGCACACAGAGTCACAAACGCATTTGCTTGCACAGGCACGCACTGACAAATATTTGCATCTACATTTTAGACATTTAGACCAGTGCAGCCGTAGAATAAACTACATTTTTTTTTAGCTTCCAATCCAGTCCAATAGTAAGCGGTGCAAGGTTCAAAGCCACAGCGTCTAGATAACACACTGAACAAATAGCCATGTGGTGCTGGTGCAGAGGTGCTAGGTAAAGCAATACAATCCAGGGGGAAGGCTACATACACATTTATAAACAAGACAGAAGCCTGTAGAGAGAAGATATGGCAGATAAGGTAGCGTATTACTTAGTGGGGAGAGGGAGACATGAGGTGTTTGTTGAGAAGCATTTTCAGGTTATGACAAAAGACAAGGAGTGACTCGGATGTCCTGACTGGGTTGGCATGTTCATTTGACAATAGATGCAGATACGACAGATGTCTCGTCAGTCGTCATAAACGCTGGCGTAGCTGGCTGGGGGCATGGCCAGGGTGGAGTAAATACTCCCGTTCTCCCCATTCAGCGTACTTAGCATTTAGCTGCTAGCCCAGCCCAGGCAGACAGGATCGGGGGTACAACCACCGCACTAAACGCACATCTGAATAGACGTCTACGTACCTGCTCTAGAATCCCCAATCCTGTAGTGTAGAGCCGCAGCACAGTACGCAGGCCAAATAATGTGTTTGAATGTTTGAATGATAAAAGGAGCTGTCCATCAGCACCACACAGCAATCACAAACTAAATACACAGCAATCAGAAACTAAAAGTGAGGGGCTGCCTGTCTGCAATATGCTAATTAACAAATAATGTATTACAAATGAAAGAATAGTATCATTCAACAATGGAGAAATGCATTCCCATGCATAATAATGATTTACTTTTTCTTTCTTTCACAAAGATCGTAATGTTTTGCAAATGATTTGGTATACCACTTGCAGTACCGTTGCGGCCCACAGGTTGGGAATGTCTGCACTACATGGCTACAGGCTGAATGTCACGATGGCCAGATTGAGAAGGGAGACACTCACAGGTGCTTTTTACTTGACTTTATTCGTATTTTGCAGACGCCTTTATCCAAAGCGACTTACAACATAATCATATACAGCACACAAATAAAACAGATGAATAGACAATAGAAAACAATAGTAAAAATAGGAGAACCCTTCTCTCTCATGCTATTTGGATGGATCTCTCCCTGGCTACAGCACGTTCATTTTGCCCTGGTCCAAAACTCCTTCTCAGAAACCATTGAGACCTTTTAGGAATACAGCCTGGACCTCTGCTTAATGTGACAGAGAGCTGATTTGAGTTTCCGCAATGATGTAACTAAGGATTGTGCCTGTGCTCAATCTGCAACACGGCCTGATATTTCTGGAGCTGGGTGGAGCGAGCACACATCCTGCACACGCGTACTCTCTCTCTCTCTCTCTCTCTCTCTCTCTGTCTCTCTCTGTCTCTCTCTCTCTCCGTCTCTCTCTCTCCACCAACTCAATCAAAAGGAAGCAGATTTGATTCTGCATGTCGCCTACATGACACACGACGAAACCCAAGAAAAGCCGTTGTTGTGACAAATGCATGGGGAATCATATGAATTGCGTTGTGTTCAATGTGGCGTTGTCACTCAGAATTATAGCGCCTGCTTTGGTGAGTGCGGGGGATTATTTTTAAAACTAAAAGAGCCAGTGGCAGCTGGGCTGAGTCTGCTTCCAAAGCTGCTGCCGCCTCTGGTCTAATCTTGAAAGTACAGTAAGTGTACACACACACACACGCACACATGCAACGCTAAGGAAACGAAGGCGAGAGGAAATTAGATCATTAATAAGGATGGCAAGGCAATAGATGTCTGCATTTTTACTGTGTGGAGGAACAACACAAACAAGCGCTGCGCTAAGGAGATAAGCAGCCTGGCACAAAGCAGCTCTTGGCCAGTTAGGCCTCTAATCTCTGTGTTATGGCCTGCAGAGACACCAGACTTGTGGACCATGGGAAAAACAGTGACACAAAAAAAAAAACCCTACTGAACACCAACTATTACTGGATGTATATTAATACATAAACTAATCCATTAAATTAATCCGTAAGCAGGCAAGGAATGCACTCGTGTGCACGTGTCTGGCACGTCAACACACTCCGACTTGCACATCCACAACTTAATGCAAGAAAAAAAAAAAAAAAATTGCCTATCACATCCTCTTTCAGCTGTGAGCTTTTCATCCTTCTAAAAAAAAAGAAAAAAAAAAGGAGAAGATGCCTCCAAAATGGAGTCGCTTCCTGTGATCACGCATTTTGGGGCGTAAAAACCTCCAGGACATGGCGTTAATGGGATTGGTCCTGCTTGCCGGGCACCGCCGGCTGGAACCGACTTAGTGGCGACAAGAAGGAAAACCAAGCCAATTTTCACTTTGTTGCCTCTCCAGCATGGCCAAGACATCCAATTCCAGCAGGACTTTGCTGCTGGGGCGGCTGATAGAGAGGGAGCCTAAGTCCTGTCGCTGGGCCAGCTTATTCCCTTATCTTCTAATGGGCCTGATAAGGGACCGGAGGAAATGGTCAGAATAACCACCGTGTGACCCATTGCCAAAATAGCCTGATTAATCTCACTGGGGAACAACAGGAACAAGCTACGCATATTATAGATGGTGTAGCGTACTTACACTAATATAATTACATAGTTAGCAAGGTGTGGGGCTTTCTCTGAGCTTTATACTACAATAAAGCAACGCTTAACAACAGGGGGGGGAAAGAATCTCTGGTGATAGAAACTCAGCCATTTTGACCCAACCTAGACTAATGATCCGTCTCCAGGGATCATCTCAAATCTCTATCCTCTTTCTGACTCACCAGGCGCTTTGTAGAAGCCGATGTCTTCCTCGGTGAGAGGCAGCAGGTAGACCTCGCCTTCCTTCCACAGCAGGGGGTACTCCTGCCCGCCAGAGAACTCTCCTGACCAGCCATCCTGATCTAGAGGTAAGGGGAAGTTCATTTATCACACTGTAGACGGTTTTCACCAGCTGCAGCCCCACAGCACTTCCTTTTTCTCAGCTTCTTCTTGGGCGTTTTATGGCGGTTGGCATCCTTAAATCTTGTATTACCGCCACCTACTGAATTGTATCATCTTCACAGTGCTAACTATTTACAGTGTTCAGGGGGGGGGAAACACTGACATATTTTGATTTAAATATTTTATTTTTGCTATGTAAACGTTTGAATGTAAAGATATACAGTACCTATGTGTGCAATAACATACTGATAGTCAGCTTACTCTGTAACATGTAGCTTTTATTAGCCTCTCAGGCTAGCTCGGGACCAGACGACAACGCTTCCTACTACCCAGCGTGTGCACACGTCTTCCGACAGGGGTGGTGGTTGTTATCAACAACAACTACTACTAACTACTACACGACATGAAGACCGAAATAGGCAACGTTGTTAACATTTAATATGAGCCAAATATCAGCATGCGCTCAGCTACGTATACAGCACACATGGGCTGCGGCCCGCGGGCGCCCCCTGTGTGGCCCGCGATGGAATTGCAAAACCCCCCCCCTTTTTTTTTTTTTTACAGTGCACCTGAAGCAACATGCAAGATACCCGCTGAATAAGTGTCCAAATGTTCATGTCATTCTGGCCAATACTCTGTTATAGCATTTCAGTCTGGAATATGGAATATCTTTCAATAATATTTATGACTAAAAGGCTAAAAGTAATCTCATGTGTAAGAAATGACTGTTCTACATTGAAGTAGAAATTTAAATAATTAACTTGTTGGTTTTGGATTTATTTAGCTTCAAGAGTGCATTTTTGTTCTTGTGTGGCCCTCAACACAGGCTTTGAGAATCCCGGGCCACTTACTGATACTTATGCTTAAATTAACCCACTCATATTCTGGTTTATTTCAAGAAAAACATTTTGGCTAGTTTAAATTCTAATTGGCTGGTAACTTTAAAATCTAGCAGCCATATTGGCAGGTGGTGAAAAAAGTTAATTTCAAGCCCTGCAGGGAGAGCAGGTGGTGACATAGGAGTGAAAAAAGGATCAAATATTGGTGGTTAACACATTCACTGCCAGCCGTTTTTTTTTTACTGTAGGTAGCTTCTGCCAAAGGTTTTTTTTGAGGATTCTGGCTCATCTTTCAAGAGCCGAGGATTCTTTTCTGCTAAGATTTTGTGAACACAAAATATCTCAAAAGAACTAATAGAATGTGTGCTTTCTCTGTCTAAAAGAGTTAGTTTGTAGAGTTAGTAGTTATGTAGGCATTAGCACTTGAATACAGCATGGTTTCAGCGTCTGAAAATTTAAGCTGAGATAAATAGCTTTTTGTGAAATTCGATAGAACAGTCACTTTAACCATTCATTTTTGGCATCAGTAAGACGTCAGACATCTAAACAATAGTTTTGAACACTAATTTCCTCCATAACAGCAGGAAACCCCCCTCTCCTTCAAACTCCTCCCTCCGTGTGTGTTCTTCTCCTCTCTCCATGGCTGCAGCGGGCGTGTCACAAGCGAGTTGCTGCTGTCTGTGCTGCTGCTCCTGTCTGCTGGCGGCCGCTGGGCGAGTCTGGATGGGCTCGCTCGTTTCTTGGGGTTTCGGTTGAGAGCTTTGATGAAGCTTTTGCGATTCTGGTCTTATTTATGCTGCGTGTTTCAAAGTGTGTTGCACCCATAATCTATTATGCAAATTTGCAATCCCCCACCGCCAGCAACCAGCGCGAAAGCGAAAGCGTTTTCGCCAATCCATTTTACAGTATGAGAATGGTTTCATCGCGCGTTCCCCTGCAGTTTTGGCTCGGCTTTTTCTAGTCTGGAGAGCACTGTCGCCACTTAGTGGGTCGGTGGAATGGGTTGTACACGTTCGGTGGCTCCCATATTTATATAGGAGATGTAAAAGGCTTAGATGCACGTCCCACCGTCAATTTTTTTTTTTTTTTTTTTTGACGTATCAACTCGTCATTGGCAGTCAACCGTTGGATTTTTTTTGACGTATCAACTCGTCATTGGCAGTGAACGTGTTAATGAATAATGACATCACAATTGTTAATTTAAAATGAGTTATTCCTCTAAACCTGGCTTCAAATGCCCCAAACTTTTCGCGCTGGCGCCATTCAGCCCTCAGCAAAATCTGGTAGCGAGGATATTTTTTTGTGGCCCTCTCTATCATCAAAGTTGCCCATCCATGGGTTACGGCATGACAATATTTGTTCGGCCCCCGGCAACAATCTGGGTTTCTCATGTGGCCCCCCATGAAAAATAGTTGCCCACCCCTGCGGTAGTTGGACGACGACGACAACGATGATGATGATGATGATGAAGGACATCTCAGTTGTTTTTCTTTGTTCCAATCCGTACTCTACAATACTAGGCATGTTCAAAACTGCCTGTACCTACCTTCTTGTGTGTAGCCTACTAAGTAGCGTACTATCATACTGGTTTAAATAAAACAATACTTTCCACTCTTTGCGGAGCACGAATTCTGTGCAAAACAAATTACGGCGGGGTCTTTGGTAAACGCCCGGGTGTTTATTTGAAGTTTCACTGTAATTTGCCTGAGTGTCATCGGTGATGACATCATAACTGAGTCACAATGATGACATCACAAATGCTCGAGTCACACTGATGCTATCATCACTGATGAAATCCTCACCGATGACATCACCGATGACATCACAATTGTGATGTCATCGGTGATGTCATCGGTGAGTGACATCATCGGCGACCTGGCCACTTTTGTGCAAAAAAGGGTGAAACACAACATAAAGGATTTGGACACATTTAAAACAAATGATTGCTGTCATATATTGATGTCATTATTTTATGTTTGTTACATGTATCCTCGTTTCTGCCTCAAGTGGAAACCCATTGTGGTGGTCGCTCTGGCCTTGGTACTCATAGCCTTCATGTACCTGAGCACGCGGCTGTGGTCCTGCTCCTACAGCCTGTACAGCCGGAGAGCCGGCCCCAACGAGCCCCGTTACAATGACACCTACCCCCTCAGTGTGCCCGAGCGCACGGCGCAGGGCACCCGCTACCGCATCGGGGTCATCGCCGACCAAGACACAAAGTCTCTCAGTGACAAGAAGCTGACGTGGTTCAGCTACATGCAGCGGGGCTACCTTCTGGTATCGCAGAGCGGTGACAAGGTGGCAGTAGAATGGGACCAGGACCAAGTGGTGCTCGAAGGCCACCTGTCAGAGGAGGGCAGGGGCATGGAGCTGTCCGAGCTGGTGGTGTTCAACGGGAAGCTGTACAGTGTCGATGATAAAACGGGCGTAGTCTACCACATCCATGATGACAAGGCTGTGCCCTGGGTCATCTTGACTGATGGCAATGGCAGCGTTGCCAAAGGGTTCAAAGGAGAGTGGCTGGCAGTGAAGGACGAGCAGCTGTACGTCGGCGGTCCTGGGACGGAGTGGACCACCACCGCAGGAGAGTTTGTCAACAACAACCCCGAGTGGGTGAAAGTCGTGGGCTACAGAGGGGATGTTCAGCATCAGAACTGGGTTCCCAAGTACAATTTGTTGAAGTCCGCTGCTGGGATAGAACCTCCAGGTTACCTTATCCATGAGTCTGCAGCGTGGAGCGACACCCTACAGCGCTGGTTTTTCCTCCCCCGCCGCGCCAGCAAGCAGCACTACGAGGAGACGGCGGACGAGCACCGCGCGGCGAACCTCATCCTCAGCTGCTCGCACGACTTCGACGACATCGTCGTAAACCACGTGGGTCCGTACCACCCCACCCACGGCTTCTCCTCCTTCAAGTTTGTCCCCAATACGGACGACCAGATTATCCTGGCGCTCAAGTCAGAGGAAGTCCGCGGTGAGCTCGCCACGTACATTATGGCCTTTACGCTGGATGGACGCATGCTTTTACCTGAAACCAAGATCGGAGATGTGAAATATGAGGGCTTGGAGTTCATTTAGAAGGATACTGAGAGACTCCCTCTTGAGGCCACTGCACTCACTGCACTGTGTCCCCGTGTTGTTTACAATCCAATCAGTGTTGAAGTGACTCGCTGCTTGCACACTGAGTTTGTGAAAATAACCGACACATCAAAATATTCATTTAGGCTATTTAATAGGAGCCTGTGTGGAAATTGCGAGCCTATTTTTAATACAACTCAAATTGTGCTGAGAGATTATTTACCGGACCTGGTATCCGGCAGATTTTAATTTGACGGACTTTGATGAAGTTTACCGGACAAAGTCCGGCAATTACCGGGCAACGGAAACTCGGCAGTGGGTCTGGCATCATCAGTCACCACGGTTGTTGCAGGCCCAGTTGTGGGGGGGAAGGATGCCACCACTTGACGATTGTGGGGCATGACATCATCAGTGGGTAGAGAATATGTGAACACAAATGTAACATCCGTAATCATGATGAGAAATCAGCAGTGGCTAGGCACTTCAACAGTTACAATCACAGCACCAGTGATTTACACTATATGGGCTTGGAGGTTGTGGAGGTGCCATCTAGAGGTGGAAATAGAGATAGACTTCTCTTACAGAAGGAGTGCCAATATATCCACTCCTCATTCCAAATGGGATGAATGAGGAGATAGTATTTACCTGTTTTCTGTGATGCTTTTTCTGTGTTTTTTTTTATCTTTTTTTATCTTTTTGATCTATTGATTGTTTGTATCCTCTTGTCAGATCTGGTTTTGAGTGAAGATTGCACTGTAGGCAATTGATGATCAATTACGGTATGTTAACTCATTCAGTGCCAGCCACTTTTGGAGAACGGATGCTCCCAGTGCCAGAGTTTTCAGAGCGTTTTCAGTGATTTCTCGAGGCCCACAGAATATTGTGTGATATTACTATGTAAACACCGAACACGCACAAGAACGAGCTGGCTCTATTGTATCATCAGCAAAAAAAAGTTTATTGATACCATTTTCCGTTCTTTAGTTATGAGCCGGAGAAGATAGGTTGTTTTCAGCGTTTTCAGGCTTTTCAAATTATTAGCTGAGATAATCCGCCTTTTGTGAAATGCAGCATTTCAAGCACATTCACTGAGTCTGAAGATAATATTTTCTGATGTAGTGACGTAGTTGTTGTGTGATGCCCTGCGTGCACCACCCCCCTCCCCCCCTCCCCCCGTAAACTCCTCCCCACACTGCACACAGCCTCACGCAACCATTATATTTTCGGAGTGCTGCGTTTGTGTGCTGCTGTCGGCTCTCAGCGCCACAGCAGGGAAGAGCCAACCCGGATTGCTGAATGGTTTGGCGTCAGGGGCTGCTTTCCTGTCTGCTAATCGGGTGGAGAAACTATACAGACAGACAGACAGACAGACAGACAGACAGACAGGGACAGAGGGGCTCAGTTGTGAGCGCGGATTGACTCCTGTTCGGAGCCAATGTCAGCTCCCGCGACAGAGCAAATGGCTCTGGGAGCATGCATCGGGTTGTCTTTGATCCACGGCTTTTAGGCTGTTTCTCGGACCTGTCTCTAATCTGGACTGCACCGAGCAAGCACTGTCGCCACCTAATGAGTCCGTAAAATAGGTTATACACCTCCAATAGCTACTATAGTTGTACAGGAGCTGCGGAAGGCTTTGATCGACGTCCCACCGTCAAAAAACGCATTGGACGTCGAAGGACGTCCGTGGCATTCTACGTCACTATTTAATTGGACGTCGAAGGACGTCCATGGCATTCAATGAGTTAATGAGGTGACAATCACCACACCTGAGCCATGATATAGTCACCTGTGTGATACCTGATTTGTTTGCTACTGCACTGATGAAGGGTTAACAGCCCGAAACGTTTGCAGGCAATAAAATGTTTAACTTGGAGTGCTATCCTCTTCTCTTTTATTCTTATCATCAGTGGGTAGGACATCAGCAGTCGGTGGCGTTTGCATGCTCAGTTGATGGATTATGTTGGGTTATACAGTACTACTAATAGGGCAACATTCTGAGCATGCTCAGTTGACTGCGCCACTCTATTAGTTTAGGAAAGTGATTTGATGAGAGAAAGGCATGGTACGAGCTTGGGTGACGTTCGGCATTCGATTGCTAATGCCTTAACTGCATTATTTACATCTGACATTAGATGTCAGATGACCGACTCGGTTAGCCTAGCACGATGCTAAATGACCGGCAATAACATCCTACTCCTGACTGGTAAAAACAAATCTAAAGTAAATGATTAAAACGATATGTCGCGGGGGCACGGTGGTGCAGTGGTAAGCGCTGTCGCCTCACAGCTAGAAGGTCCTGGGTTCGATTCCCACCTGGGACGCTGTGAGCGCTGAAAGAATGCGTGCCCGTCCGCATGTCCTCGAGTGCCCGCTGCCCGGGTGGGGTCGTCAAAAGGGCCTTTCTGTGTGGAGTTTGCATGTTCTCCCCGTGCCCCCTGGGGGTTTCCTTCATATATACAGGAAGTAAACCAGATATTCAGGTGGGTTGTGACCGTTCGTGATTGTTACGAGTTAAAACCGTCTATAGTCATTGCTATTCTGCTCTATACATTAGTTAAGATAAAGTGGGTGAAGATACGGTAAGGACATCTGCTGTAAATATGTGGCTCTCGCAGCTTGAGTTGGGTAATACATGTGGCTAAAGCAGCAATATGTCAATGTACAGGTCATGTGGGTCTATTGAGAGATGATAGGTCAACGAGATGATAGGTCAACGTACAGGTCATGTGGGTCTATTGAGAGATGATAGGTCAACCATGTGGGTCTATTGAGAGATGATAGGTCAACGAGATGATAGGTCAACGTACAGGTCATGTGGGTCTATTGAGAGATGATAGGTCAACGAGATGATAGGTCAACGTACAGGTCATGTGGGTCTATTGAGAGATGATAGGTCAACGAGATGATAGGTCAACGTACAGGTCATGTGGGTCTATTGAGAGATGATAGGTCAACGAGATGATAGGTCAACGTACAGGTCATGTGGGTCTATTGAGAGATGATAGGTCAACGAGATGATAGGTCAACGTACAGGTCATGTGGGTCTATTGAGAGATGATAGGTCAACCATGTGGGTCTATTGAGAGATGATAGGTCAACGTACAGGTCATGTGGGTCTATTGAGAGATGTGATAGGTCAACATACAGGTCATGTGGGTCTATTGAGAGATGATAGGTCAACGTACAGGTCATGTGGGTCTATTGAGAGATGATAGGTCAACGTACAGGTCATGTGGGTCTATTGAGAGATGTGATAGGTCAACATACAGGTCATGTGGGTATATTGAGAGATGTGATAGGTCAACATACAGGTCATGTGGGTCTATTGAGAGATGTGATAGGTCAACGTACAGGTCATGTGGGTCTATTGAGAGATGCAGATACCTTCGATGAAGTCAGACGTGATGTTGACAGCAGCATGGTGGTGGGACGAGGAGCAGGCCAGGGAGTGGCCAAAGCAGAAACACGACTGGCAGCCTACCGGGTTCTCCTGTTGTAGGTTGAAGGAGCCTGGCTTGCATCTGTAGGTGCGTATGTAGAGGCACACGCAACACACACACACACAGAATATCATTCATGTGCAGACACAGCACACACACATTCCACTGTTGCCAATTATCACATTTTGTCCTAAGCCTTGCAGCCGTCTTATTTCAACTAATCTCTTCAAGTTGTTCTCTCAGAGCAGCAGCACATGCCGGTCAGTGCAGACAGTGCTGTCAGTAAAATAGATGATAAAGCAGACTATGTGTTGGGGCATGATTGACAGGTCGCCTGTCCAGTGATCGCACAGCTCGGCGATAGTGGACCAATAGCAGAAGGCGCTGCGACTCGGTGGGAAACCCCATGTCTCACACTAGCTGCTTCTGGCTCCAAATAACCAAGATGGCGATGGTCAAAATGCCAAATTCGAGGCTTAAAAACAGGACTTCACAAATGGGGTGACATCATGGTGGCTGCATCCATATTTTATATGGTCTATCTATAGAGAGGCAAAGTGACGCCTACTTCCTGCTTCAGCACTGTACCAGAGATTTTCATCCGCCATTCATTTTCCCATAGACATTTTGTAAAATGCTTATAAAAAATAGTTTTACTTGTTCAAACCAAACGGTTCAGATATATTTAGAAACAGGAGAGAGACCACATAACATTTCACTCAGACCAAAACGTAAAAGAATTGCGGATTTAAAGAAAATGTTTTTTGATGTAGTTTTTTCTAGGTTCTATGGTCTCTCCCGATTCTAAATATAGCTGAACTGTTTAGTTTGACGAAGTAAAAACTATTTTTTATAAGCATTTTACGAAATGTCTATGGGAAAATAAATGGCAGATAAAAATCTCTGGTACAGTGCTGAAGCAGGAAGTAGGTGGTCACTTTGCCTCTCTATGATCGTGTTGGGGAAAGAGAGACCCAATGGAGCTCAGCTGCTTGGACTGTGAGCTCTGACCTACAGACACTGGCTGCTGCAGAGGTGGGACAGGGGCATCAGCCACTACACGAGTCACATGACACAGGAGAGTAGTCACATGACACAGGAGAGGGGGACCTGCTCAACCAGCCGTGAAATCAGCTAAAAAAACATCAACAAACAGGGAGTAGAGAATTATTCAATAGTCTGAGACCTGGGGCTGTGTGTTCATGCTAACGTCACGCTGAGTTTATCTGTTTGATCTTTTCCCCCCAGAGGACCATGATGGAAACACACACAGGGGAAATAGGGGCTTGGCTATTGACAAACTGCTCACTGTCCTATTAGTCAGACTGGCAGATTTGCCCCAAAACATGAACCAATCATCCTTTTTAAATCCTTATAGAAAATGGTCCAAGTGGATGCCAGATCTGTTTCATCTTATGCTATTCTTTTAAAGTCTTCTGACTTGTCTGCTGGCTGTAAAATGTGGTTATTGTCTCAAAAACAAACAAACAAACAAACAACAAAACATAATGTAAGCACATTGCAATGCTGCTTATTAGCTACAATACATTTTCTGGAGTGTTACAACACGTTTTATTCCCTAAAGGTCAGATTTGAAATACAGAGACTTGACATTAGAGGAGAATTTCGTTTTTTTTTTAACCTGCAGCCCTCTCCTCACATTAATTATGATCTGACGACTCACCCAGTGATCTCCGCAGCGTTTTTGTCCGTCCTAGGCGTTGTGATCGAAATAGTGTGCAAGCCAGTCCTAGAATGTAGCTCCGTGGGGGCCAAGTGGCAGCGTGTTTTCCTCCATCTAAATAGACAGTTTTATTCACGTTTTCGGATCCCTAACGAACCAGCAGACTGCTATTGTCCCCCGGGCTAGTCTTTACAGTGGTAAAGAGCGCCGAGCAGTAGTTGTTACAGGCATGCCAGGAATCCCAGGCATCCCATTTCCGCCTGTCGGGTCAGTGAGACTTTCCTGACGAGAGTTGTGTCTCACTGACCCAACAGGCAAAAATGGGATGCCTGTAACCACCAGTGAAAAGAGCCCGGGGGAGAATTGCAGTCTGATCGCTCCTTAGGGAACAGTTTATGACGATATGAGTCGAAAACGGGAATAAAACGCCTAGGACGAACAAAAACGCTGCGGAGATCACTGGGTGAGTCGTCAGATCATAATTAATGTGAGGAGAGGGGTCCAGGTTAAAAAAAAAAGCGAAATTCTCCTTTAACCAAATTGTATTCTGTACATGAACTGCTGTCATCATTAGCTAATGCCTTCAATTGTTTTGGTGCACAAGACTTCGAGGCATTTGTGCGTGCGTACCATGAATGTTGTGGGAGCAACAAGCCTCACCTGTCGCAGCCCTGTCCCTCCATGTTTGGCTTGCAGTAACAACGTCCATCCTGCGGGGAGCAGTCTCCCACACTCCCCCTGGGGTCGCACTCACATGGCCTGCAGACAAGTGATGCTGAAGTTAAAGATTGACAGCTAACTGTACCGTGTACAACTAACACTTTTTCTGAAATAGAAATAGAGAGGCAAAGTGACCGCCTACTTCCTGCTACCAGAGATTTTCATCCGCCATTTATTTTCCCATACACATTTCATAAAATGCATATAAAAAGAGTTTTACTGGTTCAAACCAAACGGTCCAGATATATTTAGAAACAGGAGAGATCGCATAACATTTCACTGGGACCAAAACGTTAAGAAAATGCGGGTTTAAAGAAAAAAAAAATTCGATGTTGTTTTTTCAAGTTTTGGTCGGAGTGAAATGTTCTATGGTCTCTCCGGATTATAGCGTTAGCTGAACCGTTTAGTTCGACGAAGTACAACTATTTTATAAGCATTTTACAAAATGTCTATGGGAAAATAAATAACGGATAAAAATCTCTGGTACAGTGCTGAAGCAGGAAGTGACCACTTTGCCTCTGTATTCTCTTTTCATTTGACCCCCCCCCCCCCCCCCCCCCTCCAGATCAGAGGAAAGGGTCATCAGCTACAGGACAGCGTGCTCGCCCCAAAGTGCTGCAAATCTAACAACCGCTTGCATATTTGAGCAGCATTTGGCTGGTGGCTGGTGCTAATTTTGTGCCCTGCTTCACTTCAATAATTCAAAGTGTGCACGCATAATGAGCACTTTTGTGACCAAATATCAACAAACAAGCTGCTAGATTTAGTACACAAACACATTACAAGCAAAGGTCTGTCGACATAACCTTAATCACGTTGAGTGAGCTGCACGGGTCACATAGGCCACCTGTTCATCAGTCACTTGGATTACGTCGAATTGTGTTTGATCGCTTTCGTTTGATTGATTACTTTCCTGTGCTAGTGTAACATAGAAGCTATTTCTTAATGAGCTGCTATGACAAAAATAATTCAATTATCCCCGAGGCAAGCAGTCTTTACTTGGTTCTGCTCCACTGGTCTAGGTAATTCACACCTCATTCACACCTCCTCACCTCCACACCACAGCCTGCTTGTGCTGCGTGAGAAGAGTTGTGTGTGTGTGCGTGCGCGTGCGTGTGTGTATGCAATTTGATAATTTGTAAATTTTAGCTGTCATATCCTCATTAAAGTGCTCCAATACACAGTGCCATTGCATTGAGGGGCACCAATGACTTCCGATTTGAAAAATGAATTACTGCCAAAGACGAGATGGCTAGAAGGTGTGTCACTGGTGTTTTTCAATGGCTCCTCCATCTTGAGCACTGTCCCAATTCGGAGTCACTGGAATGTCTCGTGAAAATAGTATAGCGTCACTAAATATCTGCTGCTAATATCTTTTCTGAGGTAAAGATGGAATGGCAGCATTGTAGTCTTTTGCATGAGCCGAGATGGTAGAAATAATGCTAACGCCCAAGAGTCATTGATATGCGATCCAACAGCATCACAACTTAGCATTCCATCGGCACGTGGAGTGGGGTCAGGCAGAGCTAGGATAGGCTCCTTATGAATATAAATACTGCAACACACGCGCGCACACAGCACACACACACACAGCTATATACACACACACACACACACACACACACACACACACACACACACACACACACACACACACACACACACAGCTATACACATACACACACACACACACACACACACACACACACGCAGGCTCACGTGCGCGCACAGCCTTAGCAAAAGAGATCTCAGGTCAGAGAAAGTTGGGATGTGCTTTTCATCATCAAAATCTATATGCAGCGGGTCAGTGCATCATTAAGCGCCAACCAATTTGCATGCAAACATGCACACATATTCCATAATGTGTGTGAGAGAGCAATGTGAGGCATTTTCATATATCTTATCCTGGGATTTAAGGATGAACTCTGCCTTTCTTCAAATCTATTTGTGCCCTTAGGCGCATTGACTCCACCATAGAGCTGCAACGATTAATCAATTAGTTGTCAACTATTAAATTAATCAGTTAATTAAGTTTGAGTATTTTTTTTTTAACAGTAAGAGAATGTAAAGTCAAAATTGTCCGATTCCAGCTTCTTAAATGTGAATATTTCCTGGTTTCTTTACTCCCCCGGAGTAAACTGAATATCTTTGGGTTGTGGACAAGACAAGACATTTGAGGATGTCATCTTGGGCTTTGGGAAACACTGATTGGCATTTTCTGACATTTTCTGGATCAAACTAAACAACTAATCGATTCCTGCGGCGGCTGAAGAAGTTCAAGGTGCC
This sequence comes from Poromitra crassiceps, assembly GCF_964638095.1. Classification (NCBI taxonomy): domain Eukaryota; kingdom Metazoa; phylum Chordata; class Actinopteri; order Beryciformes; family Melamphaidae; genus Poromitra; species Poromitra crassiceps. The sequence continues at coordinate 22,053,094 of NC_139629.1, read as the reverse complement.
AAAGGCAGCGTTGGTGCTTTTCTACACCTCCACCGTCAAGTCCATCCTCACCTCCTCCATCACCGTCTGGTATGCTGCTGCCGCCGCCCTCAAGGACATCTCCAGACTGCAGCGCATCATCCACCGTGCTGAAAAGGTGGTCGGATGCAGCCTGCCATTCCTTCAGGACCTGCACACTGCCAGGACGCTGATGCAGTCTCGGAAAATCATGGCCGACCCCTCCCAGTCAGGTCATAAACTCTTCAAGGCTCTCCCCCTTGGCAGAAGATGCCTGGCAGTACCAGAACCTTAGCTTCTACCCAACTGCCATCCGCCTCTTCAATAAGACCCGAAAGCCTCCGCCCTTTGATTGACTGTTTTTCTGTATTGCTTTGTCTTAAACTGTTGATGTGACCGCTGCACTGCATACTTGCACAAAGTAAAATTCCTCCTTTGTAATCTGATTACTTACTGTGGCTATTAAAGTGAATCTTGAGAAAATAACCAACAGATTAATCGACAATGAAAATAATGGTTTCAGCCCTAGGTTAGACTTGTGTTTATTCCTCTTCCCATTTCTGCCTTTTTTAAACGTGCATTTAGCTCCCAATCTCTCGCTTTTTTTGGGGCCGGTGTGCATGTACAGCAGGGCCCTTACATTCGACTCTGTCGCTGCATTTGCGCACGGATCCTGGCCGAGTAAATGTCTTTCCAGTCCGGTAGGTGGCGGTCATGCACCTCTGGCTAATAAACACATCGTTGCCTTGAACCAATGGTGACTGGTGAAAAGTGAAAAAAGCTCTCTGACTCTGTCTGCTTCATGTGTGGGCGTGCCGACTCCCGACACACAGGAGGACAGACACAGCGAAAATGGCAGCGGCTTCTAGGGATGGGCATTTTAAGCAATTTAAATAGTCTATTATGAACGAGTGCTCGAGCACTCGCGCGGGGGGCGCGGGCTGTGTGATTACTATGGTAATGTCTGAGCAGGGGTAATCTGCTGTGTATGGGGCTGTTCACACATAACGTTTGCATTTTTGCATGGAAAAAGCGCTACCTGGACCATTTTTTTGTCAGGAGAGGGACTGACTGTGATGATATTAGGTGACGCTAAGCTAACATCATTCTAAAGCCTACCTTTATCTCCGGTTGGAGTAGCGCTTTGGAGCAGACAAGTTGTGAAACAAGCGAAGGCATTTCATTTCCAATACATGTCCATTGTTGCTGAATAGTGATCACCATGATGCGATTGTCTCCCAAAGGGGGGCGCGGGCTGTGTGATTACTATGGTAATGTCTGAGCAGGGGTAATCTGCTGTGTATGGGGCTGTTCACACATAACGTTTGCATTTTTGCATGGAAAAAGCGCTACCTGGAGCATTTTTTTGTCAGGAGAGGGACTGACTGTGATGATATTAGGTGACGCTAAGCTAATGTCATTCTAAAGCCTACCTTTAGACAGTATCTCCGGTTGGAGTAGCGCTTTGGAGCAGACAAGTTGTGAAACAAGCGAAGGCATTTCATTTCCAATACATGTCCATTGTTGCTGAATAGTGATCACCATGATGCGATTGTCTCCCAAAAAGTGATTCTTTCTCCACATTTCTTGTGACTAACGTTATGGGAAACGACAGTGTAGTCAGTAAACTAGTGCAACGTTTTGAATGAGTTTTATCGGGCGTGCGCTATGAAGAAGCGTGCTTCTCATTCGGGAGAATATCTCCAGGCAGCTTTTTTCGGGAAGAGCTGGAAAACTTCCGGTTAAAACTTTCAAAATAATGTTACTTAAACAAAAGTAAATAGCTTATTGATGCACGTTGGAGGAGAAAAGGTATTTCAATGAATGAAGCAGCAAACCTTGTATCAAAATACTTGTTGTGATGTTATATGGCGTGAAACTGTGGCTGTAACGCATTACTCAAAATAAATAAGGTTACAATAAGCGTTTTATTTTGAAAGCAACAAAGCGGATGACGTACTAGTACATTATGGCTGACTTGACGCCCGGCCGTGCAGTTGCTCCTGAAGTAAAAGGTGCTTCAACACGACCAAAGCGAAAGGCTCAAACACATCGAACCTGGCTAAACATCTTGCCGACAGGCACCCCGACCTGTTCAAAGAGTTTAAAGACCGACAGGTTAGCGAACGTGAACGATAAACATACATGCCCTCAAATAAGTCCAACGAGTATTGTGTGACAAGCGAACTTGTTCCACTGAAAAAGTTTGCTTGTCACAATAGCCTACTCGTTTACAGTGAAACACGAGGCAATGTGCTCGAGCACAGATCTCTGCCAAGGAAGGAGCAAGTCATGACATGTAACGTTTAGGGGAGGGGACATCAGATGACTGCATACCATGTACAATATTTAATAACACTATGGGCCATAGTGTTATATTTGAATTTTGGCCCATAGTCTATGGCCCTCAATTCCAGTGTTATTAAAGCTTTTACATGGTAAGCAGTCATCTGATCTCACCTATCCTAATATTTACAATAATCCCAATTATTAATGATATACGAATTCATTGTAAAAAAAACACCTAGCCTACACGTATGGGGGGGGGGAGGCTGGGAATACACCACATAATAAGCCTACATTACTAGATTAACCATAAATCTGGCACTTCATGTTAATGAAGCTTAAACCCAGGATTATTAACCCACATAGGCTACACTACAGCACAGGCACACTACACAAATGACTCAATACAGCTTGGCAGAGTTCTGCACTTTACTGAGCACACCGGCCCTATGCCAGGTTTCGACCTGGCCTTGTTTTTTTACATTCTACAGCAGTGATACTCAACTTGCGCCCCCTGTGTGGCCCGCGATGGAATTGCAAAAAAAAACAAAAAAACAGTGCACCTGAACGCAACATGCAAGATACCCACTGAATAAGTGTCCAAATGTTCATGTCATTCTGGCCAATACTCCACTTCTGTTATAGCATTTCAGTCTGGACTATGGATTATCTTTCAATAATCTATGATTTAGCTGCTAAATTGTCAAATACCGCTGTCTGCTCGCTACCCAGGCACTTATGTATGTACTTAACCTAACTAACTTAACCTAACTAACTATCCGGTGTGCACAACATTGTCAGACTAAACTCCGGCTGACCTACAATCCGCTACAGAAAAATCTATATTGATTGTTTATTAACTGGCCCCTGGCCTTCTATCATTTCACGAAAGTGGCCCCCGGGCAAAGCAAGTTGAGTATCCCTGTTCTACAGTCTATGTGCGTCTATGTTTGTGCGTCTGTGTTTGTGCGTCTGTGTTTGTGACTGTCTGTGTTGCTCACCTGCAGCCACCGAGGCCAAGCGAGTGAAAGCCGGCCAGACATGTGTCACACTTCTCCCCGGTCACGGCGGCGCGACACGCACATCGTCCCTCCACGTCACACTGCAGACTGGCTGAGCCTGGGAGGGACAGCAGCAGATGGATAGCGCACAGGGCACGCACGCCGGCAAACAGGAAGAAAAATCAAAGAGAATACACATTTTGACAGCGAGAAGATTCATATAATAAGGAGGAGGGAAAGAAAACAATGGGCGAAAGAAAAAGAGAAGGGCCAAGAGACACAAAGAAATAGAGAAAAAAATCATTTTCAAAGAACACGGCAAAAGCCCTGTGTGATGCATCTGAGTGGTAAAGTACGTTGAGTAGATTAATATATCCTCAACAACCTAACATATCTGAACACCTATTACTGCATGCCTGTTCAAAAAAAAACATGAGGTTGGAAGGGCTTGGAGACATGAGACATACGGTATTGTACTGTAACTAACTTACTGTAGGTGTAGTTAATGACACAGATGATACAGTAGGTAGATAGATACAGTATATAGATAGGTAGATACAGTAGACAGACAGGCAGACAGATATATGAGAGATAGATAGAGTAGATAGGGATGTTCATCAATAATCATTAATAATAAAATTGATAATTGATCGTTAAGGAATTGATTCGATCATGTGGAATTTTTATCGATTTTTTATGTATTTTTTAAATCAAATCAAAGTCAGTACACAGCCCAGCCGGCAGGAAAGTCTCGCGGGACTTGACGAGAGTTGGTGAAACTCACCCCGAATGAGGAAATGAGATCCCTGTAAAGACCAGTGGAAATAGCCCGGAGGTGAATAGCAGTCTGATGTTTCTTTAGGGGTCATATAATGACAATATAGGTAGAACACGGGAAGAAAACTGTCTATTTACATGGAGTAACAGCACGCTGCCATGTGGCCCCGACGGAGCGCATTCAAGGACTGGCTTAGAGTACGATTTAGATCACAACGCCTACGACGCTCCAAATCGCTGCGGAGAACACTGGGTGAGTCGTCAGATAATAATTAATGTGAGGAGAGGGCTCCAAGTTAAAAAAAAACGAAATTCTCCTTTAACACATTCACTGCCAACAACGTGTAAACACGTTTTCAGAAACCAGCTGTTGACTGCCAACAACGTGTAAACACGTTTTTGGCATCGATTTTTTTTTTTTAACGGGGGGTTGTGCATCTAACCCTTTTACATATCTTATATAAGTATTGGACGTGTACAACGTGTACAACCCATTCCACCGACCCACTAAGTGGCGACAAGGAAGTAGGAAGGCAAGCAAAAAGCAGTGTGATCCATTTCCATTCTCATGAAAATGGATTGGCGGAGGCGCTTTCGTTTTCGCGTTGATTGCTGGCGGTGCGGGATTGCAAACTTGCATCGTGGATTGCGGATGGAGCACACTTTGAGGCACGCAGCGTAAATATGACCAGAGTCGCAGGGGCTTCATCGGAGCTCTCGGCCAGGGCTCCGGGAGGCGGGCGAGTCCAGCCGGGCTTCCTCGGGGAGCGGCCACGCAGACAGGCACAGCCAGGCACAGCGGCAGCGGGGCAGTGAGGCTGGTGACAAGCAGCAGGCCATTTTGCCTTGCAAAATAGCACCAAATTGGAAACAGCCATAAAAGGCTTTTAGAATGGGATTTTCAACCCATTCTTTTTTGTTTCTTTTTCGCTCTAATTTAGAGTAATTTAATTTCTATTCAGAAATTTATTTGAGAGGTCGAGAGTATGAGAAAGTGAATTTGCACAGGTAGGAAAGTGCTTGTTACACGGCGCTGCAGCCAAGAAGAACGCCCACGGAGGGAGGAGTTGAAGCAACTCTCCCTCTCGCTCTCTCTCTCTCTCTCTCTCGCTCTCTCTCTCTCCCTCCCTCCCTCCCTCTCTCTCTCTCTCTCTCTCTCTCCCTCTCCCCCTCTCACTAGGATTAAACCTAGTGCGTCTCCCTCCCGAGAGGGAGGGAGAGAGAGAGAGAGGGAGGGAGAGCGAGAGGGAGGGAGAGAGAGAGAGAGAGAGAGAGAGAGAGAGAGGGAGGGAGAGCGAGAGGGAGGGAGAGAGAGAGAGAGAGAGCGAGAGGGGGAGGGAGAGAGAGAGAGAGAGAGCCAAAAATGAATGGTTAAAGTGACTGTTCTATCCAATTTCACAAAAAGCCGTTTATCTCTGAATATTTTTTCTGACGCTAAAACCATGCTGTATTCAACTGCTAATGCTTACATAACTACTAACTCTACAAACTAACTCTTTTAGACAGAGAAAGTACACATTCTATTAGTACTTTTGAGATATTGTATGTTCACAAAGTCCAAGCTGAAACGAATCCTCGGCTCTTGTAAAATGAGCCAGAATCCTCAAAAAACGGCTTGGCAGAAGCTACCTACAGCAAAAAAAAACGGCTGGCAGTCAATGTGTTAATATGATCGATAATCGATAATTGATTGTTAATTTTCCCGAATTTCGATTATGACATTTTTTCGAAATGAACATCCCTAGTAGATAGATAGATAGATAGATGATCAATTGATCTACAGTATAAGGTGATAATGATGATGGTGGTGGTGGCGGTGATTTATGTATTTATTTATTCAACCTTTATTTAACCCATTGATACCTGATGCAGCATTTGTGTGTGTATCCCTTTAAGACTGTGAACCGCGTCACGCGGTTCGCGGTCTTAAAAGATACACACACAAATGAGGGATATACATGCAAATGCTGCATCAGGTATCAAAGGGTTAACCAGATAAAAAGCATTGAGATGTGAATCTCATTTACAATGCTGACCTGGCCAAGAAGGCAGCAAAAAAATATATATATAATAATAATATTAAAAACCAGGTGAAGGTGCTGTAATAAGACATTCAATGTCCATCCAGCTCAAATAAGTATGTGTTTAATGAGCACTGAGTCTCTATGTTAATCCATTGATACCTGATGCAGCATTTGTGTGTGTATCCCTTTAAGACCGCAAACCGCTTAAAGGGATACGCACACAAATGAGGGATATACACGCAAATGCTGCATCAGGTATCAATGGGTTAAACACAATGCGTCATAACGGGGTCGATGAACAATTGTAGCGAGGCAGAGTAAAGTCATACATTTCTTAAATGGTTATTTGTGTGAGACATGAGATGAATGTGATTGTATGAATTGTGAATTCTAAAAAGTTCCAGTTTGGCCTATGAGTAGTACTATGGCCTAGGCCGGGGTAATCGCAGTGTTTTGAATCATTTAGTATTTCGCCATAAAATTCAAAACAATCTTGTTATTTCATTTAATCTTGCTCATGGAAATCTCGCTCACGTCTGTGCGGTGCCAGTGGGCCACTGCATGCAGTCCAACTCCACCATGACAGTTTCATTCTCTCAGAAAAAAGGGGGGGGGGGTTATCCTGGTTTTGATGGGGATGATGACATGGATGATGGTAATTATAATGCTTTTCACTGTGATTTTATGGTCTCTTTAGTCATTATCAAAGCAATTTGCAGGCGCACGGCACATCTTTACTTTACCATTACTGCTGCAGTGGCAGGGTACGCAGGGCTCCTGCCATGCTCTCCTGTAGTGGTTCTCTCTGCACCGCTCGCAGTGGGGCCCATCTGTGTTGTCTCTGCAGCTCACACAGCGCCCCCCACTGCCGGTGCTCCGGTACTGCTCCACATCAAACACACACTCATCTGATCGTCCGCTGCAGTTACACACTTGAGAGAGAGAGAGAGAGAGAGAGAGAGAGGTTGAGCGAGGAGAGGTGGAAAGAGAGAGGAGTCAACACAGGGAGGAAATAGAGAGAGGCCAGCAGGTAAAAAAAAATAGAGAGACAATAGACAGAGGAGAGAGAGAGATGGGGGGGGGGGGGGGCGTGCTCTATGTGTGAGAGATTATGTCTTCTGGGATTGGATCATAATTTAGAGGCTCATTGCTAATCCCATTTCACACGGGCCTAATGAGGATTCAATCGGCTGTCAGGGGGCACTTAGATAACAGTAATACATGTTTATACAAGAGCAAATTACTCCGCCGATAACACACAATGGCAGCCCTCCTACCCCTCACATCAAATCCCTCCTTAGTTTACCAGTTGCCCTAAGGGGGGATTTAGGGGAAATTGCCCATTTTATTATGAATCAAGCTCTCTCATGAGTTGGCAATAACCATACCATTACTCCTCCCTGTTATTAAGGACCATACCATTACTCCTCCCTGTTATTAAGGACCATACCATTACTCCTCCCTGTTATTAAGGACCATACCATTACTCCTCCCTGTTATTAAGGACCATACCATTACTCCTCCCTGTTATTAAGGACCATACCATTACTCCTCCCTGTTATTAGGGGCCATACCATTATTCCTCCCTGTTATTAAGGACCATACCATTACTCCTCCCTGTTATTAAGGACCATACCATTACTCCTCCCTGTTATTAAGGACCATACCATTACTCCTCCCTGTTATTAGGGGCCATACCATTATTCCTCCCTGTTATTAAGGACCATACCATTACTCCTCCCTGTTATTAAGGACCATACCATTACTCCTCCCTGTTATTAGGGGCCATACCATTATTCCTCCCTGTTATTAACTCATTCACCGCCAGTTTAGGACTGCCAATATTTAGCACAGGCCAAAGATTTTCATAATTGTTGGTCATCTTTCAAGACCCACAGTAAATTATCTATTAGCACCAGAGTGATTTGCAATACCTCAAAATGAAGATGTACGTC
>NC_139629.1:22025054-22042554 GCF_964638095.1 Poromitra crassiceps | reverse complement strand
CTTTGAGTGCCACGGCCCTTGGGCAAAAGGTTGCTTGCTGTGCCACATAGGCCGCAATGCATTTTAAAACAGTCATATAATTTCTTTAATAATTACTATGTAAACACTGAACACGCACAAATAACGATGAGACTCTCTTCTATCACCTGCAAAAAAAAGTTTATTGATCCCATTTTCCGTTCTTTAGTTATGAGCCGGAGAAGATAGCTTGATTGAACCAAAAACAGACATTTTTTTCTACGAGCTGAGATAATGAGCCTTTTGTGAAATTAAACATTTCAAGCACATCACTGACTCTGAAGCTAATTTTCTGATGTCTGGGTCTGTCTGGGTGAAGTGTATGCTGCTCTGTGTGCTCTGCGTGCCCCCCCCCCCCCCTCAACTGCACACGCCTCCTCCTGGGTGTGTCTTATGTGTCTGGTGGCTCTCTGCTGCTGCACACACAGTGAATGGTGCACAACATCCAGCTTTTTGGTTCCGCGTGTGTTTGTCACGGGCCACAATGCTTCCAGTTGAGAATAATAAGGCTGATTATGCGAATGTGCTGTCGCAGAAGGACACGGAGGTGCTCAGTTGTGACAGCGGATGCAGCTGCTGCGGGCACAGCTGGCGTTTGGCTTCATGCATGTCGATGCATACGGACGGATGCGATGCGATTTCCTTTTTCCCCAGCGACTTCTTCTGTGTGTTTGGCTCCACTTTCTCTTATCAGGAGAGTGCTGTCGCCACCTAATGGGGTTTGTAAAATAGGTTATAGACCTCCAATAGCTACAATATTGTAAGAGGCTATGTAAGAAGCTTAGATCGACACCCCCCCGTCAAAAAAACAATTTGGAGTTACTGACGCCATTTGGCGTCGCTGGCAGCCTACGGTAAATTTCTAATGACGCCATATGGCGTCGCTGGCACTCAATGTGTTAAGGACCATACCATTACTCCTCCCTGTTATTAAGGACCATACCATTATTCCTCCCTGTTATTAGGGGCCATACCATTATTCCTCCCTGTTATTAAGGACCATACCATTATTCCTCCCTGTTATTAAGGACCATACCATTACTCCTCCCTGTTATTAAGGACCATACCATTACTCCTCCCTGTTATTAAGGACCATACCATTATTCCTCCCTGTTATTAAGGACCATACCATTACTCCTCCCTGTTATTAAGGACCATACCATTATTCCTCCCTGTTATTAAGGACCATACCATTACTCCTCCCTGTTATTAAGGACCATACCATTACTCCTCCCTGTTATTAGGGGCCATACCATTATTCCTCCCTGTTATGAAGGAGTCTCAGCGGTGTTCATCTTATTTCATAGGAAAAGAACGATCGCTAGTTTGGGACCTAAACCGGCAGAAAGTACAGCCCCTAATAGTGGTGCTAAGTACAGTATGCAATGCTCAAATTAAAGACATTTTAATATTTCAGTTGTTTCTTTTTTGGGGGGGGGGGGGGCTCATTTAGAGTACACAAACTACCGACATTAAACCCTATGCGAGGGGCAAGAACTTCCGAGGTCCATGCCACAGTAGTGAGAGTAGAAGTGAGTCGAAAAACAATCTTTTATTGCTTAAAATGTTACACGTGAATCAGTGAAGCCAAATAAAAGGGGCCTAGAGATTACTGTGTGCGCTGAGGAAATCTTTAGTGTTCAAAGTAGACACTAATGTTAATTGTGAGTCACTGGGTTATTTCACAATGTTCAGTCAACAACATGCATCTAAGAGGGCCCACTGTCACACGCTTTTTGCTTTTGTTCTTCACTATCCCGATTCCGGGCCAAAATATTTGACTGGTACTCTAAGGCCTATGGAATAGCCCTTCAGCCGGAGGCGGAACTTGCCATCTTCGGCTGCAGCAGCAATCTCTGACGCAGGGGATGACTGTCGCCAAGAGACTCATTCTAAAGGAGTGGAAGTCCCACTCTCCACCATCTTTTCAGTTGTGGCTGATGGACATGGTTTCGGTTGTGCGCATGGAGAGACTCAGGTACATGAGGGCGAACTCACTTCGGAAGTTCTCGACTATTTGGGACCCGTTCCTGGCCTACTTTGACGAGGTTAGAAATGAGTGACTCGTCCAGCTACTTTAAAGGACTCCTTAATTTATTATTATTAAAAAAAAAATTACAAGTACCTAAGCACCTTACACGTCTGGTAGCACTGTGTTGTAATGTCGGTATGTGGTGTTTGTTTTTTTGTTTTTGTTTTTTTGTGTATCTGAGTTTGTTTCACTTTTGTTCTGAAAATTGGGGGGAAAAAAAGAAAAAAGCATCTAATTAGGGCTTTCTTCCAGTGTGTCAACCACTTCCTCTCTATTATATGGGGACGTGAGGTGTTTGATGGAGTTATATCCTATCAAAACACATTATTTTATAAGCATGACTTTCATCCCAATCGGTTTGATATTTCAGAGAACTATAGCTGATAAATGTTGTATGATTGACTGTTTCATGGAGCCTAGGAAAAGCCCACACTACATTTCCTCTACTTTCACTTTATGAGATATTTTAATTTGTACTGTTTTTCTGAAATATATTTTATAGACACAAAGTAAATGTTACAATACATGTAGTACAATTACATAAGAGAGTGTGTGTGTGTGTGTGTGTGTGTGTGTGTGTTTCTTCTCTTATACTGTATAGCTCTTCCCTCCCAACCATCAGTCCTCGTAATACAATGGTCCTCACAACAATAAAATAATATAGAGAAAAAAGAAAATGGGGGGAATTAGAAATGGCAATTAATTAGTAGTTGCTATAACATTCAGGTCGTAGCACTAGCGTAGCACTAGATCAACAGAGAATATACAGGTATAGTGGTACAGTTAAGACTCTTGTAGGGGCCGTGTGGCAGACAGGCAGCAAGAAACACACTGGAAGGATGCAGAGCTGAAGCACAGTGTTAAGGCTGTTACACACCAAGAGCGATGCGAATATACAGCACGAAATTGCGATGCGAATATTGACCCACCTGTCAATCACAACAACAGATGTGTACACGTCGGAAGCGAATTTCTGAAAAATCGACCTTGGTCCGAAAAAAGAAACGCCGCAATAACCCTCAGCGAAACTTCGCCGTTGGTATGCATGGTTGCATTGATTGATATAGGTTCGGAAAATATTATTGACGTGCAAATTAATCGCACGGAAAAAACGCTCGCGATGCGTAAGGAGTAAGGACCTTTACTGACACTAGGAATCTAAGATAGGGGGGGGGGGGGGGGGACTCTGGAGACGATGATATCACTTGTGCATGGCATAATAATGCCTTGTATATTGCCCGAGTGATGTTACTGATGACATCACCATGTCATGGTGATGTCATCAGACTGTTAACATGTAACATGTAGGGCTTGTCGCTTCCCACTGATGCCATTTGTTTTCCATCACAGGAGATAATGGTATGGTATAGTTAATAGATCACTCCCTACAAGCAGTGAGGACTGATGGCAGAGCGTACTGAGAAATAAATGAACTAAATCTATTTTTCAACGGGTTTGACACAGAGACCCCTCGACAGCTCCCTCTATCTGCCTGTTTGTCAAGCCTGACCACACTTGACTCTGCCCACCCACACCCACCTCCTCACACATACACCCACCTCCTCACATACACACACACACACCTCCTCACACATACACACACACACACACATACACCCACACACACACACACACCTCCTCACACATACACCCACCTCCTCTCACACACACACACACACACACACACCTCCTCACACATACACATACACACACCCACACACACCTCCTCACACATACACCCACCTCCTCTCACACACACACACACACACACCTCCTCACACACACACACACACCTCCTTACACACACACACACACACACACACACACACACACACACACACACACACACACACACACACCCACCTCCTCACACATACACCCACCTCCTCTCACACACACACACACACACACACACACACACACACACACCCACCTCCTCTCACACACACACACACACACACACACACACACACACACACACACACACACACACACACACACACACACACACACCTCGCCATGCTGCTTCCCCCAATCCTTCACTGAGGACAATGCGGCTGATTCCCCAACCTGTCCATCACTGCTCCTGCTGAGGAGGCTCCCCACAAGCCCATGATGCTATTATACACAACTGATGACTACCTCTTTATTTAGCATTCTTTATGCTGTTTTGAAGCCAGCTACTAGTTATGTATGTATGTATGTATGTATGTATGTATGTATGTATGCATGTATGTACTGTCTGTATGTATGTATGTATGTATGTATGTATGTATGTATATGTATGTATGTATGTACTGTATTTATGTATGTATGTATGTATGTATGTATGTATGTATGTATGTATGCATGCATGCATGCATGTATGTATGTATATCTACATGCATAATCACTATACATAACATTGTCATTTTTTTTGAGAAAGCGGGTAAATTATATATTTTTTGCAACATTTTACATCACTGTAAGTCGGTCACCCTCCACTGGTATTGTGAGTCGGTCACATCCAGTCTGACGCACTTTATGGTCTTTTTACAATACGTATCGGATGGACAAACCCCGTCTTTATTAGTCACATGACACATACATCACTGCAGAGGTGGCGGGACAAAAATTTTGTCTTCACGTTTGACCCAATTCTGGCTCGTCCTCCTCCATGGTCTGCCCAAGAGCGTTGGGCAGCTGCAGTGGAGCGCCCGGGGACCAACTTCTTCCAACCGCCGCTGGTCGTCAGACGGCGATCTTCTGCATGTTTTTAGCGGGGGGTTTATAGATGGAGGAAACCCCAGGGGAGCAGGGGAAGAACACGCAAACTCCACACAGAAAGGTCCTTTCTCACCAGATAGCCCACCTGGGCACAAGGTGGGCATGAAGGCATGGGGAGACCTATCCCCAGTGTCAACAGGTGAGAGTCCAAACAAAGACTTCTGTCAGGCGAGTGTGAGGCAAGAGCGCTAGCACTGCGCCACCGTGCCCCCTAAGGCAGTCAGGCTATTCATTTCAGCAAAAGCCAGCTAGTGTGGAAGTACTTTAGATACAGTCTGTCTTACAGAGTCAACATGTGAAATTTCATATAAATATCTGGCCATTTAAATGTCCAAATGATCTATTAAAAGAACTGGATAGGGTATAGGACACGCCCACCCATTCATTTGAACGGAGGCTGCTCATTGGCGCATGAAGCTCTTGTGGGGGCTTTTCTTCCTGGTTTTACTTCTGGACCATGCGGCTCAAGGTGAAGTGTGCATGTCTGCCATGACGTATTCCATGACGTATGCTATGGAATTATTTGGCTATCTAAATGCAAGAGGTTGTTCAAGCAATTTGAGAGCATGATTTATCAATTTCACATTCAGACTTTGGACCCTTGGACTCAAAAAGCCCCCACGTGTGCTTAAATCTGCTCTGCTTGTCCTCAAACTGTACGCTCACACTCAAAAGTGTTCTGCTTGGACAGATTTCCTGCACTCGCACTCAAAAATCCTCTGCTCGCACTTACATTTGCTCTGTTCGCGCTCAAACTCAGTGCCTGCATGCAAATGTCCTCCGCTCCTCCTTCAAACTGCTTCTGTGCGCTCTTGAAACTTCTGCTCTTGGATCTCTTCTCTTCTCTCAGATTTGTAGTGCAACAATCCTGTCAGAAATCCACAGGCAAGGGGGGGGGCATGGTGGTGCAGTGGTAAGCGCTGTCGCCTCACAGCTAGAAAGTCCTGGGTTCGATTCGCACCTGCGACGCTGTGAGCGCTGAAGGAATGCGTGCCCGTCCGCATGTCCTCGAGTACTTATTGGCCAAGTTATGTTCAATTCAGCCAGGGTACAAGGGAGTATAGGCGGCCATCTTTTCAAATTAAATAGAATACCGTTTCAGGAAATGGCAAGCTGCAACAATATGTCACGTTAAACCGGACCTTGTACCCATAATTATTTCTACAGCGGGGCATTCAAAAATAAGGTGGATAGGTCCCGAATATGACATCACATTGTGTTATGACATAATCTTCAGTGAGACCATCAAAGATGACATGATCATAATTATGACATCATCACTGTCGACATCCCAATGACATCCTAACAGCGTCGAGTGACGTAGTCAGATAGTGATGTAGTCATGACATCATCTAACAGTTCGTATTCATGAGATGTAGGTATGACATCACCTAACAGTACCCCCCCTCTACGGGCGCCACCCACCTGGCGTCCGATGAGACTTGCCCCAAACTGGCTTCATTGCACAATCCACATCAATCGTTTTCAGCATGTAGCAACGAGCTAGCGGCTAGCGCTTCTGTTATTGTTTCGAAGGCAGCGGCGCACAGGCAGACAGGATGATGCCTTGCGGCACATTGCTGCCTCTCACAGTTGGATGGTCTCACTCTAGATCTGGTTCTTCTTTCGTTCAAATTCACGGTGTTTCTCACTGCTTCTCAATCTTGGCTGTTCCGCCTCGTCTGTTCTAGTTTCTCTGTAAACACAGAATATCCCAAAAGACACAGAGCCTCAGACACCCCTAGTTGCCATGGCATATTTTTTTTTAATTTCAGCTCAGCACCAGCATGTTAGTTGAGGGACACACCCCCAACTTTGCTGTTGCACTGTTAGAGACATTCACTGGTAACATCTTCAAATCACTAGCGTAAAAGTAGGGAAACATCCTGTCAGTGAAGGTGTGACAGACAACTACAGAGGGCGCTGCAGTCTCAGAAGGCGAAACCTCAGCGGATGCTGGAGACTCTGAAGGCGCAGCCAAAGGGAATGCTGCAGACTCTGAAGGTGGAGTCTCAGCGGATGCTCCAAACTCGGAAGACGGAGCCAAAGGGGATGTCGCAGGCTGAGAGAGCGGAGCCCCAGAAGATTCAGCAGAATCTAAAGGCTGAGGAGCCTCAACCAACGCAGAGCCAAACACAGGTGGGCCCCGGCCAGACTGGGAGGTCAATGGACTGATTCTGCCCCTGCAGCAGGAGAGGGTCTGGCTGGTAATAGCTCCACTGTGGACTAGCAGGGAAGAAAAGGCTGTTTAATACCTTTACACAGCCATCCACCGAGAGTACCATGCACACTGGCTTCATTGCACAATCCACATCAATCGTTTTCAGCATGTAGCAACGAGCTAGCGGCTAGCGCTTCTGTTATTGTTTCAAAGGCAGCGGCGCAGGCATTTGAGATCGGCAGATTCAACACCCACAGCAGGAGAGGCATTTGAGATCTCGACATCACCTTCTTCTTCTAATGGCTTTCCCGGCAGACAGGATGATGGCTTTTGCTGCCTCTCACAGTTGGATGGTCTCACTCTAGATCTGGTTTTTCTTTCGTTCAAATTTTCCGGTGTTTCTCACAGCTTCTCAATCTTGGCTGTTGCGCCACGTCTCATGTTCCTCCGCTCCTCATCCCTCCTGAGCAACAACGTGCCTTCACCTTCGTGAAGGGCTCCTCCGTTAACTCATCCCCCCCGCCAGGGTTTGTGACCATTTTCAGTGATTTTCTGGGTCCCACAAAATATGTTCTAGTTTCTCTGTAAACACAGAATATCCCAAAAGACACAGAGCCTCAGACACCCCTAGTTGCCACAGCATTTTTTTTTTTTTTTCAGCTCAGCACCAGCATGTTAGTTGAGGGACACACCCCCAACTTTGCTGTTGCACTGTTAGAGACATTCACTGGTAACATCTTCATATCACTAGCGTAAAAGTAGGGAAACAGCCTGTCAGTGAAGGTGTGTGTGAAGGTGTGTATGTGTGTGTTAGTATCAGGATCAGAGAATGACAGCTTTCCTCTGTCCCAGTCCAGACTCACTCTGACCCTCTGGAGCTTCTTCTTCACTGAGTAAGCAGTGAATGGACTTGGGTATGTTTCATATTTACCTTCTATAGCACTGAAGTCCATTCTCCATATTCCATCATATATCAAACCCTTCCTGTGGGCAGACTCTGATAACACACCCAAGATCCAATATTTACTGTCTCCAACCTCAACATCCCAGCTGTGAGTTCCTGAGTTAAAGCCTTCAGAGGCCAAGACAGCCCACCAGAAAAGCCTCTCTGGGTTGTCGAGAACCGTGTATGGCCCTTGTCTTATAATGGTCAGATCTTCAGATAGTCTGACTCTGCCAGTGTTTGGGTCCAGAATCACAGGAGTGTAAGAGACCTTCTCATTCATCTTTTCCCAGACTCTGAAGCTCAGGTTGGCCAGGTGTTTGGCCTCGTCTATCAGAGCTCCTGACACCAGTTGTGGATCTTCCAGCAGGGGGCGCTGGACTCTTTCCACTGTAGCCTTGTAGTTCTGCAGGACTGAGACATCTTCAGCTCTCAGCTTCTTCTCTATGGCTCTGACTGTGTCAGAAAGAGCTGCTATCTCTCTGCTCAGAGCCTTAGTCTTCTCCTTCATCGTCTGACTCTTCTGCTCCTCTTCCTCCCTCAGTGAAGTGATCCTGGCCTCTTCTTCCTCTTGTAGAAATTGGTGAAGCTTCTTAAACTCCTGCTTAATCTGCCTCTCTGTGCGTCGGGCCTGGACCTTAATGTGTTCTGCTGTTTTATCAAAGTTTCCTTTAACTTCATTAAACAGCTTCAGTTCCTCCTTGTGATGCCGTGCAGCATTGACAACACACACTGGCAGACACACCACAATCACACACACACACACACACACCACAACTAAGAGCTTGAGTTTCGCAGAGAGCAGCATGTTGTCCAGGATGTGAACAAGAGCCATCCCTTTATCACCTCAGCAGGGAGGGATTTATGACATCACTGTTACAGGCACAGACACATTTAGTGACATCACTGATGATGACATTTTGACATCACTGTCATCAGTGTTATAAGTACTGGGCTGCTGAGAAAACACCAGAGCACTGGACGAGGAAACTGGACACTTGTTCGATGATGTCACTGACAGCATTGTGATGTCATCTTGCGGTGAGGAACGCTGTAGCACTTGATAGCTGAGTCGGCCAGGTTCGAAGAGAGGACTAGCAGAGCCAACCCTTATAGGTCCCGAATATCACATTGTGTTATGACATCATCAGTGAGACCATCAAAGATGACATGATCATAATTATGACATCATCACTGTCGACATCCCAATGATGACATCCTAACAGCGTCGAGTGATGTAGTCAGATCATCTAACAGTTCGTATTCATGAGATGTAGGTATGACATCACCTAACACAAACACTTTTGAAGAGAGCGTATGAAATAAGATTAGAGCTGGGAAGCACAAACTGTTTTTTAATGCATTTTGTTGGTGGACAGCCAAATCCAACAATTCAGAAAATTCCATCTCTTGCCACCAGGGGGTGCTGCCGCACCCTCCGCACCTACCTTCCCCATGCCCTTGAGGAGTACAGTAGGTAATGTGCTCACATTAGAGGTTGAGGTTTTATAAATAATTACTTTGATGTGATTTCCTGTGTACACCACTGGGGGAAGGTGATTTTAATGGCTAGACTTTTCCACAAATGAGGCCCCAGAAGAGGACCTGCCTGCTGCCATTGCTCTGAGACTTAAGTAGCTTGAACCTATGGCTGGATAAGTAGTTGCTGAGATAAAGAAAAGTTGCATATCCTCCAGGGAAAACATGAATAAGTCCAAACAGACATGATGGTGCCTGTTATCAAATGTAAAAGGTTGAGAAAGAACTGAGAAGAAATGTGAAATAACTATATTGTGCCAGATAGAGTTGTGAAATCGCCATGCAGATTCATTTTCACTCCTCTACATCCTGCGTCTATTTTTATATGCATGATGTGTGTGTTTATTTATTAATATACCCCAGTGACTATGGTGGGTGCAGTAGTCTATTTAAGACACCATCTGCTTGGATCCAACAGTAATTAAAACAAGCTTGTTGCTTAATAGAATCCTGCATAAAAAAACAATTAATGAAGTATACTCTCCTTTATGGTTTTTTACCCCTCAGCCAATTACAGTTCATCCTCAACAGCATTCAATAAAAGTGCACAGTGCGATAAGCCCAAGCTGATAATATGAACGGTAATTCATACAGACGTATTGAAGTGTGCATACGTGCGCACGCACGCGCACACACACACACACACACACACACACACGCCCCCGCCAGGCCAGAAAAAGAATTGCCAATTTTTCTTTTATTTTTTTCTGCTCTCCCCAAAATTTCAATAAACCTTTAAGGCATATTATTAGAATATAGCAATACTGGTGTTGACAGTAATAGAAGATGCCAAATCATTTGAAACAATTAAAGTCCCTGGAAACCAAAATCCACAAAAACGTTCTAACTATGTTATTTAGGGTCTTATGTTAGTAATTGTGTGCCTCACAAATTATGATACATTACTTTCAACCCAAAGCCTTAAAATCGACACTTTTCTACAAGGTCTGGATGTCCACTTCCTCATTGAAGAGAGCAGTGCGCGAGGTGCTAAAATGCAGGAGCTTATGACGTCATAAGCTCTATATAACCTTTGTACACGCGCGCAACCCGCCCTTATCCTTTTGTCCATTCTTTGTCCCCACAGCGCTCGCTCAGTGTCTGTCTGTCTCCCTCCCACTCTGTGTGCTGTGTGTCGAGCGCTATCCTGCCTGCTCTCTCTCTCTCTCTCTCTCTCTCTCTCTCTCTCTCTCTCGGGACTAGTGAGAGAGAGAGAGAGCAGGCAGCATAGCGCTCGACACACAGCACACAGAGTGGGAGGGAGACAGAAGCGCTGTGCACTCGCAGCGGCAGAGCAGAGATCTCTTCCTCTCAGTACGCTATGCGCGGAGCAACGCGCGAACACACACACACACACACACACACTCACCCCATCTCTCTTTCCTTCTCTCTCTCTCCTTCTCTCCCTCTCTCTCCGAGAGAGAGGTCTCCTCCGAGAGAGAGAGAGAGAGAGAGAGAGAGAGAAATTTCCCTGCTGCAGACGGGACACGCCCACACAGTCCACGGGAGAAAATACACTCTAAAAACTAATTGATTCTCATGACTTTTGCCATGACTGTCAAACCTAAATTTATATACTTTGCGACGTTCATTATCGTTCAAATTTGGCTGGTGGCTTATTAACATAGGGTCCTGTGATGTGATGAACTCAAAATGCTAAATAATAAAGAAATATTTCTGGTTTCCAGGGACTTTAAGCATTTTGCTTTTAAGAGCATTGTGCCAGCGTGCAGCGCTGTTCCAAAACATGTCAACGTGTCGTTGCCTGCGAAACGCACATCCCATAATACAACTGTTCGCAATCGCATCCCATAATAGTATGATGATACTTGGGATGCCATTGCGAACATAGATGCGAACAGGTTAGCTACACATTTAGCGTCGCCAGCGAGGGCCCCCACCGTTGCGGTCGGTACGTGTCGAAATCCCTCCAGGCCTGAAATTGTTTCTAGGGGAAACACTGTAGGACACTGATTGGTTTGAACCACTGGTTCCACACTCCACATATATTGGAGTGTGGCAAGATGGATTTGTCGTGTGATCGTAATGTCATGATCTTGCGTGAATCCGGCCGCCTCACAATGAGGTTCCATGGGGCTCAGGAGGTAGAGCGCGTCGTCCACTAACCAGAAGGTCGGTGGTTCGATCCCCGGCTCCTCAAGTCTGCATGTCAAAGTGTCCTTGGGCAAGACACTGAACCCCAAATTGCTCCCAATGGCTGTGCCAGCACCCTGCGCGGCAGCCTTCGGTGCGTGAATGTAGGCACATTGTAAAGCGCTTTGGATAAAAGCGCTATATAAATGCAGTCCATTTACCATAGTTTGAGGGTGTCACTAAAAATGGTACTAGGGACTTGTGCAATCAGTGACTTACTCAAACACTCGTTGGCGGAGTCCCCATTGGCCCTGGCCCAGGGTCTGTCCTGGTAGAAGGGCTGACATGTCTGGCAGTCCACTCCCACCGTGTGATGCTGGCAGGTGCAGACCACGCCCCCTTGCTCCCCTTCAACGCACTCACTGCCGTGGCCATTACACTTACATCTGAGGGGAGACACATGACGGATGAGTGTGTGTGTGTGTGTGTGTGTGTGTGTGTGTTTGTGTGCGTGTGTGTGTGTGCGTGTGTGTGTGTGTTTGTGTGCGTGTGTGTGTGTGCGTGTGTGTGTGTGTGTGTGTGTGTGTGTGTGTGCGAAGGCTGTGAGCACAAATTTAACTATCCACCTTATTTTTGAACGCCCCACTGTAAAAAAGAATCGTGGGTACAAGGTCCGGTTTAACGTGACTCATTGTTGCAGCTTGCCATTTCCTTTGTTATACTCTGGCTGCAGACCCGAATTATAAACCGGAAGCTGGAGTCTGTTATAAAAGTTATAAATATAGTCACGTTATAAACAACTAACCAACGCTGGAGGTCCGTATGGAAACTCGAAATGTGTGTTACTCGAAATGGTTAAAGGGGCCATATTATGCATTTCTTAATTTTGTATCATATATAGGTTGTTACAATCTTGGATGGTCATATTAAACATGGGCTAAGCTTCAAATAAATATGTGAAAGTGTTTTAATGTTACCCCCATGAACCACCCCTCGCGCCTATGAACTCTCGTAGACGAGATGACATGGATTTATGGCGATTTTGTGCGAGAACCATAATTTTTGTGACGTCAGTAAGGACTTGTTACCCTGGCAACAAAGCGTTGCCGCCGGCCGGCGCGCAGCGCGCGCACGCTAGCGCCCACCCTTCCCCTCTCTTCCCTGTTCTGTGTTTCAGTAACCCGCGGCGGCGTCACCACTCACCAGGCTCTCTCTAGCCTGGCTGTCTGGGACTAACACAACAGTAGTAGTCTCATGGAATAACGGATTCCAGACCGCAAAAACAAGGAGACGACATGGAAGTGAGCCAGGATGTAGGACTGAAGTGGTAAGTTCTGAAAATATGTGTCTCATTCCAGCATCGGTCCAATGTGCTGCTAGGAAGCGCTAACGTTACTTACCGGCTGGGTAACGTTAGCACTTGCTATTTAGCCTAGCAGCACAGCTGCCTTATAGACATGAACAACCGATGAATGACGAAAGGCACATATTTTCAGAACTTGTAACGTTAGTCCAACTTGCTGACTTCTCCAAGTCCTCATTTTGGTTTGGTCCGTGTAGCCTTTGCTAGGAGAGGCACACTATAGTCACAAGCATTTGGGAAGTTAGCTAACTAGCTACATTAGCTAGTGTGAAGCTCCCGGTGTAACGTTATGGCAGGCCGTGGTAATAGAATCCCTGCTTGGCCAGCCACCGAAGGAAATGTCGGGGTGCAGCCCGTTGCTCGTTGATATAATTGTTTTACAACTACCAAATTTAGTAGCCATAGCAGAGATCGCCTGTCTGTTTCTGTTATGCATGACTATCTATCTATCTATCTATCTATCTATCTATCTATCTATCTATCTATCTATCTATCTTATCTATCTTATCTATCTTATCTAGATAGATAGATAGATAGATAGATAGACAGACAGACAGACAGACAGACAGTCTCGCTTCTACAGCGATAGCTCTCTGGGCAGAAGTTTGCAAACGCAAAAACTCCTCGCGCTGCCCACCTGGAGTATTTTCCGGAGGGTGGGGGTTCAGGGACAGGACCTAGAAACAGAGCGTTTCAGACAGAGGGTGAACTGAAGGGGGCAGTGAGAGCCAGTACAAGATAAACAATGAGTTTTTTAAACTATGACTGATGCAATAAGTTACTCTACTGGAGGCCAACAATAAAATAATAATACATTATATTAGCAAAATATGGGCCCTTTAAAAGTTAAATCAATTTGGTGGCGTTTTACTGCCATGTAACATAGCTAGCTAGCCGCTAACATTAGCCACAGTTAGTAGCCGACTACCCACAATGCATTACGTTATCCCAGCACCCGAACGACACGGCTGTAGAGCAGAATGGCTCTGCTGCAAAAGGGTAAAATCCTCATAGACGTTTTTTTTGTCAAGTTAAAACCATAGGCTGTAAAACAGTCTATTACACCGGAAGCGGAAGAAGCACCCATCAGGCCTCATGGCAGCTAAAAATAAGGTGGATAGCCTACTCTCTCTTTCTCCTTACTGACACATAAACAAGTGTAGACATGCATATGCAGTAAGCACACACACACACACACGCACACACACGCACACACGCGCGCACACACACACACACACACACACACACACACACACACACACACACACACACACACACACACACACACACACACACACACAGGGAAAGTGAGAAGGTATTTTCACCGTGAGGAGTTGTCACTTTCCATTACCTCTCACTGGCAGAAACATAGGCTGAGATGAGGTGGAGTTTTCATCCCACTTCAGTGACTGCACACGGTAATTCCACTGTGCACTCAATACTACTACGCCCTGAAGCTGTACAGAGCCTCACAGCAAACAGTGTACATCTCATCTCATGTGTGTGCGTGCGCAGTCTGCACACGCATGTGTGTGTTTAATGTGTGCTCATGTGTTTAATGTGCGCTCATGTGCGTGTCTGATTTATTGTGCACTTGCTTGTATAAATCTAAGTGTATTCACTGCACACCATGTCTATATTGATGCATGGTGTATGAGAAAGGTAATATCCATCGACCGAAATCTATCAATCAAGTACAACCAGATACGGTAGTTAATACCTACTAATTACTTGCCTTCCGTCTGCATTTGGAAAGCCTATCTCCCCTGAAACACAGAACGCGGGGGTGGCCGCATCTCCTGGTTCCTCTGTACTATTTACTGGTTGGGTTCTGTCGAGTGGCTGTGATGGGGGACAGGGACTTGTCACTGAGAGGCAGGCTCTGTCAAAATGAGCCAGCTGTCCCGGGTCCAGTCATATGCTCGCCTGAGGCTCAAACCCAGTTATTTGTGTTGTCGCCTCAGCGACAACAACCTCGTAATAAAAAAGTGCCTCGAACCCATACATCAGATCTCTCTGCTATAGGGCAGATACATCAGATCTCTCTGCTATAGGGCAGATACATCAGATCTCTCTGCTATAGGGCATATACATCAGATCTCTCTGCTAGGGCAGATACATCAGATCTCTCTGCTAGGGCAGATACATCAGATCTCTCTGCTAGGGCAGATACATCAGATCTCTCTGCTAGGGCAGATACATCAGATCTCTCTGCTAGGGCAGATACATCAGATCTCTCTGCTAGGGCAGATACATCAGATCTCTCTGCTAGGGCAGATACATCAGATCTCTCTGCTTGGGCAGATACTGTACATCAGATCTCTCTGCTATAGGGCAGATACATCAGATCTCTCTGCTAGGGCATATACATCAGATCTCTCTGCTGGGGCAGATACATCAGATCTCTCTGCTAGGGCAGATACATCAGATCTCTCTGCTATAGGGCAGATACATCAGATCTCTCTGCTATAGGACAGATACATCAGATCTCTCTGCTAGGGCAGATACATCAGATCTCTCTGCTATAGGGCAGATACATCAGATCTCTCTGCTATAGGGCAGATACATCAGATCTCTCTGCTATAGGGCATATACATCAGATATCTCTGCTATAGGGCAGATACATCAGATCTCTCTGCTAGGGCAGATACATCAGCTCTCTCTGCTAGGGCAGATACATCAGATATCTCTGCTATAGGGCATATACATCAGATCTCTCTGCTAGGGCAGATACATCAGATCTCTCTGCTAGGGCAGATACATCAGATCTCTCTGCTAGGGCAGATACTGTACATCAGATCTCTCTGCTATAGGGCAGATACATCAGATCTCTCTGCTAGGGCAGATACTGTACATCAGATCTCTCTGCTAGGGCAGATACATCAGATCTCTCTGCTATAGGGCATATACATCAGATCTCTCTGCTAGGGCAGATACATCAGATCTCTCTGCTATAGGGCATATACATCAGATCTCTCTGCTAGGACAGATACATCAGATCTCTCTGCTATAGGGCATATACATCAGATATCTCTGCTAGGGCAGATACATCAGATCTCTCTGCTAGGGCAGATACATCAGATCTCTCTGCTAGGACAGATACATCAGATCTCTCTGCTAGGGCAGATACATCAGATCTCTCTGCTAGGGCAGATACATCAGATCTCTCTGCTAGGGCAGATGCATCAGATCTCTCTGCTATTCACCTTATGTAGCCACGCCCATTTGACCTGGTTGTGTGGTCGTTCGACGACTTCCGGCAAAAAAAGAAGAAAAAAAAATGGCTGGCTGCTCCAATATAATCTAACTCTGAATTAACTAATAATTTAGCCAATTGTATGTAACATACCAAATAAAAGCAAACGGCAATGTCTAAGAATGCAACGCCATGTAACTGGCTCGTTAAGTCTCGCATTCCAGGGAATTACGTTAACGTCTGCGGGTCTTATAGACGACGACGTAAGTGGCTCGAGCTGCGCTCGGAGGACAGAAAACCTTCTGAAGCTTTCTTTGTTGGAGTCCAGGTATGTTTTACAAGAAAGTGCTCGTCATTGTCGACGATAACGTTATCTGACGTGGCTAACAGTGGATACTCCGCTTGCTTGCTGTGTACCGAGCTCAAAGTAGTAGGCTACGTTCGTTGTTTTACACCCTGCGCTGTCCGCTCCAAAAACAACTCTCTTCTTCATGACGTTCCTTCATATTTGGCGCCGTGACCGCCGGAAGTGTTAATAGGACCCGGAAGAATTTGGCCCACTGTAAGGTCTGAACATAAGGTGAATAGGGCAGACGGCAAAGTAGACCGCAGCTCCCCAGTAAGCCCCACAGTGGTAGTCAAACTAAATATGTTATGAGAGAGATGACTTGAATTATAGGCTGTGGACGTGCCATTCAAGAAATGATGAGCAAAATAGCTGAGATTGTTTATGTCAGAATGAAAACCACCCACTGCAATTTTAGCACACTCATTTTGTAGCAGGCCATCTAAGCCACTATTCATAGCTTTCAAGGGGCGTTACGTGCTGCCGGGAACGCCCACCTGACGGTCAAAAAAAAAACTTGTTCATTCTGCTGCCCGCCGAGTCGACTAGTTTCTCACGCTGTTTGTTTTAGAGCTGCACGCTTTGCATATTAAGGACACGTCAATTGACACGCAGCCGCCCCGTGAAGTACTGTTTGAGCGGACGACAGCCCAGGCATCACTTTTTAGCAATAGTCTCACTAATCCCACAGTGGTTTACCTGCTTTTGAGATCTGCAAAAAATAGTTTGCTTCTGTCTCACCCGTTCTCCCTCTCTCTTCACACGCGACGAGGGCTGGGCTCCACAACATTATAAAAACGAGTCCGCACTCCGCACGCAGTCTCTTGTTGTGAAACAATTTCTCCGAACTGCCATGTGTTGGACAGTAACGTTAACGATAGTTCGGTTTGTTTGAAGTGCCCAAAACGTGTAGTTTGTTTAGATATCGTTCTTTTTCAACGCTTGATAGATGGTCTAAATATTCCTGACTGGAAACTGGTGGAAAAAAGACCGCTTTTTGCTGCAGCTGCGTCTGGAGTGTTCAGCGCCATTGATGTTTTGA
>NC_139629.1:22015054-22020054 GCF_964638095.1 Poromitra crassiceps | reverse complement strand
GCAGCTTTTTACTATACGGTTCCATCTCTAGTGCGCTCTCCTTAAATCCCCTTTTACCTTCAGACCTCACCTCTTTTGACCTTTTCTCTCCCTGTATCACACTGACAGTATCTCCCCTCCCGGAGTGCTCCTCAGGGTTTCCAGACCACCATAGCAGCCTTATCAAAGGTTATGGAGCTGCCTATATTTGTAGTAACAGCTAACTCCGGCTTCTGCTGCAGAGCCTCACCGTGGTCGGCTCTGCACGCTAACTGTTCGGGCCCTTATCGCCTGTTTCCCCCTGCTGCTGCGCTCTGGCCAGTGGGGTTGTTTGGCTGATGCCGAATGACCTCCTGACGCACACCGGCTGCCAGCTAAAGCAGATGCTCATTCTTCATGCGGTCCTGCTGCTGCTACCTGGACATGGCAGGATTTCCATTGGAAAAAAGGGGTCACCAAATGAGGGAGTAATAGGCTCCGGGTGCAGTGGGGCTGGAGAGTTTGAGATGTGGGGAACTTAGCTGCAAGGCAACACAGATAAAGCGAGGGCCAGAAAGGTTGGGGAAATGGGGGAGGAAGAAGACGAGGAGTCAGAACAGAGAATACACAGAGGAAACTGATGAGGAGTCATTCTGGGTCAGATGAAAAAGCCCAATTTCTCTCTCCACATCCCCCGTTATTGCTCTTCTACCTTTCAAAACTCGCTCTGCATAATGTCTTACGCCTGCGTTACTTTCGTTTCGTTTCTCTCTGTCATTCAGCCCTGTGTTATCTGGGAGGACGGTCTCCTCGAGATTTCACTAGTTCGACGTATTAAAATGCAAATACATGCTAAGTGTATGAAAAGTGTGTTATGTAAAGGAGACACAACTATAAACAGGTAGTAGTCTGACACTCATAGTGCAGTGGAGAGTGAGAGCACTGTGGTCTGGGTTCTAATACTAGAGCCCGACGATATATCGGTCCACGGATATTATCGGCCGTTAACCGATTATCGCTATCGGCCGATATGTTGGCTGATATTGCAGATATTTTTTTATTATATTTTTTAAGTTATAGACAGCATGTTGTGCATATTTGACCTTTTTTCTTAACTCAAGTTAGATTTTAGATTTGTTCTATTTGTGTTTCTGTATTTCTAGTTTCTAGTTCTAGTACTCTAGTTTACAGTTTCATTGCATTGATGTGATTTTGGACAATAAAGTTGATTGATAAGCTGTAAAATATCCTGCCTACATTACATATCTCAAGTCGTATCTTTGTCAAGTGTGAAATAATGTGTATATATAATATAAGAATATCGGCCGATATATCGTTATGGGAATTTTTTTACTCCCTAATATCGGTATCGGCATCGGCCTCAAAAATCCATTATCGGTCGGGCTCTATCTAATACCCTGCAAAATCACCATAAATACTAGCTCAATGTTCACAATATCAAGCCCTATACAGGCTAAAGGAACATTCAAACAACATTCGACATCTTTGAACATTCAAAGTGTTCACGCAGCTGCTGTTGTCAGCAGTCACATCATCAATAAATACAAGGGAACCAGTTCCAATGACAGCCACACAAGGCCCCGCGTGGCCATGTGTGGCTGTCATTGGAAATTGAACTGTCATTGGAACTGGTTCCCTTGTATTTATTGATGATGTGATTGCTGACAACAGCAGCACGATGAATTCTGAAGCGTTTCGGGCGATATTTTCTGCTCATATTCAGCTAAATGCTTCAGAACTGATTGGACGGTGCTTCACGGTGCAGATGGACTTGAAGCATACTGCGAATTAAGCAACCAACGAGCTTTGTAAGGCAAAGAAGTAGAAAGTTCTGCAATGGCCGAGTCAATCACCTGACCTGAATCCAATTGAGCATGCATTTCACTAGCCTGGTAAACCAGCCCGTCACGTGAACTCACATTTCATTTGGTTCTGCGTGACGGTCTGGCCCCAACTCTTCACCCAGTCCTTAGCAGGGGCGGGAGCATGGGCGGGCGTAGTTGCCTTGACAGACAACTCCTTCAGCCAATCAGCGTCGGATCCAGTCAAACCCAAATCCACTCGGGAGAATGGCAAAAACATGTTTTCCGCCGAGAAACTCTGCGGTTGCGGCGATACTCCTCTACTTGTTTAATTGTTGTTATTGAGTCTATTTCTGCAATAACTGCACTTTATGGCTGTTTAAACTAGACAAACGCTGACATTGCTCCTCGAGACGATCAGGCAAGGAGGCGGCCATTATTGTTTTGTTAGTGCAGTGCTAGTAGCGTTCCTGATTGGCCAACTTGCGCTGTCAATCACAGCGCAGTCGCTGATTGGCTCTTCCGCTCTGCAGCTTCTGCTAAACAGCCTCCCAGGCTTAAGGGCCAGACCGTCACGCAGAACCAAATGAAATGTGAGTTCACGTGACGGGCTGGTTTATCAGGCTAGCATTTCACATGCTGAAGACAAAACTGAAGGGAAAACGGTCCAAGAAGAACAAGCAGGAACTGAAGACAGTTGCAGTGGAGGCCTGGCTGGCAGAGCATCACCAGGGATGAAACCCAGCATCTGGTGATCTGTCTATGGCTGCAGGGTTCCACACTTCAGGCTGTCATTGACTGCAAAGGATTTGCAAGCAAGTATTCAAAGTG
Source organism: Poromitra crassiceps (assembly GCF_964638095.1). Taxonomy (NCBI): domain Eukaryota; kingdom Metazoa; phylum Chordata; class Actinopteri; order Beryciformes; family Melamphaidae; genus Poromitra; species Poromitra crassiceps. The sequence continues at coordinate 22,017,442 of NC_139629.1, read as the reverse complement.
ACAATTTGATTTATGTTTATGTTAGTTTGTCCAATTACTTTTGGTGCCTTAAAAAGGGGCGTGCCACATGTAAAATGTGTTGTAATCCCTCCACTGTTCACATGATTTGAATACCCTCAAATTACTGTAAAGCTGGAAGGCTGCAGTTAAATCACATCTTGATTGTGTCATTTCAAGTCCAATGTGGTGGTGTGTACAGAGTCAAAATGATGAAGTATATATACAGATCCTTTCCAAAAATTAGAATATCATGGAAATAACATGGATGACCGTGGGCTTCAGCGGATTGTCAAGCAAAGACGATTCAAAAATTTGGCAGAGATTCAGAGGGAGTGGACTGAGGCTGAAGTCAGTCATAACTGAGAAGTAACTGCTGATTTTCTTCACACTGTTTTAATTTCTTTAAATACTGTTTTGGGGGTTTTCTGGAGCTGTAGGTCAAAATTATGAAAAATGAAACAAATAACGACAAACCCTCTATGGCCAACTACAATCCGGCCAGAGGTCTGCTGGCGGTCAGAAAAGGCGCTACAAGGACCACATGAAGGAGCTCCTGAAGAGATGCAACATAACACCTTCAAACCTGGAAAGGGCCGCAGCAGACCGAAACACCTGGCGCTCCTCCTGCCTTTCAGGCACCTCTCACCTTGAGGAGAATATATCACTGAGACGTGCAGAGAAACGATCACAACGACATGCACGCACAACAAGTACAGCCCAGCAGCCAGATACCACACTTACCTGCCCCACTTGTGGAAAAGTGTGTGGATCGCGAATAGGTCTTCACAGCCACATGAGGTGGCATGAGCGCACCAAGCGCTAAATACCTCTATACCCCTGGGAGATATGAAGTCATCATCGATATCGATGGACTGCCATAAGCAAGTAAGTGTGTGTGTTTGTGTGTGTGTGTGTGTGTGTGGGGCAGAACAGACTAGCTTTCGGCTTTTGAAATTCAAGCACTTCCCTTGTCTGTATAAAAAACTGTCTAAAAAAACAAACTGGTCTATTACTATCCCTAAATACTTAACACTGTGTTTACACTCAATTGTGTGTCCATTGGAATTGGTATTAGTATTCTGAGACCCAAACAGGATACACTCTGGGGGTTTTTTCCGACATTTTTTGGATATTTATGGTGGTAATTATGACCCCCATGTTAAAACCGAAGTTCATATTACGTTAAATGAAGCCTGCGTTAGTTCATTCAAGACATGATGTCATAGTCGACGCCCCAGCTGTACCAGCTGACAGCCTCTGTTTGGTTCACCGTTTAACCAATTCTCCAATCACAGTCATTCTCACAACAAGGCGGTCCATTTAAATAGGGCAGCCTCTCACTCACTGATCTGTTCTCCTCCTTGCTGGATCCTTGCTGGATCGTGCGGCTGCTGGCAAACGCTTTGCCACCTCCACCCCAACCTCCACCTTTTAGATCAAATGCAAATGCTATCATGTATTGTAGCTCTGGAGTCTGCATGGCTCAAAAAATGAACATGTTTCCATGTCTTGCTTTTAGGCTCCCTCTTTTAATTTCTATGGTTTAAATGTATCTGGAATATTTTATTCCCATGGGGGATTCTGCTTGCGCTCCCTGCTCGGCGTAGCATGCTGCTGAGCCGAGTTCAGGGAGAATTAAATTAATTAAATATTAAATTAAATATTAAATTAATTCTAAGAGCGGAGCCTTCAACGCCAAACATAATTGTATGCATTATATTCATTTATGCAATAAATGGTTAATTCTATGACTTGAGTGTTCTTGAATGAACTACTTTTACTTTAACAGACACACGTTAAAATGTTTTAAATGCATTGTTAGCGTTTCATAATACTTATGCACAGTAAAAGCAAATGCTCTCTCCTATACATCATATGCGACCATTATCATATGGTGGAGCTATTAGCTATGCATGGTAGAACAGTGCTAATTATGTACGGCAAGGCAGAAGTAGTTCTAAATATCACTTACTGTACTGAAAGGAAGCAGTTTTTTAAGGTTAATTAGTAGTCGGCCCATTACTCGTTATTTGTGCAAACCACAGCAAAAGCTTAATTAACTTTTATTCTCGCTCCCTTGGAATTTGGGCTCACAATGGTACTGCGACGCTGACTTAGGGATGGGCTTAGGCATTGAGAAGGCCAATGAGCGAGCCTTTTGCTAAAGACAATAACCATGATGTCATGAGAAGCTATGCATTTACACAGATACATAGCCGATACCATGCACACATGTAAACATACGCTATGTACACATGCAGACACAAGTGACACGTTCAGGAGAGGAGAATCATCATCATTCTATTTGCTAATATCAAAAGTGATGCCTCTGGGCTCTGACCTTCTCCCTGTGCAGATTTCTTTTGTCCGTCTGTCTGTCTGTCTGTC
>NC_139629.1:21992554-22012554 GCF_964638095.1 Poromitra crassiceps | reverse complement strand
GTTAAGTCTCTATATGAAACGAGCTGCTCCTCACACTGAAGGTGAGATGTTTGAAACACAGGAGTGTGTTAACACATTGAGTGCCACAGCGCTTCAGTAAAATTGTCTGCAGCCTGTGCCAGATTCACTTCCATTCAGTTGAAAACAGCTATAGAATTTTTTCTATTATGGCTATATTGACGGGGCTGGACTTTAATGAAACATTGAACACTCCTGCTTCTTCCAAAGAAGAAATTTTGTTTCTAGACAGTTCCATTATGAAATGACAGCCTCTGAAAAAAGTGCACTTTCAAGGGTTTTCTGTCATTTTTTTTTACTTTCCAAGATATAGTCACTTTTATGAATACCTTTTGCACTCTAATTTCGAGCACATTCACTGACTCTGGCTGGTGTTTTCTGATGTGGTGGCGTGGTGTGGTTTCTGTGCAGCCTGCGTGCCCCCCCCCCCCCCCCCCCTCTCCACCTCTGAGCTGCGGGCTCCTCCCACACGCACAGAGTTTGTTTTCTCGACTCCGTTTTTGCCCCGGACGGATCCCAGCGCGCATCAAGGAAATTATGCGCGCTGGCAAACGCGACTGAACGAAAAGGCTTGGCCGTTCGGCTTCGGATGCTGGCTTTCTGGCAGGAAATCGTGTGGAGATAGATAGAAGCATAAGAGCTCAGTTGTGAGCGCGGATGCAGCCGAGCCCACTCTCCGCTGCAGACAGAGCAATATATACGGCTCTGGCTGAAGCATGCATCGGTTTCCTCTTTGATCACGTCTTTCCCTGCTTTCTCCTGCACAAAGTAAAGGATCTGAGGTGGGTGGCGCAGCTTCCGTGACGATGTTTAAGGTGGCGCCGTGTGATCCCTTGAAGGGATTCATGCTCACTGGCTGGGTACGACCTTAAACAGCAGAATTATGGAATAATATGAATTATGATTTTAGGACGTCCACAGACGTCCTTGGCACTCCTCGTTACTTTTTTTTAGGACGTGCACAGACGTCCTTGGCACTCAATGTGTTAAGTCTCTATATGAAACGAGCTGCTCCTCACACTGAAGGCGAGATGTTTCAAACACAGGAGTGTGTTAAGTCTCTATATGAAACAAGCTGCTCTTCACACTGAAGGCGAGATGTTTGAAACACAGGAGTGTGTTAAGTCTCTATATGAAACAAGCTGCTCTTCACACTGAAGGTGAGATGTTTGAAACACAGGAGTGTGTTAAGTCTCTATATGAAACAAGCTGCTCTTCACACTGAAGGTGAGATGTTTGAAACACAGGAGTGTGTTAAGTCTCTATATGAAACAAGCTGCTCTTCACACTGAAGGTGAGATGTTTGAAACACAGGAGTGTGTTAAGTCTCTATATGAAACAAGCTGCTCTTCACACTGAAGGTAAGATGTTTGAAACACAGGAGTGTGTTAAGTCTCTATATCAAACCAGCTGCTCCTCACACTGAAGGTGACATGTTTGAAACACAGGAGTGTGTTTAGTCTCTATATGAAACAAGCTGCTCCTCACACTGAAGGTGAGATGTTTGAAACACAGGAGTGTGTTAAGTCTCTATATGAAACGAGCTGCTCTTCACACTGAAGGTGAGATGTTTGAAACACAGGAGTGTGTTAAGTCTCTATATGAAACGAGCTGCTCTTCACACTGAAGGTGACATGTTTGAAACACAGGAGTGTGTTTAGTCTCTATATGAAACAAGCTGCTCCTCACACTGAAGGTGAGATGTTTGAAACACAGGAGTGTGTTAAGTCTCTATATGAAACGAGCTGCTCTTCACACTGAAGGTGAGATGTTTGAAACACAGGAGTGTGTTAAGTCTCTATATGAAACAAGCTGCTCTTCACACTGAAGGTGAGATGTTTGAAACACAGGAGTGTGTTAAGTCTCTATATGAAACAAGCTGCTCTTCACACTGAAGGTGACATGTTTGAAACACAGGAGTGTGTTAAGTCTCTATATGAAACGAGCTGCTCTTCACACTGAAGGTGACATGTTTGAAACACAGGAGTGTGTTAAGTCTCTATATGAAACAAGCTGCTCCTCACACTGAAGGTGACATGTTTGAAACACAGGAGTGTGTTAAGTCTCTATATGAAACGAGCTGCTCTTCACACTGAAGGTGACATGTTTGAAACACAGGAGTGTGTTAAGTCTCTCTATGAAACAAGCTGCTCTTCACACTGAAGGTGAGATGTTTGAAACACAGGAGTGTGTTAAGTCTCTATATGAAACAAGCTGCTCTTCACACTGAAGGTGACATGTTTGAAACACAGGAGTGTGTTAAGTCTCTATATGAAACAAGCTGCTCTTCACACTGAAGGTGAGATGTTTGAAACACAGGAGTGTGTTAAGTCTCTATATGAAACAAGCTGCTCTTCACACTGAAGGTGAGATGTTTGAAACACAGGAGTGTGTTAAGTCTCTATATGAAACGAGCTGCTCTTCACACTGAAGGTGACATGTTTGAAACACAGGAGTGTGTTAAGTCTCTATATGAAACAAGCTGCTCTTCACACTGAAGGTGAGATGTTTGAAACACAGGAGTGTGTTAAGTCTCTATATGAAACAAGCTGCTCTTCACACTGAAGGTGACATGTTTGAAACACAGGAGTGTGTTAAGTCTCTATATGAAACAAGCTGCTCTTCACACTGAAGGTGACATGTTTGAAACACAGGAGTGTGTTAAGTCTCTATATGAAACAAGCTGCTCCTCACACTGAAGCATAAGCAGCAAAATCTGCAGAGGGATTAAAATGGTAATACAAATGACAGGATGCGATTGCTGTTTTAAGCCTTATGAAATATGCATGGCTCTGTATGAGCCATATGCAGAGCAAATGGCTCACTGACAGCCCCATACAGGGGAACAGGGATCATGTTATGCTCTGTTGACAGTCTGAATGTCAAGAGTATGGTTTTAACCCCCGCCACAAATACAATCTGAATGTAGGTTTTTAACCCCCGCCACACATACAATCTGAATGTAGGTTTTTAACCCTCGCCACAAATACAATCTGAATGTAGGTTTTTAACCCCCGCCACACATACAATCTGAATGTAGGGTTTTAACCCCCGCCACACATACAATCTGAATGTAGGGTTTTAACCCCCGCCACACATACAATCTGAATGTAGGGTTTTAACCCCCACCACACATACAATCTGAATGTAGGTTTGTAGGGCAGTAAATCATTAACTCATTGAGTGCCATGGACGTCCTTCGACGTCCAATTAAATAGTGACGTAGAGTGCCACGGACGTCCTTCGACGTCCAATGCGTTTTTTGACGGTGGGACGTCGATCAAAGCCTTCCGCAGCTCCTGTACAACTATAGTAGCTATTGGAGGTCTATAACCTATTTTACAGAACCCTTAGGTGGCGACAGTGCTCTCCAGATTACAGAAATGTCAGGAATACACAGCCTGAAATAGCCTTGATGAAAGAGAACCCGCTCATGCTGCAGTCCAGAGCCATGTAGATTGTTCTGGCTGCAACTGACGGTGCGTGCGAACACAGTCAATCCGCGCACACAACTGAGTCCTTCTGCCTCTGTCTGTCTGTCAGCATAGTTTCTCCACATGATTAGCCGCTAGAAAAGCAGCAGCGCGACACTGAAAAGCCAAACCTTTCACTGCAGTCCGCGTGTGGCTTCTCCATGTTGCGCTGCCTGGGAGGCGGCGCTTCCCAGGCTTCCTAGACGCTTGGTGCGAGGCTGTGTGTTACTAGTGTGGGGAGGAGTTTTCAGCTGAGGGGGGGGAGGGGGGGTGGGGCAGGCAGGGCAGGACACAACTACACCACATCACTACATCAGAAAATATTACCGTATCTAGAGTCAGTGAATGTGCTTGAAATGCTGCATTTCACAAAAGGCTGAATATCTCAGCTTATAATTTGAAATGCCTGAAAACGCTGAAAACAACCTATCTTCTCCGGCTCATAACTAAAGAACGGAAAATGGTATCAATAAACTTTTTTTTGCTGATGATACAATAGAGTCTCCTTGTTCTTTTTGCGTGTTCGGTGTTTACATAGTAATATCACACAATATTCTGTGGGCCTCGAGAAATCACTGAAAACGCTCTGAAAACTCTGGCACTGGGAGCGTCCGTTCTCCAAAAGTGGCTGGCACTCAATGAGTTAAGGGCGTAACTAAACATTTACAGATTTACAACATTTACAGATCCTGTAACTTGATGAAAAGCACTTTGGAGGTGAAGGATTGCTTCAGGAAACAACTAGGCCTCAACATTTGTAAACAGATCACATGGCATGTTTGACATTTATTCTCTCTGAGCAGCCAACATGATTTACAAACTCACACTGAGGCATACGTTTGACTGTTAAAATGATGTGTTTTCATAGAGGCAAATAACGGATTCCTGATCACGACACTGAGATATAGAGTGGTTCTTGTGCCTCTTCCCCTGTGTACTACTAAGGTATAAAGTATGCGTGTTAAAAGAAAGAGTTAAATCAAGGTTCAGCCAAACCACCCCAGATCTCTTCAGATCCTCTACCTCTGTGACTGGTAAAGAGGTCAGCTCATAACTGTGACAATGTGAGACAATCAGATGTGCTTCTCTGATGGTACAGAAGACTCATAAAGGCTCTGTCCTCGGGTTATTACCCTTATCCTACCTCAGTCACAAGCTAAACCTCCCAATCCCCCCGGCAATTGAAGCTGCCCAGGCGTATTCACTGTGAGAAGGGTGACTTTATGAAAAAGGCCCCCTAGAGATGATGAAGGAGTGCTTCAGGGAGCATGACTACCACCAATGTGGCAATTAGCGAGCTCATCAGGAGATGCTCCTTGAACTCGATCATACAGAAATCACTTTAAATACGGACCGACCCTGTTCTCCCTCAGCAACGTTATTCATGAAGACAGTTGCTTTACACCAGGGGTGGGCAACTGGCGGCCCGCGGGCCACATGCAGCCATAGACCTCACCCAGTGTGGCCCCTGGGTCAATCCCCCCCCCCCCCCCCCCCAAAAAAATAAAAAAAATAAAAAAATAAAAAAATAATAATATATATTTTTTACAAGGGGGACATTTTTGGTTAGGTTAGGTTTAGTCTCTCCCCAGACTCAAATATTACGTTGAATCGCTGCGCTCCGCATAGCATGCAGTAACGTAGTGTATCAGCGTAAGAACTCTCATGGGTCTGGTGTCGAGACTAGGTTAGGTTAGGTTAGACCACCCAAATCTGTGTTTTTATTTTACTGTACATCCCACAACATGCCGCTAATGGCATTAGCATTGTCCATCCACATACTGTTTAACGTTAGCATTTGAGTTAACACTATTGTAACAAACTATATCCAGGATGCACATTGCACATGCAACATTAGTACCGTAAATTCCGGACTATAAGGCGCACCGGTGTATAAGCCGCACCTGCAAAGTTGACTGTTTTTTACATATATAAGCCGCACCGGACTATAAGCCGCGGGTGTTTTAATGGTATTTTTTTTTTTTTTTTTTTTGTGTTTTAATGTTTAATTACCATATGTAAGGGTTCATGCACAGAGGGGATTGTCGGGAAAGAGATGGCTGTTTGAGGTAGCTCGCATTTATTAACATTTCAACAAAACAACATAACACAACACCACCTGTGTTTCTTTTTTACAGTGCACACAGTGTCATACAGTGTCATACAGTGTGGTGAAAAGAGGGCAAGAGAGGAAATTAAAACAGAAGTGGATTTATAGTTAGAAAGAGAGTTTTTTTTTTTTTTTTTTTTGGAAAAAATCCATAGATAAGCTGCACCGTTATATAAGCCGCAGGGGCCAAAAAAGGCCAAAAAACGGGAAAAAAGGTGCGGCTTATAGTCCGGAATTTACGGTAATCTGATTAATATGACATATTTGGGTGATGTACCCTATCAAATTGCTGTAGCAGGCTGTTTTAAAGCTAGAGCAAAGTTTCTGGTGTCATCTGAATGAAAGAATTTGAATATGAAAAATATAACTGTTGTTATAATAAACTTGGATTACCAGTCCTTTTCATCAAATTAGTAGTTATAATTGGGAGTGATGGTGTTACAGTAACTGGTGGAAGTGCACGGTCACAAGCTGGCCCTCTGGTAGCGAGGACATTTTTTTGCGGCCCTCTCTATCATCAAAGTTGCCCATCCCTACTTTACACTGTACAGCATGCGACTGTCCTGGTGATGTGTGAAGTTGACAGATTCATGATGTGTTTTTCTTCACAGCAGCCCACCACTGAATCCAGACACAAGCCCCAAACAAGTTGTTGTGTATTCTACTTGCCTTTTACACACGTTTTTTGTTTCGCTACTTATACTTTCAAATAAAGCATTTCTCAGATAGAGCCGTGCGGTTGTATTTATCGTTTAAAAGAAGAAGTGCCTCTCACGTTTGCTGTCTCTTTCCATCGCTGCCATCGCTCTGTGCTCTCCTCCATGCTTTTTAACTCCCTTTATCATGTATTCAATAAATAGTGCTGTTCTGAGTGCTGCCCTCACCCCCCCCCCCACCCTGCTGTTCTGAGTGCTCCCCTCACTCCCCCCACCCTGCTGTTCTGAGTGCTCCCCTCACTCCCCCCACCCTGCTGTTCTGAGTGCTCCCCTCACCCCCCCCCCCACCCTGCTGTTCTGAGTGCTCCCCTCAACCCCCCCACGCTGCTGTTCTGAGTGCTGCCCTCACTCCCCCACCCTGCTGTTCTGAGTGCTGCCCTCACTCCCCCACCCTGCTGTTCTGAGTGCTGCCCTCACTCCCCCACCCTGCTGTTCTGAGTGCTGCCCTCACTCCCCCCACGCTGCTGTTCTGAGTGCTCCCCTCACTCCCCCCATGCTGCTGTTCTGAGTGCTACCCACACCACCCCCCCCCCACCCTGCTGTTCTGAGTGCTGCCCTCACTCCCCCCACCCTGCTGTTCTGAGTGCTGCCCTCACTCCCCCACCCTGCTGTTCTGAGTGCTGCCCTCACTCCCCCACCCTGCTGTTCTGAGTGCTCCCCTCACTCCCCCACCCTGCTGTTCTGAGTGCTGCCCTCACCCCCCCCCCCCACCCTGCTGTTCTGAGTGCTGCCCTCACTCCCCCCACCCTGCTGTTCTGAGTGCTGCCCTCACCCCCCCCCCCACCCTGCTGTTCTGAGTGCTGCCCTCACCCCCCCCCCCACCCTGCTGTTCTGAGTGCTGCCCTCACTCCCCCACCCTGCTGTTCTGAGTGCTGCCCTCACCCCCCCCCCCACCCTGCTGTTCTGAGTGCTGCCCTCACTCCCCCCCACCCTGCTGTTCTGAGTGCTCCCCTCACTCCCCCACCCTGCTGTTCTGAGTGCTCCCCTCACTCCCCCCACGCTGCTGTTCTGAGTGCTGCCCTCACCCCCCCCCCCCCCACCCTGCTGTTCTGAGTGCTGCCCTCACTCCCCCACCCTGCTGTTCTGAGTGCTGCCCTCACCCCCCCCCCCCCACCCTGCTGTTCTGAGTGCTGCCCTCACTCCCCCCCACCCTGCTGTTCTGAGTGCTCCCCTCACTCCCCCCACCCTGCTGTTCTGAGTGCTCCCCTCACTCCCCCACCCTGCTGTTCTGAGTGCTCCCCTCACTCCCCCCACGCTGCTGTTCTGAGTGCTGCCCTCACCCCCCCCCCCCCACCCTGCTGTTCTGAGTGCTGCCCTCACTCCCCCACCCTGCTTTCTGAGTGCTGCCCTCACTCCCCCACCCTGCTGTTCTGAGTGCTGCCCTCACTCCCCCACCCTGCTGTTCTGAGTGCTGCCCTCACTCCCCCCACCCTGCTGTTCTGAGTGCTGCCCTCACTCCCCCCACCCTGCTGTTCTGAGTGCTCCCCTCACTCCCCCACCCTGCTGTTCTGAGTGCTGCCCTCACCCCCCCCCCCCACCCTGCTGTTCTGAGTGCTGCCCTCACTCCCCCACCCTGCTGTTCTGAGTGCTCCCCTCACTCCCCCACCCTGCTGTTCTGAGTGCTGCCCTCACCCCCCCCCCCCCCACCCTGCTGTTCTGAGTGCTCCCCTCACTCCCCCCACGCTGCTGTTCTGAGTGCTGCCCTCACTCCCCCACCCTGCTTTCTGAGTGCTGCCCTCACTCCCCCACCCTGCTGTTCTGAGTGCTCCCCTCACTCCCCCCACGCTGCTGTTCTGAGTGCTGCCCTCACCCCCCCCCCCCACCCTGCTGTTCTGAGTGCTGCCCTCACTCCCCCACCCTGCTGTTCTGAGTGCTGCCCTCACTCCCCCACCCTGCTTTCTGAGTGCTGCCCTCACTCCCCCACCCTGCTGTTCTGAGTGCTCCCCTCACTCCCCCCACCCTGCTGTTCTGAGTGCTGCCCTCACTCCCCCCACCCTGCTGTTCTGAGTGCTGCCCTCACTCCCCCCACCCTGCTGTTCTGAGTGCTCCCCTCACCCCCCCCCCCCCCCCTTGTTCTGAGTGCTCCCCTCACTCCCCCCACCCTGCTGTTCTGAGTGCTCCCCCCCCCCCTCCCACCTGCCTTTTATTGAGCTGGCCATTTCCCTTTTCCATGTGTTTGTAGCTCAAGCGGGAGCCACTATTACATCATTAAATGCGACGCTGTGATTCACTGTGTGCAGACGGAACGGCCCTTTGCACTCCACTGGCTTTGTTTTGGCTTCAGAAGCAGATACCTAATTTAATTTCGTTGCTTGCTACAGCCATCAGTCACATCGCCCTTAAAATAGAGAGGGGCAATGAGCGATTGTAATGAAAGAAATGGTGCAATTGATCTGCCTTTTATTCTAATGGAGGAACAGATCACAGTCCATTATGGCTGCTCTCATCTTGTCATTTAAAGAGGAGAGAGAGCAGAGAGGGAGACGTGGAGTGAAGGAGAGAGCGTGTGTTTAGCAGGTCTGTTGCCACCCAATCTATGTAGGCTGCTTCTTATTGATCCTCCTCTGCTGTATAATCAGCGGGTCAATGTCATCCAAACCACAGTGAAATACAACCAGCAGACCCGTCAGTAGTCAATAGTGTAGGCTAACTATACAGCCTCCACACTGATCACCCGCCCACCCACAGAGCTACACCTCGGTTTACAATGTTTGTTTTGTTTTTCTGATTTTTACCGCATTTTTCTCCCCAATTGTACTTGGCCAATTTCCCCCTGCTGCCCCGGTCGCAGCTCCACCCTCTGCCGATCTGGGGAGAGCCGTAGACTAGCACCATGCTTCCTACGACACATGCACAGTTGCCAGCCGCTTCTTTTCACCTGACAGCGGGGAGCTTCACCGCCGGCAGGACGTAGCACGTGGAAGAATCACGCTATTCCCACCAGTTCCCTTCCGGCCCGACCAGGCGCCCCGACCAACCAGAGGAGGCGCTAGTGCAGTGACCAGGACACATACCCTCATTCCGGCTTCCCACCCGCAGACAGCCAATCTTGCCTGCATGGACGCCTGACCAAGCCGGAGGTACAGTAACATGGGGCGTACGAACCTGCGACCCTCGTGTTATAGGCAGGGAATCTACCGCTACACTACCCGGACGCCCTTGTTTACAATGTTTTCATCATGAAAACAATTACGTTGAAGCCAAAAGATAGATTAATGGGAAATTACATTTTTCACTATGTTGTTAACGATAGTTGTTTTCATAGCTTTGAAGCTGAATTGGAGAAATGTTTCCATATATAGACGTCCTACCAGGATGAAATGAGCATAATCACATGACTCTGTAGTGTAATTATGTTTGCAACAGCAGTAATCTGAGCTTTTTATGATTTAATTGAAACAAAACGCTGCACACCTGCAGAGCAGGGGCGTTTCTAGGTCCTGAATACATTGGGGGCTTTAGCCAGGTACCCCGACGGGGAGGGGGGGTAAGGGGGGAGGGGGCTCCCCCCCCCCCCCCCCTCTTCAAAAAATGTGGTTTTTCCAATCCGTAAATAGCCATGTTGTGAGTCATTTGAGATGAATACAGAAGAACAAGATTAGTGGGTCTCAAAGTGAGGTCCAGGGACCACCAGAGGTCCTTGATAGGGTTCTGGCGGGAGTCCACTTAGCAAATTTACATATTTTATTTTATTAAATATTATATCTCAATGGTACGAACCCCCCCAGTAACTCCTGTGAAGGTATTTTATTAAGGTACACGCTTCCTGTAAACCTAAATTCTGATGGTGCCGTTTTTGTATCATATGGTACTTTTATTTTGAAACAGAGCGGACGTAGTGATGTTATATCTACGCTACTTGACGTAAGGTGTGCTCACCGGCCGGTCGCAAAACACATGTCGCTCTTCAACCTACGGTTCTATCTAATCAAAAGCGCCTAGCTGGAATTGGGAACAAGGTATTGTTTGTTGTAATGGTTTAATGAAGCAGTGATGTGTGGTTTTGTTTAATGTAACTGTGAAGTGAAGGCATTGTTATTGTGACAGTCATGCTAACGTTAGCTTCTATAGACATTGGAGTGGATGGCTGTGGCTTCATGCTGATGCTAGCGTTGTAGGTTGTAGGTTGTATGGTTAATAATATTCTGTGTGAAGATATTTTCTGAGATAAATGGGCCTTGAGCATCAAGGCCCATTTATCTCAGAAAATATCTTCACAACTAAACAACTAAATAACATAAGATAATTTCATAGTTGTAGCTACTGTGATGCTGTGCATGTTGGCGCATGTCATTTGTTTGAATAATTTCATAGTGAGATGATGAGCTCGTGTGGAGAGGTGGTGAGGAGTGAAGCAGAAACATTATGTAATGACACACTATGACAATAGTAACTGATAATTTGGTCCTGCATAGCCTACTGATATTTTCTGTTTTTTTTTTTAGAAAACTGTTTAGAACTCTGACTTAATGATTTTGCTTTATTTATTTTATTTTGTTGTTTATTTGATTGTCTGTTCCAATTTTGTAAATGTTTAGTCAGATTTTTTTGTATAATGTACTGATTATTAATGCCAGACTTTGTTTATTGAAAAAAAAAAAACTCCGGGGCTAGGAAAAAAACATCCGGGGCTCTAGACCCGGAAGCCCAGGGCTAGCGACGCCCCTGCTGCAGAGAGTGCTTTTAATGCATAAACACAAAACAATTGACCGTTGCCAAAGCAACATGAGTATCCTACATTGTACAAAGTGTGCAAAATACAAGTGCGCTAGTGCCTCCTATAGGTGTGGAAGGAAGGGGTGAGGGAGTGGGTGGGTATGATTTGAGGGAATGAAACTACAGTACATTGACTTTAGTGTTGTTGGACCAAAGAGAATTGCAGAGTAAAATATTGAATTCACAAGCTACTTCCTGGGATGTGGATGTAGCCACCAGCCTCCAGCATGTTGATGCAACTTCTACTATACTGCCCTGTGTACGTGTGCGTACCCTATTTCCCTCATGTAAGGCTCTTGAGGCAATGCATTACCAAAAGAGTTCTACTGTATTCTGCTGAACTGTGCACAATGGAAACTGTTGAGTGGTAACCAAGTGGTTTTAGTTGCTTAAACTTAACAGTTAGGCCACCTTTTAGCTAGTGTCCTCTAGTAAGAGAGTGGCGTCAGCGGAGGACCAAAATGCAAGAATCATTAGCCAATGAACAGCCAGGAATGGGTCTCGCGCTACTTTTGCATGCTAAAATAAAGCCGATAATGTACAATTTGATTCATTTCAAGGGATGAAAAACCCTTTCAAAGTACAACACTGTCTATTTTGATGCAACTCGACAGTGCTGCTTTTTTTACTAAAGAGTTCCACTTTCTACTTCCTGGAAAAAAACTGGTCCATTGGAGTGAACTCTTCTATTATACGGCTCTGCTTTTAGCTGCAGTGGTCAATTTGTGTTGATACACATTGATACATTGTAGCCAAGCTTGTAAAAAATACAAAATAAAATAAGACTTCCCAGTGTCCTATTTATTCCACAATCACTGGCATCTAACATCACACTCTGTACGAGTGGAATTATGAACAAATCCACATTATTTACATTGAACTTCCACCTATGGTTGAGTCAGAGTACTGCAGTGATGAGGTATTTTTGTAGGCTTACCCAGAAGTCCCTGCACTGCTGGTTCGTAGGGGGAAAAGGCAATGGGATTTTTGTATGGGAATTTCAGTTAAATGCATGAAATAAGGTCTGTGCATGTTTACAGTTTATGAAACGGCTAAGTTTGTGTTCAGCAAGATCATCTTCACAAATGAGGACCACTTTTATGACTTTTGAAGCGTAGATAAAAAAAATTAAATGTGATTCTCAGAAAAGGCTTCAAAAGTGATCAAAATGGCCAAGCTACAGCTTTCAGTATCACCTCCGTAGCTTCCTCTGCCAAAGCCTGAGCTAGCCCACTGGCTCATACTGACATCCTGTGTTACGAGTGGACACGCAAAGTCACTTGTAGAAGCGTCTGCACTGCTTTAAAATGCTATTCTCAAAAACACTTCACTTTCTTCTTATGTGTCTTCCTAAGGGAGAAAACAACAACGTATGAATAAAGAACAGCTATTCCCTGTCTTAAAATTCCTAGAATGAAAACGTAAGCCTCTAATATAATATTTAAACACATAGACAAGTAGGATATAAATTAGTATTCTTCATACGTTCCCCTTCCCCTACACAACCACATGTGTAACCATAATTACAAGTTCTTAAGTTGAAAAATGAAAGAGATTTGTAAGAAATTAGAATGATAGTAAGAAAATATCGAGGAATAGCACTTAAGAGCCTTAAGACCTTCCTAAATTTTACTCTGATGTAAGATCTATATGAATCCGACCCCAGGTTGCATTGTGACATCAGTAGTTTATAAGCCTCCCTAAGATGTGAGATATTAAAAAGAAACCAGTGTGATCTGGCTGACAGGCCCTCAGGGCTACATGGTACCTCACACACACACACACACGCGCGCGCGCACACACACACACACACATGCACGCACATGCACAACACACACACGCACAACACACGCACACACACACACACACAACACACAACACACAACACACACAGCTTTCTGTGACGGATGCCGTATCCTCACAAAACCTCCCTTCTTCTGTTGAAAGGTTAACTACATGGCCCTGTGAATATAGGACATCTCAGTAGACGTCTTATAGAGTGGACAGGACAGAGGCAGCCTTCCTCAAGAGTGCTCCCGTTTCAAGAGGGGCCCAAGATGGCGGGGAAGACAGATAGAAGTGGTGAAGGCACACTTGGCTTTCTAGCATAATGCTAAGCTGCAGCGAGCAGCAGTATATAAAGACATTTGTTCTCATCTCGGGCTGTGCGAGGTCCCCGGGGGTCTGCCGCGAGAGGAAATAGAAGTGAAATACACTATTGGATTAGCTTTTGTGTTGCTAGAGGTTGGGGACAGCAGTGTGGCAGGCTAGTGTCAGTACGAAGAGAAGCAGCCACATGAAAGAGGGAAGCTGCACACAGGACCGACTCCTATTGTAGCTGCTGGGACAAAGAAACAACTGTTTTCTGTGGCTTAACAATATAACCACTTAAAGCAGCTACGAGCAAGATTTTCGATTAAACAGTCTAAATATAATATTGATGCATCACATCTTACCTATAATAGTAGCTGAGACCAAAGACGTGTGAATCGGAGATTGCTCTCTTGATGATTATAGAGTCTGTAGCTGTGTCCCAATTCAGGGGCTGCAGTCCACCAAGGCTAGATTTGAAGACCGATTGCGTCATTGCGCGCGACCTAGGCTGTCCCATTTCGTAGGCTCCTTCAAATGCAGCCGAGAAATGCATCCTCCTTTTCTCAAAACTTGAGGATGCAAGTGTTCTGTCCTTCGTGGCCTTTGTGGCATTCAAGATCTCGCGAGAATCCGCGAGAGGTTTGCAAGGCTGAAAATTCTGAAATCGCCGCCATCTTTTCATACAGGCAACAGGTAAGATCTTACAATTCTCGTTTGCAAATTCCTTACTAAATGCACTTCTGTCAACTTTAGAGGTGATTAACCGAGGCTTAGATTATTGTAGATCTCATATTTGTCAGTATTGTGAAAAAATGTGACGTGTTTCTTTTGTAAAGAGCTCAAGGGCTTGGCTCGTGAGCATTCCACTATAGACTCCGTTGTCAACTCTCCGTGCAGCGGGAGCTACCGCTGCTGACGGCCGTGTCAAAGAGGCTTGTCTCCCGGGTTGCCTGGTTCCATGTAACACAGCCCTAGCTGGCTATCCAGCGCCGCCCGGTCTGCTCACTGCAACTGGAAAGCCCCATTTAATTTCATACCACGGTCATTCTGTAGATTCATTTGAGAACATATAAGTAGCGGGGGGGGGGGGGGGGGGGGGCTGCGTTGGCTGATGTTGGTGATTCAATTTCGCTTCAGCCTTTTCCCCCCTCCATCTCATCGGACCAGTTGTATTAGGCTACCTTTTTTCCTCTGTCGCGCTCACTGCATTCACCGCAGCCAGCAACATGAAGCCACTCTACATTTTATTTTGAATTGATAATCAGGCTCGTTATATCGTTGTAACTTCATGTGGTAATTTGCATTGACCATTGGTTGGATTTGAGCATGCTGGGGACGGGATATGCGGCAGATCCCCGTGCGTAATCACTGTGGCAGCTGCTGGTAACGGCTAATATCGTTCAGGTGTGCGCGCCTTCAGACCAAACTCAACTCAATGGAAAACGCCTACAAGTCGCAATTGTACATTGTCGAAGTTGTAGAAATATCGCAATTATTTTGCGAAAAACTAATGGAAACACAGCTTCTAATGGTCCTCTCTCCTCTCTCTCTTCTCTCCAGAGTAAGGATTGTGGAGCAGTGGAGGAGGAGGAAGGAGAGACAGGAAGCGTGTGAGCCAGGGCCCCACCACTACCAAAGAAAGCAAAGGACGAGCTGCTTAAGGAAGAGACTCCAGAAGGAGCGAGCCGGCTGCTTCTTTGGTCTCTTAGAAAGACTAATTGAAAAGTAAAATAATATATATATATTTATGTTAGTATTATTGTTCGTATTGTTATTTTTGTTATTATTCTGCCGGATCATCATAGCACATGAATGTCTGCTTGTTTACCTTTTGCACTGATTCATGACACTGATGCATGGGGGGGGGGGGGGGGGGGTTTAAAACATATGAGGTTTTGCACATTCAGGTTTTGTTGTTTTCATGAATGTTTTTTTTTTATCCATGTATAGATTATTTCGTACATGTACAGTTTGTTATTTAATAAATATTTTGTTTAAGAAAAACTTTTTTCTCTTTCTTTTTACACGGCACAACAATGTTATGGTGCAAAGAGATCATTTAACAGAAAACACATTCATATTTACTGTCAATAGCAGGCCTGTGGGAAATGTATGGTTTATAGATCTGAATATACTGTCATAGTTGATCTTCACTGCATATGAATGCAAACGTGCATTGGAAAAAGCTTTGGCTCCAGAATATGTATACAGTTTTCTCTTTCAATTTGAGTCTTGCAGATAAGAGTGTTTTTATAGACTGTTTTCACAGAATTGTCAATCCTGTCCTAGGAGTCCTGATAGTTGTACTAGCAAACACTGCAACAGGTGAGCTGGGGTTCCATTTAGAATGTTTATGTTAAGTTCAAACTGTCTATAGCTCAGCTAACTTTAACCATAAGGTGAGATCACATTAACCCTACTTTACACATGTGTGTAGTCTGCAGCACCGCAGGATCACAGAGATGTGCTATATTTAACCTCTACAGAAGTTAGCAAAATACATGTCTAAGTTGGATCAGATCCCTTTATGCTTCCCCCCTGATGTCCTTATGAGTAGTTACAGATGATGATTATAACCTGAACTTGGGAAACACAAACTGAGACTTCACTAGACAGAGCATGACAACAGTGGTAGTAATAATTTATTTTGTCCTCTAAATAGTTATTCAAACATGTAGAAATAAATAAATAATGCATCACATGTAATGGAGGGGAATACTGAAAAAGTGAACCAATTTATTAAATGTGTAGGCTACATATAAATAAATAAATGTGGCATAAAATGTCTTCTAGTGGGGCAACATTTAGAATAGTTAAAAGTAAGTGACACAGCTTATCCAATAATTTACCTGCTCATCCTCTCCCAGCCTGAGAAACATGCGGCGGCGGTGAAGCTCCAACTCTTCCATAAAATAAAACAAAATGATCAGCAAAACAATTTGCTCTGGCTCCATGTTATTAGGCTGTCTGTTCGTGCCTTAAACTTTTGAGACAGGCCGGTGCGTGAGATGGGATTCCCAGATTCGCTCGCACTGTCAACTGGTTGCTAAGGAAACCATTCTGGGGGCGTGAACAGCTAGTGACACAGCAGCTCTTTCTCGCCGAGAAGAGCCTGGTGACGCGAGGTTAGTAGTAGGCTAGACCGTCTCGTTTCGCTCAACGACTCAAGGCTGCGCACTCCCCTGACTGGTCCGCGGAGGACAGACCTCTGTAGGCCGCGGCCGACGAAGGCCGTGGCCGCTGAATTGGGACACAGCTTGTGTCTGTCTTCCGGTGGGCCGGATAGACCAGGAAGTGAAACGAAACGGTTTACGGCAGCTGCCTGCCTTCAACCGTTTCGCTCTGCCTAGCAACAGACCATAAACAAGGAGAACGCCATGCTCGCTACATCCAGGGGCTTGCTACTCTCGCGAACATCTCTCGTTATATTCTAACAGTTTGTTTGGAAGTCATTTTGTTATTTTGTGGTTATGGCCGGAGTGGCTGCCGCAAACCGTTTCATTTCACTTCCTGATCTGTCCCGGCCGCAGACAGACTAATCATCAAGACAACACTGGCCGATTCACTCGGGGTTCAAGCGAGACTACTCGGCGTTGGTCTCGTCTACTATTAGAGGTAAGATGTGAGGCATCGATATTAAATTTAGACTGTTTAATAACAATCGAATATCTTGCTCGTAGCTGCTTTAACCCCCAGGCAGAAGAAGCCTTTCTGGAAGGATATTAGATGTAATATATTACTTTTAGCAGTAACTCGGTAATATATTACCAATAGGATTTCAGTACTTTTATACCAGTTACTTTGTCAAGTAACACAAGTTACAAATTGAGTTACATTTGTTTTATCAAAGCACTCATCATTCATCAATCATTTCCTAATCAAATTGTCTGTTTTGATGTAAATAACCACTATAGATGACAATATCAAAGGAAAAGGATCACATTTAGAATTTTGGATGGTTTACACTGACTTCAAGGTGCTTGAAAAAAGATTTCGGGATGGTTCCGGGGTGGGGATGCCATTCTGCTACTGGTGAAAGCAATGCAAAAGTAGCGTAATAAGTTACTCCCACACAGACAGTAATATTGTAAAGTAACTTATTACTTTCAAATGAAAGTAACTAGCATTATGTAGTATGTTACATTTTGAAAGTAACTTGCCCAACACTGCTCTCCACCCCCCTTTGCACCCTCATCCTCTTCCGTCCAACTCAGCGCTGCCCTGTGTTTTACTTTGCTACAACTCCTGTAGTGTGACGCTACATTTGGACATGAAGGTTGTAAAGAACTTACAGCGAGGGTGTACAGTATGGAGCCCGGCTTTCCACTTCACATACAGAGATTAGAAGCGCTCTGTTCTGATGAATCCCTCCATACTAGCCTCTTACCACTCTGCTGCTATTTCTGTTCTTCTATCTCTGTGCCACAATCCTAGAAGCCAGCTTGCCTTTGTGCTGCCCTGCTGATGTCTCAAGCGGATAGTCTTGCAACTGGAGCCCGGTCTCCCGAAATCTCGTGAAATGAGCACAGTGTCTTATTGTAAATACGTGCTCCATATATAAGCACAGTGTCTCTTACTGTAAATATGTGCTCCATATTCCAGGGGTGCCCAAATTATTCCCCATGAAGGGCCAAAACTCAATCTGGGTGGAGGGCCGAGGGCCAAAAATAAACGTTGTGGAATTACATTAAAATGTATTGTGTTTTATAGAAAATTAACATTCTAAATCTAAAATAACATTTCACTATAATAATCTACTTTTTATCTGTTTGGTAATTATAATAATTTGCAATTGGTTATATATATTTAAGAAAACATCTGCATTTGTGGGGAGCTTAAACATTTAATCAGTAAACACCCAGTTAAAAACAGTTGTATTTCCACCTTTGTAATCAAGAGAGAAATTTGACTTAATTCACAACTTGAAAAATCCTCAAGGTACTTTGAAAATGTTCAGAGGGAGGGGAACTGGTTGGAATAGCGTGAACCTCCCACGTGCTATGTCCTAGAAGCTTCCCCTGTCAGGTGAAAAGAAGCAGCTGGCTAACTGCCCATGTCTCGGAGGAAGCATGGAGCCAGTTTCGGCTCTCCCCAGATCGGCAGAGGGTGGAGTAGCAACCAGGATAAATTAATTAATTAGCACTAATGGGGGATAAAAATGGGATAAATGGGGGGGGGGGGGGGGGGGGGGGGGGCGGCGGGCCTGGCCCGCGGGCCCCAAATTGGTCAGCACTGCCATATTCACAAATGTTCCAACACAGGGGTCAGCCAGTTACTTCCTATTGTGTTTACACTTCCTGTGACAGTACAGTACTAGAGAGCAGGTAGAACAGACGGGGTTTTGAACAGGAAGTCATAACACAACTGGATCCCCTCCACCACCACCACCACAATTGGTTTATGTGGAGGCGGTAGAAACCCATAGTAATTAACGCGTAAAAAGTAAGTGCTGGTGGAGGGCTGTATTCATCTCTGCCTTAGATTCCCATCACCCAAGTCCAATTTCCAACTAATACCAATACCTATATTGACCTATATTGACGTTTTAATTTTTGGCAAACGTTTTTGTTATTTAACCATGACCTAACCCATGTCTTACTCTAACCTGAAAACCGAAGTTTTAGTTGCCAAACCTTACTTTAACTTTTAACCTTCACCAAAGTTGTTTTACTCGCCTAACTAACTAACTAACTAACTAACTAACCTTTTCATGCGACAAACAGGAACATTTGTGCTATTGTCACATCCAATGTGTGGTAGGAACGTAGCCTATGTATCAGCATCATATTGTTTGTGATCACAGCACACTGATAGCGTCAGGGTAGGGCTGTCATTCATAAACATGAAATATCAGGACATTAGCACTGTTTCCCCCAGTCTTCCGCCCCTTTTGATCATTTACATATTGGTAAAGTGATCCATAAAAGCACACCACACCACACCTGTTCAGACGGTAAATTACAGAAATGATCGTTAACTAATGGACATGAATGCAAAATATTGAAAAATCAATAAAGTCACATTGTGTGACATAGGGGATTCATTATCATTGGAAACATGAAATGTGTACTAAATACGATTTGCACACTCGGCGGTGAGTGATTGCAGTTGTAAATGGCAGTTTCCATCTGATTTAATTCAGTTTATCATGATGAAAAGAGAAAATGACCATAGAAGTGCGCGCGTCTCATAAAATCTTTAGCAGGTGCAGGAGTGTAATCGAGCTAAATTAGCCTAATTAAGAGACAGAACGCTGCACACTGCTGCTACTCCATTATATTTATATCATGTTTTGATAGGTTCTTCAGCAGGTCACGAGCACCACTCGTCGTCACTTTATCATTTCAGAAAGAGACATCGTAAACATTCGGTTTATCATGGCCAACATAGCAATCACAGCAGTAGGAGGACTGACTGAGGAGGAAGAGGTTTTCTCTGCCTTTCTCTGCTCTCCTTTGACGCACAAGCGGACAGGTGTGAAGCTTAATTAACACGTTGCCCTTGATTGGCTGTCACCTGGGCTACAGCTGGATAACACAGCACTGTTGTGGTAAATTTATGAATCAGGGGAAATTGCATATTTTGTGTGCCGCTATTCTTTTACCGCAGATTTTTAAGAATTAGCCCCTTTATGCCAATTTCACAAAGGTTTATTATAATATTTTTTATATAACTTTTTATTATAACTTTTTGCCTGTGCTGTGACGCACATTAGTTTGTTCTCAACTGTAATATTGACTGATTACTATTGACTGTACACTTAGGGTGGAGAATACAGAGAGGATCTTTTTGTTTTTGGGCATGCTGAGCAGAGAGTTGCAGTGTCATGAAGATTAATTACCTCTCCAGACAGTGGTTTTGCTGTGCATTGTG
>NC_139629.1:21915054-21990054 GCF_964638095.1 Poromitra crassiceps | reverse complement strand
GAGATTTCTGGCTTTCACAAAAATACTCACTTTCTGGCCCATAATCTGGGTTTTGGAGCTCCCTCACACCGCCTCACAAATGGAGGCCATTAAACTTCTACAGCGCATCCAGAGCACTGCAGCCCATCTGCTGTTCAACATGGCACGGTCCTTTCTGTGTGGAGTTTGCATGTTCTCCCCATGTTTGTGTGGGTAGTACTCAAACCTATGTTGTGTGTGTAGCTACAGTATATGACGTAGTATACTGTGATGATGCTATTTGAGACATGCTTATGTGATGAATGTATGTCTAAATGTTTGTACATATTGTCGGTGTGATTTGTTTTGTATGTTTTTAAGCTCCTTGCACCCCGATACCAATGTAGTTTCTACTGCAAATGGCAAATAAACTGACTCTGACTCTGAGGGGTGATAAACATAACTGAACTGAACCAACTAAAAATTCCCATGTCACTCTTCTGGTTGCTTCACTGGCTTCCCATCTCTGCTTGCATCATATTTAAGACACTGGTAGGCTACTCACCGATAGGCCAGTACATCAATCTGACCCTCCCTATCTCACCTTGCTCCCCACGACAAATCCATCTGCCACGCTCCAATTGGCTTGAATCCGAACCGCCGGTGGTTCGCACCAATCAGGAGGCAGCTACAGGTGGGATTTAGATGTGACGAGACAGAGAGGGAGTGAGCCTGTGATAGACAGCCGGTTCATCCAATCACATGCCAAGTAGATTCTCTCAGCTTTCATTTGACATCCCGGTTGGATGCAACCATTACCGCGACCGCACTGTGGCAGTACTTTTGCGGCGTAGTGCCCCGGGAAACAGGTAACACCTGCTGCACCATAAGCTGTGCCATTGCATTGCCAATATAGAGGTAGATAAAAGTCATAAATTATTTAACGCCCCCTTAAGGCAGACATAGGCATTGAAGTGCGTGCACATTATAGGCTGGCATCTTTCTGATGAGGAGTGTTGCACTGAGGTATAGCAAATACACTGCAGCCACTCCAGTGGTTATTTAGCGAACATGAAAGTGTCTTCACAGCTAATGCACACAGCCAATCAAACACATGCATGGATGGACGAGCACACACACGTACTGACTAGAGCTCTGTCAAAGTAACAGGAGTGGCTGCATTCAGGTGCTTTACTTCCTCATATTTAGTCACGCTCGACTGTGTCCATTTCCTCTCAGCCTCTTCCCTCAATAGGCTGCCACGAGCCTCTCAAGGCATCATCAATGTTTATCAGAGCCAAACATAATATTAGATTTCCTTCGCCCGCTTTTAAAAACGGCTTGAAAGCATGCTTGTAAAGTGTGTGTGTCTTTGTGTGTGTGTGTGTGTGTGCGCGTGCGTGCGTGCGTGCGTGCGTGTGCGTGTGTGTGCATGTGTGTGTGTGGGGGATAGTGGGTGCGTGTTATATTCGATCCATGCGTCAGGTGGTTGCTGTCATGTGTGTTCAGCTTTGTGATGACAGTTAGTCTGTATGTGCATTGCTCTGCAGGGTGATATTTAAGCTCTGTTGAAGAAGGTTGGTCGCAGATATAGGCTATATTTAAACACATCCATTTCCTAACAAGTTCCAAGGTTTGCCAACGACAGCGCCAGCGAGATCTGAAATCCACGGTTGATCATAAGAACGACTCATCGGACAGATTTGATCTTAACGTGTACTTATACAAACATCGACCGATCAAAATGTCACGTTTGGAAGAATGTGTGTGAGGGGCAGATACGCTGCAGCAGGGGTTTATATTTAGAAAGTTTTATTAAGCAAAGTCACTTTAAGTACATGCATTTTAGGCGACCAAGGGCAACTCTCCTGGGTCTCTGCAACAACCTGGAGCCAGGTGGAGCAGGTGCCTTTTCCCTCCACAAGTTCATGTGCTGTCTGCTCTCTTCCCTTTCTGGCCACCATCAGGACGGTCCAGGGGGAGACGGGCAAACTGCTATATCACAGTCATCCATCAGCCAACCGCCTCTAAATGTGCTGGATGGTGTCATTACCATAATATTTAAAATTATCATATTTTACAGTAGAAAAGCTATTGCCGGCCTGCCAAACACCATCAGTGCAGCAGACTGCATATGTGTATATCAAAGCCCCGTCTCCGACAGGCTTTCCTCATCTAAATCGCATAGCAATAACACTCCATAAATATGCAGTTCATCAACGATGCCAACCTAAATGTCCTAAAATGTGTTTTCTCCCCCTGTTGGCCAGGAGGGTCATGACTGTATCAAGCACAAGTGTAGGAACAGTTGCATCTTTTCAGTGTCAAGATGTAAGCCATCGCTCAAGCCAGGGAGGCTGACATGGTTATAAAGTTCAATAACAGTTTATAGTACTGTTACTGTATAGCCATGAGAACTGCCATTTACTA
This sequence comes from Poromitra crassiceps, assembly GCF_964638095.1. Classification (NCBI taxonomy): domain Eukaryota; kingdom Metazoa; phylum Chordata; class Actinopteri; order Beryciformes; family Melamphaidae; genus Poromitra; species Poromitra crassiceps. Next base: position 21,987,666 of record NC_139629.1, on the reverse strand, counting down.
TGCAAAACAAAGGTGCGGATATCCCTCCTGCAAGCAGATCTGGACACTTCATTGTCCCATTTCACTGCATGCACACAGGTCGCTTCTTATTCACTCTCCCAAATCAAATTGCTTATTCTATTCTATTCTATTTTATTTTATTTTATTCTATTCTATTCTATTCTATTTACAGATTGGATCTGGGCTTGCTGTCTGTCCAGCAGGACACCTGTTTGAGCAAGTATATCATTTGTTCCACGTCATCTGGAAGATGTACCATTTCATTCCCAAATCTAAGGCCCTTGGAGGTGGAATAGAGGTCACAGTTAATCCTTCCATAGGGTGAAAGGGACAGTTCACAGCCGTTTATATGAATATGGGTCACCTGACAGGTGCCTCGGCCAATCTAGACATAGCTGGCACAGCTAAAAAAAAAAACAGAAAATCTAATTTTTGTGGTTGGACAGTATTACCGTATAGTATTAATACACTATAGTATCATACTGATGTATCTTGTGAAGTTGTGACAGATTGAAAATCTCATCACTACCACAGATGGCAGCTAGACCCAAACCTGGGGTAGACCCCAGGCAGCAATGGTGGATCAGCACCAACAGATGAAAGGATAAATGAGACAGGAAATGAGTCAGGAATTCAAGGATCAGGTAAGTATCTGATTTAATATTTATCTTGTGTTTAATATGCAAAATGAAATGCCAATTACTGAGTATTCTCATATATCATATTGTACTTTATTATCAAACTGCTACTCAATTCAAGCAATTTGATTGGTTCATAGATGTGTCAAAATGTTCTTAAGCTTAATGAGAGTAAATCAGAGGTTCTTTAATTGAATGTGGTTAGGCTTAAAATGCCATCAACCAGCTTCAGCATCTCCTTTAGCATTCTTTCAGCAAAGGTCACATCAACTGTTCTGTTTGATCCAGCTCTATGTCAAGAAGGCTGTTCAGGCTTGCTTCCTCCAGTTGAAAACTATCACTAAAATAAGTTTAGATTTGCATCTAGATTTATCATTTGCAGACCTTGAGATGGTGATTAATGATTTTAATTCAAACCACTTTAGACTATTAGAATTCCCTCTATGGTCTAAGCTCAGCTCTCTCATCTGTACCCCGTGCAGAACGCAGCCGCAAGAGTTTTAACCAGACCCAGGTGATCACATCAGCCATACCCTGGTCTCACTACACTGGTTGCTTCCAGTCAACTGTAGATTAGATTGAACATTTTTACTGATCACCTTCAAGGCACTCGCTTAATCAGCACTGAGCTAATATCTTATATAGCTTCTAATTCCCCACAAGCCAAACCGCTGCCACACCCCGTCAGGCAGGAGACTCCTAGTTGTTCCACAGTCGAAATTGAAAAATGTGAATGTGCCTCCTAGTTAGAGCACCTGTGCACTGTGGACCTGATTGTGGGACAATCTGCTTAAAGGGATAGTCCACTTTTTCGGGAGTTCATTTGCCACATCCCCCCCACATAACCAAGATACACCATGCCTTACTGGCACCGTCAAAAGGAAAAGAGGTCGGCAGCCATGTTTGGAAAGTAGTGCCGGCTACCTCTTTTCCTTCCAAAAAGACAGATTATGTGCATTTTGGATTAATATTTCATCGTGTGGTGAGTACCCGAAGCACAACACGTATTTTGGGGCCATGAGATGTGTGTTTTGGCAGATTTTTAACAGCTGTACCATTAGCCTCCATTCTATGGCGATACTAACTAACTTCACGACTGTAGCTCACTGTAAACTGAGTGGACAGTGCCGGTAAGGCATGGTGTATTTTGGTTATGTGGGGGGGATGTGGCAAATGAGCTAAACTCCCGAAAAAGTGGAGTATCCCTTTAAGGATATCAGATCTGCTACCCCAGTGTCCTCTTTTAAAGACACACTTTTGTCTGGTTGCCTTTTCTTAAACATATAACCTCACCTAATGGTAATCAGTATCAACAGGCAGTTGGCAGTCATCATCATCAGATACGCCATTGCATTCAGCCAACATTGATTTTTCACAGTCGCTTTTCTCAAGAACAAAAGCAAGAATTTATTAATAGTTTTGTGAATGAGGCTCATTGATAATTTTTGTTTGCATTTGTTGTGACCTGATTCTTAATTTTAGATTGTGTTCAAATCATTCAGTGATTCAGTAATGTGTTCTGTTGATATCAGGGCTTGACATTACATTTTTTTGCTCACCACTGTGGCTAGTGGTTTTCCCAAAGTTACTCACTCAGCATTTTCACTAGCCACAATTTTGTTGTTGGGAAATTATGTTTTATTTGATTTAAGATGACTAGTGTGGACATCACAAGGAACTTTCCGACATGAACTCTGTTCAGGTCTGGATATTCCCCAGACTTAGCCTTTCATACAAGAGGCATTGTTGTTTTTACATATGAGGAAATCTTATGTGTAGTGTAGAGCAGAGGTTCTCAAATGTTTTTCAGCCAAGGACCCCTTACAAGATAGAAAATATACCGGGGACCCCCTCATTCTGATTTGTGATTTTGGGCTAAGCTTAATTGTTTCCACTGTAACGTGCTTGACTTTTAAATTGATAGGTTTGTTAGATTAGAATGTAATCCATGAACCATTTTAGATTTAAAGCATAAAATATTTTTGTTGAACTATGAAGCTTTTGCAACAACAAAAAAGTTTTTATTTTTATTTTCCTGAAAACTTTTTGCGGACCCCCTTGCAAAGTGCCACGGACCCCTGGGGGTCCCCGGACCCCCATTTGAGAACCACTGGTGTAGAGACTAGAGCATGTGTCTCTGTGGGAGGGGGGGGGGGGGAGGGAGGGGATGACGTAGTGTGCTGCAGGAATCGCAGTGTTTATGCGAGACCGACTTTTAATTGCAATTTTTCAATTTGGACTACATCAGAGAGATATTTCAGAAAGCAATTCCCCACTCCATGAAAAAACCTTCAATGCATCCTGGCGATAGAGTTAGAAAATGTGGGTTTACAATATGCCAAATAGTGAGCTGTTTGCACATCGCCAAAAAAGTCGGCTGTCAAATAGTGGTTGCAGTAACATTAAACGCTGGAAAAGGCGATTTTACAAGAGGCATTCAAGTCATATCTGACCCGTTTTCAATTTATTTCTCCCTGCAAAAGTTATCTCTTGAATATATTATAGCCTAATGCAACTATCATCTCCTTGTTGCATTTTCACAATTCAAACAGGCAGCCCGGGAGGAAAATAAACTTAGCCTTTACTTGTACTCACCAATTTGGCATTTTCTAATCCAAATAATCCAATAACATAACTATTTATGAAATGAAATAGCACGGTTGGGAACATCAATGGTTTGTAAAAGTGCAATTTAACACTATAACAGAAGTAATCCCGTCGTCTTCAACACGCCCACTCTGGACATTAAACTGTAGTTTTCAAACATGAGCGACACGGACATTGTACTCGGGGCTTGGGTGGCTATGATCCGTTTGCGCGGCCGCACGCTCACAACGGACGAGCCGCGAGCAGAGGTCCGATCCACGGCGCCGCTGGTCTGAATGGGCACCGAAAGGACAATGGCTGTGCTTCCTGTGCTAATAATGCATGCGGTCTGAACCCAGCATCTTGCTCTCTCTCTCTCTGTGTGTCGCTCGCTCACCGGTCTGTTTGGGGTATTTTACCACCCGCCAAAATAGCTAGAAAGAGTGACTGTATTACGCACCAATGCTGGATTTGGCGGGTGCTTATGTCAAAGCCCTGTAGTGGTTATATTCACCTTATGTAGCCCCGCCCACTTGACCCTGTTGTGTTATGACTTCCTGTTCAAAACACCGTCTGTTCTACCTGCTCACTAGTACTGTACTGTCACAGGAAGTGTAAACACAATAGGAAGTCACTGGCTGACCCCTGTGTTGGAACATAAGGTGAATAGGACTTGTCTGTCTAAAATTGTGAATAATGATATAATGCTTTCCACTATTTCCTCTGTCTGTGTGTGTATAGTCTATAGCAGTGATTCCCAACCTGTGGTCCGCGGCCCCCTGGTGGGCCGCGAAGGTATTGCAAGTGGGCCGCCAAATCATTTCCAAAAAAGTATGATTTTTGAAAAAAAAAAAATTTTTTTTTTTTCAATTTTTTTTCGATTTTTGTTTCTTTGATGTTATTGCTTTTGCTTGAATTGAAGTTTCATCTTTACATCATCTTTATATTGGGTTTGTGTTTATTTGTAACCCTATCGATTTAATGGGCTTTCTTCTGATATTTGGATTTTGTTTGGATCTGATATTGGATGTCAAATTGTTATGAGAATGCATTTTTCCATTGTTGAAGGATACCGTTATTTATTAATCATTTGTTAATTAGCCTGTTACAGACAGCCCCTTGCTTGTCATTTCTGACATCTGTGTGGTGCTGATGGACAGCTCCTTGAATGATTGGTGTGTGTGTGTGTGTGTGTGTGTGTGTGTGTGTGTGTGTGTGTGTGTGTGTGTGTGTGTGTGTGTGTCTGTGTGTGTGTGTGCGTGTGTGTGTGTGTATGTGTGTGTGTGTGTGGACAGCTCCTTGAAAACTGTAATACTGAAGGTGTTGCAACATGTTACAGGTGCTGTGTTAGTGACTGTGGAGCTTCCAACATGTTTCTCCTGTATTCAGTTCAGTCCTTTATGTTCAATTTTCAATAAAAAAGTGCTCTGAGAACGCATTATATGGCCTTTGTATTTATGGGGTCGGAGGTGGGCCGCGAACATTTTTGAGACATAAAAGTGGGCCCTGAGTTGGAAAAGGTTGGGAACCACTGGTCTATAGTGTCTGTGTGTGTGTGTTTGTGTGTTTGTGAGTGTGGATGTCTCTCTCTCTCTCACACACACACACACACACACACACACACAGCACGTGGTAGACGTAGACTCACCTGCAACACTACGCTCTGGTCAAAGTTGTAGGCACTGGGCCGTCCCTCCAGGGTGGAGAAGGCCACGTTGCCTCCAGTCAGAGGGGAGATATCACTGAACTCCTCCGTACACACGGCTGTCCTCTCGTCCTGGCCCGGGCGCACGTAACCCCCCGCCTCCTTCCCATAGGTCTTCTTACACGAGCCGCTGTAATACTGGTAGGGCACCCAGGGCGCGCCGTCCGCCGTGCGCTTGTAGATGGCGAAGCTCTCCGGCCGACTGGTGTAGAATTTCAATCGGACATAGGTTATCTCAAAGGCCTTCCCTGTGGGAAACAGATATTCTTAGCTTAAGTGCTACAGAAAATAAAGAAATAAAGAAATAAATAGCAGAAACAATTAGGCTACTCTTAGAATTAGATGGAACGTAGTTGCACATCAAGGCTGGCTAATATATGAGACAAATGTGGTATGATGACAGCTTAGGGCCGGGGGTGGGGTGGTGTGTGTGTGTGTGTGTGGGGGGGGGGGGGGGTGGAGGCAAAAACAGACATAATTGCATTAAAGAAAAAAAGAAAAGAATGGAGGATCAGCTTGATTTCCCTTGCCTCCGTGCAGGGTAAATTAATGTCATTCCTGCTGGTAGTCGAAGAAGACCCAGGATTATTTTCTCATTATGTCGAGGATAATGGGTCCCAGAAGTGAATCATATGTCAAAAAGGAAAGAGAGAGAAGAAATAAATACGCCTGTACTGTTGTATTAACAACAGGGCAGTAAAGACCAGAGTACAGAAATCAGATATAGGGAAAAGTGTTTGTATAGTGCCTCCCTGCAAAATAAAAATCAACTGACCAACAGGCGGACGATCAACCATATGAACCACTGGTCAGGCTTCATGTGGGACTGAGTATAATTGCACATGTCATGATTGCAATATCAACAGTGACTTACTGTGTTAGTGGCATATCGGCCCTGGGACAGGGAGACAGGGTAAAAGGTAGGGATGTAAAAAATAATCGATTATAAGATGCATCGCGATGCGGACGTGCACGATTCTGCATCGATTCACAAATGTCAAAAATCGTAATTTTTTATAATCGAATAAAATATAATGGAAGTAGATGCATTTGTTTATTTTAATTATGGATCATAATACAATGCAATTCCAAATGCACTTTTATTTTAAAAGTAGCCACACAGTGAGAAAAAAGAAAGTGAGAAAAAATAAATCATGTATTGGGGAAAAAAAGTGATGCATCGATTTAAGATGCATCGAGATGCATCGATAATCGTAATCGAATCGAATCGTAGCCCTCTGAATCGTAATCGAATCGAATCGTGGGGCCAGTGAAGATTCACAGCCCTAGTAAAAGGGAGGGGGGTGGGGGGACTTGAGGGGTTTCTATCACCGCAACTCAGTGTCAGAAAAGGGGAAATGTGTGTGAAAACAGAAGCAGCCTGCCTGGAAGACCCTGAGCAAAAGAGGAGCTGTACTCAGATCTTCATGAGAGAGGATTGATCAGATTCTGGTAACTTGTTCTGGAACTGGTGTTGCATTCTAATGAAAGCACTGGAGTCGAGTCATTTGGGGGGGGTGGGGTGGTATAATGAGTGGAGGTATCAGTCTCACAAGTCCAGGTTCAATCAAGTGACAAGGAATTGTAGGACATTATTTTCCTGCGTACTTTTCAGCATGGCCACTTGGGCTGCAAGATTCTTGTGCTTCAGCAGGCGGCTATAATTATAGTTTGAATTGACTCACATGGCTTATGTGGATAGGTGTTTTGAGTGGGAAGGTTCTGTCCATTTTCAAATTTGATCAAATACATCAGACACTTTAACAAATCTCAACGCAAACAATTACTCCACTATTTTCCTCCCATTACTAATCTTGGAGCCATACCAGACATGGAGATGCATAGTGCGTCCGGATAGTGTAGCGGTAGATTCCCTGCCTACCAACACAAGGGTCGCAGGTTCGCTCCCCCGTGTTGGCTGTGTCTGCGGGTGGGAAACTGGTTTGGGGGTATGTATCCTGGTCGCTGCACTAGCGCCTCCTCTGTCGAGGCGCCTGGTCGGGGCGGAAGGGAACTGGTGGGAATAGCGTGATCCTCTACGAGCTACGTCCTGCCGGTGAAGCTCCCCGCTGTCAGGTGAAAAGAAGTGGCTGGCAACTGCGCATGTGTCAGGGGAAGCATGGTGCTAGTCTACGGCTCTCCCCCAGATCGGCAGAAGGTGGAGCAGCGACCGGGGGCAGCAGGGGGGGGGGGATTTGCCAAGTACAATTGGGGAGAAAATGGGGGGAAATCTGGAGAAGAAAAAGACATACAGATGTATACTTCCTGGGCATTGACATACTGTATACAGTATCCACTTGTTGTCAAATCTGTTGGACAATTTGAAATGGATTAACTGAGCAGGCACAAGTCAGACTGAAACCGAACATATAGACCTGATCGTCTGCCATAAACATTCTTAATAGGCTTCAATGCTCTCTTCATGGCTTTTCCTACATGGTTACTAACTTCTACGTGTTAGCCATGGTGCTGTGCATTCACACAGAGATAAGCCATCCACTGCTGCAGCCAGCGCTAATGGCGTCTGTTGCTCTACTCTGCCCAGCTCACTAATGCCATCTTTCCTTTAGCGGCCCTGAGATCATTTAACATTCACTTTACTCCCCCCGCATGACGTGAGCGCAGTCCTGCAGGCACTGACGCAAAACACATGAAAGACAGGCAGACGACGAAACTTTTGTTAGTTGGACGTCCACTGTGATGAAAGGCAGACTAAGTTTTCCTGAAGAGTGATTGATGACTTGTGATGGAGAGTAGAGATTTCAAGTTATTGGATTTTAATTAAGCAATTTAATGTGTGGAACCAAAATATATAAAGTAACCATATCAGATTATTAGGATTTCAATTAAATGCTACCATAGCTGCTTGAAAAATATTGCAACATCAATCAATCTAAATATCTATCTTTTATAAAGCTATTTGTATTCAAGTGGCACGGTAGAGCTTTGGTCCAACTCAACTTGGAGCAAGCCAATGAGTTAAAGTGATCATCTCAAAGATTTCCGTTTCCTTCTTTTTGGCGATGATCGGTAATTGCAGGTGGGATCCAAATAGTGTTGCATTAAGTGACGTTAGACTGTTGACAACTTCTTACAGAGAAACCATTTCACTGTTCCCTGCCTGTGTGTCTCGCAAAATTCCACCAGTTTGTTCGGCCATAGTAACCACCCGCAACGCTTCGTTGGGAACCTACAGTAACGTGAAGGGTGAGTCTATTGCATTATCTCCGCCTGTATAGCCTCTCTGGGGTGTCACCACAATACTGAACATGCAAAGGCTTCCATCAAGGGGCCATAGGCTCAGTCACCATTGTGTTAACTCAGTCTGTGATAGTGACTTAACAGACATGTATTTACATGGAAATGATTGAGATGATAAGGAGAAAATCCACCCTAAAACAAATTCACATTTTTCCACATTCATTATGTGTGGACAACTCAAAAGACTTTAAAATATCTGAAGGAACACATTTCTTCAAGAATCTGAAATCAGAGACTGTCTTTGTTCATTCGCTGCCAAATCCTTGACCAGCTCTCTACTGAAAATGAATGGTAGGAAGTGTATAGTGTGTAGGAGAACCCTTTAGGAACAGTGTATAGTGTGTAGGAGAACCCAGGGTGACTTCTTTACAAGGCTTTGGGTACTTTTTCTGTTTCACAACCGTGCAGCGTCACAATTCAAACCAGATCTGTTCATGGTGTTCAGAAATAGTGGAACAACATGATTATTTGAATACTCCAGCTCCAGATGTAGCGCAGACTTGGGGTAAATTTGATGGGGGAAAACCATTGCCTGTAGTGTGTTCAAAAACCAAGAGATAAAGTCACAGAAATGAGAAAAGAGAGACATGGAGGAAGAACAGAGAGACAGACAGCGAGGCAGTTTGGACAGAGGCATTTGGATGCTACAGGACTCCAGAGGGATGTACTGCTAAGTCTCTCCCACTGAGTATTTGGAGTAAATTGTGTCTTCAGGAATAAAAGCTTCTATAGCTGCAGGAGTGTGAACGAGATAGATCGGCATCCATCTGGAGTGAACACAGCTGTCCGCTAGTCTAGTCTACCCCTACAAGACAGACTGAGACTAAACTCACCAGCAGCACGCTAGACACAATATTTACAACCCTGTTTATAGCACGCGAGCTCCTTCTCATCAGCACATGTCCAAGTGCTTTCCTCATCAAAATGTAAGAAAATACACATCAATTATAATACAAAAAAATATATATATAAGCTATTGTCTCTGGAGGTGGCAACTGTTGTAGCAAATATGTTGAAATAATGTTTTACAACGCAACATTGTTTCTCGTGTGCAGGCCAATCACGTGTCTGTGAGAGAGCCATGCTAACTGTGGCAGACATCTATCATTGTTTTACATCTGAGGCAGGATGTTGCTTTCCTTTGACAGGCCTGAATGAGAACCAGCTGCACACATCAGAGTGTGTTGCGGGTGTGTGTGTGTGTGTGTGTTTGTGTGTTTGTGTGTGTGTCACTCGTGTGTGTGTGTGTGTGTGTGTGTGTGTGTTTGTGTGCGTGTTCCTCGCAGTCTTTGTGGGAAAGATCTGACCCCAATTCCATACCAGCAAACCACCCAGAGTTTCTCCCCCTCCTCCTCCTTCTTCCTCATTATGTTGTGTTTACTCCCCTTGAAGCAGCCGGCTCCCCCTCTCTTCCCTCCTCTCCCCCTCTCTTCCCTCCTCTCCCCCTCTCTTCCCTCCTCTCCCCCTCTCTTCCCTCCTCTCTTCCCTCCCCTGCACAGACACATTCTGACCTGGCTGCAATATGTGATCCCTGCGTCCGACTGCTCTGTTTATCATCCCAGCATCTGGCTCACAGAGAGCTCTGCTTTGTTTGGAGAGGCAAAGGAAAACAGTTGAAGAGACACCAGATGGAACGCAGATCTTTAATATGGACCGAAGAGATATGCCACAAGGCACAAGACGAGGGATATCCAGTTACATATATTACTATATTAAGATAAACATCCTCCCTTCAGGGGGAGCCAGAGCACACCCAAGGCATCAGGTGGAACAACGTACGTGTGTGGTGGAGAGGATAGGGAAGAGGGGCGAAGGCCCATTTAGTCTGAGGGATGGAGGCAGACTTGTGGGTGGTGGGATGGGTTTAAAACTAACAAAGTCTCCAGACAAGGCAGGACTCGGCAGCGGCCGCAAAACGGTCCCTTCCTCCCAAAGAGAACTAGCCAGAGATTATGGACAACAAAGCCTCCAAGCGCAACCGGGGCCGTCTGCCCACCAGAGGAAATCCATATCCTCCAACTGACGGGGAGGCACTTCCTGCTCCCTGTGATTTAAACGGTTCATCTGTGGTCGCAGCGCTGACATTTTCAACTTCTGTCATCAGGTCTCCCTCTCGACTTGCTCCTTTGAAGCAGAGCGTTTTTTTTCCTTCCCCACCACCAGGGAGGATGGTGTTTCTGCTCCACAGAGGAGGGGAGTGGGTGCTCTGAACTGTCAAGAGAATTCACGGTTCTGAATTGGAACTGTCCTCTCTGACTGAGGGGCTCGCTCGCACACGCACGCACACAAAGACACACACGCAGGCACACACACACACAGGCACACACACATGCACACACACATGCACACACACGCAGGCACACACACAAACACACAGGCACATGCACACACACACAAACACACGCGCACACATGCAGAAGAAATGGAAAAGGGAAATGCAAAGGGGGGAGTTGTAATCTTTACACAGAGATTCAAATGTTTTGTAACATTGATGGTTAGAATGGAATTCAGGATTGAAGAATGAGATATATCATATATATAGTATACATATATATCATATATATATACTGTATATGTATATATGTGTATATATGTATATATATATATATATATATATACACGGTATGTATATATATATATATATATATATATATACGGTATGTGTATATATATATATATATATATATACAGTATAATATATACATACATACATATCAAGTCAGTTATTTCATAAGGGATATATAATGATGCGAATGGTGGTTCCTGTTCTTTCCCCCAAATCATTATGCTCTCCTTCCAGCACACTTGAAAGTGTTTCCATCATTATTTAAAAAAAGAAAACGTACCTTTACCCGTTCACAGAGAATGGCTGCCTCTGCTATCGTTCACAGAGAATGGCTGCCTCTGCTATCGGGAGTTGTTTTTTTTATCAAGGCAAAGCATTGCAAACACAAAGGACAAGTAGTGAGTCATTTAAGTTGTGCACACCTAAAAGTTTCCCCCCACATTCAGAGAAACGGTGGCTCACTAAGCATGTTGGATGCAACTGTGAGTCTTTGGGGAAGAGATTCTTTTTAATCTCCAGCAGATTCCCAGACGTGCGCTCTCGGCTATGCGCTCGCAATTACTCCAACAATGTGACTCTAAGCCACGTCTGGGGCAGAGTGGTGGGTTTGGAGAAGAACGGCTCAGAGTCGTTACTGAGGAATACAAATCGTCTGTTCTAAAGGACAGCTGTTCTGTATTAAGAAGTTCCCTCTCCAACTGACTGGCACTTCACAGTAGTGTGTCTCAAGAAGCTACCGAGTGCCACAGAAAGGAAATACTACAATAATACACTACTATAATACAAAGATACTGACAATACTCAAACTCAATTGGTTGTGAGAAAAGGGTTTGAAAACAGCCTGCTTCCAGTAGAGTGCTAAATCTATCAGATTCTATTCCTAGATCACAGCACACGCAGTGCCCATGAAAAGCTGTTTGTTTTCAATTCTTACACACAAGCTGAATACAACATTATATGAACACTACTGCCCACAACTGAACCCTCAGAACAGGCTTAGTTTGCTATGCTCCTTCAGCCTGAGCACAAGTCTAGATCAGTGGTTCTCAAACGTTTTCCATGTCAAGCACCCTTAAAGGAACACTGCCCATTTTCAACCAGCTTTGTATCATTAGAACATTCATTTCTGATATACTACTGATGTTCTAATGATACAAAGCTGGTTGAAAATGGGCGGAGTGTTCCTTTAACCTGACACAAGTTAGACCACGCACCCCCATTTGATAAAATGTTGTCCGGGTCCAGTGTTGGGCAAGTGACTTTCAAAATGTAATATACTACATATTACTAGTTACTTTCATTTGAAAGTAATAAGTTACATTACAATATTACATTCTGTGTAGAGTAACTCGTTACTTATCACACTACTTTTGCATTATTACTTTCACCAAAACAGTCGCAGCAGAATGACATCAACCGCCTTCAAGTCAGTGTAAACAATCCAAAATTCTAAATGTTATCCTTTTCCTTTGTTATTGTCATCTATAGCGGTTATTTGCAAAAAAAACAGTTTGATTAGGAAATGATCGTATCTTTTTTAAATACGTGCGTTGATTTAATAAAATGTAACTCCATTTGTAACTTGAGTTACTTGACAAAGGAACTGGTATAATATTACTTAAATCCTATAAGTAATAAGTTATATTACTGAGTTACTGCTAAAAGTAATATATTACATGTAATATGTTACTTTTATAATGAGTTACCCCCAACACTGTGATAAGATTTTTGCTTTTATACAGATGTTTATTGCAGAAAGTGTATGAAACCCATGACCAATATAGTCATATACTGTACATTGTGCCATTGTGTTGCTGATGGAATTATAGTGAAGATCAATCATTCCCCTTTTTGCTGGGGAACCCCTAGAACCCCCTCCAGGAACCCGGACCCAACTTTGAGAACCACCGGTCTAGATCTTTGGCTGCACAAGTCATATTCAAGTGTTCTGAGGGCCTATAGACGCCTGTCGGTGAACAGGGAAGGCACTGTGGTCTTACCCAGGTGAAGGGTGAGGTTGACGGAGTTGGGGTTCTGGATACCATAGTACATGGACTGGCTCTGCCACCAGGTGGGCTCGTCGTCCGTGTGGAAGTCCGTCAAGAGGCTGGCGTTGTGGCCCAGGCCCGGCTCCGACATGTCACAGTGGTGGCAGGAGCGCGTCGAGCCCGTCTGCATGCAGTAGTCCTCAGGTGGGGAACCGCACACGTTGGACGCCAGCACGGTGCGATTGAAGGCAGCGTTCTCAAACTTGGGCATGCAGCGGCTCGGCGTGCCCCCCTCGTCGTAGCACGAGTCCATGGCGCCCCGGACGAGGTGGTGGTGACAGTGGAGGTGAAAAGAAACAAGAACGGCCAGGAGAAGAGGGCTCACCACATATGTCGTCTCCATGTCTACAAGTAATTACAACCACACTTACAACCAAACTTTCACAATCATGTGCTTTGATACAAAGACATGAACTCATTCAGGGCCCACGCGAGAAGTAATCCAGCAGAAAAGAAGACTCCAGTGTCAGGCTATTGTTTGCCCCGTCTCCCCCTAGGTTCCTCTCTCCAGCATGTGGTGTCCCTCTGTGGCCTGGAATGAAGTTAGAGAGAGGGGAAGCCCTCTCATCAGGGAGAGCATGAGGGAGACAGAGGAGGGGCAGGGGTGGGGGTGGGGGATGGAGGTGGAGGAACGGGGGAAGAGAAGACATGGGACTTGAAAACTTCTCCACCTGCTGGTCACAAGCAGCACTGTACCAGCATCAGCTCCACACGTAGAGCAGACTTGGGTAGCATCTCATTTCATGGGGGGGGAACCACGGTATAACACCTTTTGAATAATGCAGCGGAGGAGATTTAGGTTGTTGCACCTCTGGGTATTGTGCGAGTGATTGAGTACCAAAGCGCCTGTATGCAACCACTTATGGGAAAATGCAATATCATTGTTACGGTGATAAATTGACATGGCGGTTGGCACCGCAGCAGGAAGTTCTGGTGAACACTGGCTGCGATGCATCGCTGTGGAAGACTACAGGTGCTACGACCCTTCAGCAGACACACATCTCTATAAAGGGATGGCAAATGTTGCTTAGGGGAGTTCTGTGACCCAGAGGACCAATTTACTTAGAATTAGAGATGAATTAATTAATTTTGCTGCATTTTTTTATGGAGATGCACTTGAGGCCCAAGGTGAGGGTTGGTTCGCACATCCTTATAGCTTCAGGTCATATGTAATCCATCCATCCATCCATCCTTGATTATAGATATGTGGCAGAAGACAGTTTTCTTTTATAATTGATACAGCCCATCAAGGAAAACAACAACGTTGGTCAATTTTCAAGGTGGTTAAAGCGACCGATGTTTATGAATGTGACCTCTTACGGCCACATGCACTGCATGCATGCAGTGCATGTGGTTAGGGTTAGGGTGCAGAGAGGCAGTGTGGACAGACAGGATGGAGACAGAGGCAGTGTGGACAGAGACCGACAGGGTGGAGAGAGAGGTAGTGTGGACAGACAGGATGGAGACAGAGGCAGTGTGGACAGAGACCGACAGGGTGCAGAGAGGCAGTGTGGACAGACAGGATAGAGACAGAGGCAGTGTGGACAGAGACCGACAGGGTGGAGAGAGAGGTAGTGTGGACAGACAGGATAGAGACAGAGGCAGTGTGGACAGAGACCGACAGGGTGGAGAGAGAGGTAGTGTGGACAGACAGGATAGAGACAGAGGCAGTGTGGACAGAGACCGACAGGGTGGAGAGAGAGGTAGTGTGGACAGACAGGATGGAGACAGAGGCAGTGTGGACAGAGACCGACAGGGTGGAGAGAGAGGTAGTGTGGACAGACAGGATGGAGACAGAGGCAGTGTGGACAGAGACCGACAGGGTGCAGAGAGGCAGTGTGGACAGACAGGATAGAGACAGAGGCAGTGTGGACAGAGACCGACAGGGTGGAGAGAGAGGTAGTGTGGACAGACAGGATAGAGACAGAGGCAGTGTGGACAGAGACCGACAGGGTGGAGAGAGAGGTAGTGTGGACAGACAGGATAGAGACAGAGGCAGTGTGGACAGAGACCGACAGGGTGGAGAGAGAGGTAGTGTGGACAGACAGGATGGAGACAGAGGCAGTGTGGACAGAGACCGACAGGGTGGAGAGAGAGAGGTAGTGTGGACAGACAGGATGGAGACAGAGGCAGTGTGGACAGACAGGACGGAGACAGAGAGAGAGGCAGTGTGGACAGACAGGATAGAGACAGAGCCAGTGTGGACAGAGACCGACAGGGTGGAGAGAGAGGTAGTGTGGACAGACAGGATAGAGACAGAGGCAGTGTGGACAGAGACCGACAGGGTGGAGAGAGAGGTAGTGTGGACAGACAGGATAGAGACAGAGGCAGTGTGGACAGAGACCGACAGGGTGGAGAGAGAGGTAGTGTGGACAGACAGGATAGAGACAGAGGCAGTGTGGACAGAGACCGACAGGGTGGAGAGAGAGGTAGTGTGGACAGACAGGATAGAGACAGAGGCAGTGTGGACAGAGACCGACAGGGTGGAGAGAGAGGTAGTGTGGACAGACAGGATGGAGACAGAGGCAGTGTGGACAGAGACCGACAGGGTGCAGAGAGGCAGTGTGGACAGACAGGATAGAGACAGAGGCAGTGTGGACAGAGACCGACAGGGTGGAGAGAGAGGTAGTGTGGACAGACAGGATAGAGACAGAGGCAGTGTGGACAGAGACCGACAGGGTGGAGAGAGAGGTAGTGTGGACAGACAGGATAGAGACAGAGGCAGTGTGGACAGAGACCGACAGGGTGGAGAGAGAGGTAGTGTGGACAGACAGAATGGAGACAGAGGCAGTGTGGACAGAGACCGACAGGGTGGAGAGAGAGGTAGTGTGGACAGACAGGATGGAGACAGAGGCAGTGTGGACAGAGACCGACAGGGTGGAGAGAGAGAGGTAGTGTGGACAGACAGGATGGAGACAGAGGCAGTGTGGACAGACAGGACGGAGACAGAGAGAGAGGCAGTGTGGACAGACAGGATAGAGACAGAGCCAGTGTGGACAGAGACCGACAGGGTGGAGAGAGAGGTAGTGTGGACAGACAGGATAGAGACAGAGGCAGTGTGTGGACAGAGACCGACAGGGTGGAGAGAGAGGTAGTGTGGACAGACAGGATAGAGACAGAGGCAGTGTGGACAGAGACCGACAGGGTGGAGAGAGAGGTAGTGTGGACAGACAGGATGGAGACAGAGGCAGTGTGGACAGAGACCGACAGGGTGGAGAGAGAGGTAGTGTGGACAGACAGGATGGAGACAGAGGCAGTGTGGACAGAGACCGACAGGGTGCAGAGAGGCAGTGTGGACAGACAGGATAGAGACAGAGGCAGTGTGGACAGAGACCGACAGGGTGGAGAGAGAGGTAGTGTGGACAGACAGGATAGAGACAGAGGCAGTGTGGACAGAGACCGACAGGGTGGAGAGAGAGGTAGTGTGGACAGACAGGATAGAGACAGAGGCAGTGTGGACAGAGACCGACAGGGTGGAGAGAGAGGTAGTGTGGACAGACAGGATGGAGACAGAGGCAGTGTGGACAGAGACCGACAGGGTGGAGAGAGAGGTAGTGTGGACAGACAGGATGGAGACAGAGGCAGTGTGGACAGAGACAGACAGGGTGGAGAGAGAGAGGTAGTGTGGACAGACAGGATGGAGACAGAGGCAGTGTGGACAGACAGGACGGAGACAGAGAGAGAGGCAGTGTGGACAGACAGGATAGAGACAGAGCCAGTGTGGACAGAGACAGACAGGACGGAGACAGAGAGAGAGGCTGTGTGGACAGACAGGATAGAGACAGAGGCAGTGTGGACAGAGACAGACAGGACGGAGACAGAGAGAGGCTGTGTGGACAGACAGGATAGAGACAGAGGCAGTGTGGACAGAGACAGACAGGGTGGAGACAGAGGCAGTGTGGACAGAGACAGACAGAGGCAGTGTGGACAGAGACAGACAGGGTGGAGACAGAGGCAGTGTGGACAGAGACAGACAGGGTGGAGACAGAGGCAGTGTGGACAGAGACAGACAGGGTGGAGACAGAGGCAGTGTGGACAGAGACAGACAGGGTGGAGACAGAGGCAGTGTGGACAGAGACAGACAGGGTGGAGACAGAGGCAGTGCGGACAGAGACAGACAGGATAGAGACAGAGGCAGTGTGGACAGAGACAGACAGGATAGAGACAGAGGCAGTGTGGACAGAGACAGACAGGATAGAGACAGAGGCAGTGTGGACAGAGACAGACAGGGTGGAGACAGAGGCAGTGTGGACAGAGACACACAGGGTGGAGACAGAGGCGGTGTGGACAGAGACAGACAGGGTGGAGACAGAGGCAGTGTGGACAGAGACACACAGGGTGGAGACAGAGGCAGTGTGGACAGAGACAGACAGGGTGGAGACAGAGGCAGTGTGGACAGAGACAGACAGGGTGGAGACAGAGGCAGTGTGGACAGAGACAGACAGGGTGGAGACAGAGGCAGTGTGGACAGAGACAGACAGGGTGGAGACAGAGGCAGTGTGGACAGAGACAGACAGGGTGGAGACAGAGGCAGTGTGGACAGAGACAGTCAGGGTGGAGACAGAGGCAGTGTGGACAGAGACAGACAGGGTGGAGACAGAGGCAGTGTGGACAGAGACAGACAGGGTGGAGACAGAGGCAGTGTGGACAGAGACAGACAGCGTGGAGACAGAGGCAGTGTGGACAGAGACAGACAGAGGCAGTGTGGACAGAGACAGACAGGGTGGAGACAGAGGCAGTGTGGACAGAGACAGACAGAGGCAGTGTGGACAGAGACAGACAGGGTGGAGACAGAGGCAGTGTGGACAGAGGCATTTAATGCTGTACATTTATGATTCTAGGGGGATTTAGTGCTGAGTCTCTCCTGTAGCTTGAGATTGCTTTGATTTATCGGGGCTCTGTCAGGACTAGCAGGGACATTGTAAAAGGGACCACAGTGCTCAGCAGGGACATTGTAAAAGGGACCACATCAATTTGCAGTGAAATCCTCTGCTGACTTCGGGTGAGAGCACGGCTGGCTTCAATTCTATTTGCTCTGTGCATCTCCCATTGTGATGAAAGAGACTAACGCCTCTGCAAGCAGACTTTCATTCATTTCATGGATGTGTGTATGGTAGGCCTAATAATTATTATTAGGATAATATAATAATTTGATTATTTAACGTGATTTTGCTTACATGCACCATATTGTGATATATTTATGGATATCAAGAAAGATCCTTATGATTATCATGATATTGATTTCAACCATATCGCCCAGCCCCAGTATACCTATTTGTTCCGTTCTCTCTCTTCTCTCTCTCCCCCTTCACCGCTGTTCCTCTTCTCTCTCTCTCCCTTCACCGCTGTTCTCTCCCTCCTCTCTTTCCCTGCTCTCCCCTCCCAATTCTCTCTCTCCTTCTCTCTCTAATATAATAATAATAATTTGTTCAATTCTGTTTAGTTATAGTGCTTAGCTCGAATTAGCTAGACACATTTTCTGTAAAGCCCTCTGAGACATGCTTGTGAATTAGGGCTATACAAATAAACTTGACTGCATGGGTCAATGACATGTTTGCATAATAGAGCAGATATATAATAATAATAATAATATGATAAAAATCAGATTATAATATTATAATTATAATAAGCCGATTTCGGGGTGGCGGTGCAATTACGTGTGCAGCCGCAGCGACCGAGCTGCAGTGAGTACGTGCAGCGGGCGAGGCCGGCGAGCGCACGCGCGAGGCCGCAAAGCGGGCGAAACCTCGAGGGCAAACCGGTAGGAATGAGCAGTGCCAGGACGCTAGAAAGGAGCGCGCGCAGTGCACTCTAGTTTCTAGTAATAATATAATACGCTAATGTAAAGTAGGGATGGGCATCGAATTTCGAATTTTCGAATAATCGTTGTTATTATCAAGGTCGACTTTTATTATTGAAATTCGAAATTCGTTTTTTTTTTTTTTTTTTTTTTTTTTTGTGTGAGTGAAATGTTGCATTGTCTCCCCTGATTCTAAGAATAGTCGAATCGCTTGGTTTGAGCAAGTAAAACAATTTTTATAAGCAACCTCTCCCTCTTCATGGGATTTCATCCGCCATTCATTTTTCCATAAACCTTGCTTAAAATGCTTATAAAAATTGTTTTACTTGCTCAAACCAAGCGATTCGACTATACTTAGAATCAGGGGAGACAATGCAACATTTCACTCACATAAAAAAAAAAAAAAAAAAAAAAAAAATTCGAATTTCGATTAAAAGTCGACTTTGGCCAGCGAATTTCGAATAGTGTTTTTGCTAGAAATGCCCATCCCTAATGTAAAGTTGACCTGTCCAGGTCTATGAAACTGGAATAATACTGCAAATTCATTTGTGGAAGAATACTGTTGTTACTTTACTTGTGACACAACCAACAAGCTGGAGAATAAAAAAAATAAATAAAAAAAACAGATTCAAAATACACATCGACTTAAAAAACTGTGGCAAATATTTGAATTGGCTAAATGAGCTCAGCATGGGGACTTAGAGAAATGTGTGTGAGGCACCTAAGGGTAGACTTATTACTGGGGCTCCCTACTGTTCTGCTACCGATGCAGACAATGCAACCACACCTGCAGAGAGCCAGGGAAAAAGAGAGATGTCAGACTCAGAACATGAGACTCCTGTGGCCAAACTGCAGCAGTGCTGACTTTATCACTTTATGCATAAACATAAAAAAAATCCACATACACTCACAAATGTGCATATGCATGCACATGGATGATTTACTGTATATGTCTACATAACCGCAAGGATACAAAGGACGCCCGTGTGTGTGTGTGTGTGTGTGTGTGTGTGTGTGTGCACATACACACACACTATATCTCGTAGACCATATTATACAGTTTGACATTATTTAAATCAATGTCACAGTTGTATCAGCAAGGCCTTGCCTTGCTCGGAGAAATAAGTAGCAGCCTCTGTCAGGCTGCTAGAGTCAGATTTCTATATTCTTTACCCATCTGTCTTCTCTGCTTTATCCCCTTCTGTCTCTGTCCTCCTCCCTGTGCCACTGCTTCTTTATGACATTTCTTTTCATTTTCCTCTCTCCCCATCCCCCCCTTCCTCTGTGTGATGCTTCAAACTCCACTTTCTCCAGAGGGGGCAGGCCGCATTGAGGCCAATGCGGATGTACTAAAAACTTTACAGTTCCTCGAATGGCCCCTTGAAGCATGGCTGCAAAAGCGAGTCGGTCCCCATTCACCCCCATGTTAAAATGCCTGACTTTACAACATAAAGCCTTGTTAAAAAAAAACGGTTTTGGTCTATAGTAGGGATGACACAATATATCGTCCCACAATATATCGCGATATCAAAACGTGACAATATGTATCGTTGAGAAGAAATCTCATATCGTGAGAAAAAGAAGCTTAACATGGTGGCACTGATCTGCATCTGATTGCATGCTCGCTCTCCTTTTCATTGCCTTGTTTGAACAGACGAGGGACGTTACTAGGGATGAGTACCGAACTCAGTACTTTTACAGGCACCGACCGAAATACGTCGGTACTGCCCCGTACCAGTTCACATAAAAACGAACGGTACCTAATTTCGGTACTTGAACGCATCTGAGTAATAGAGAGTGGGTAAACTAGAAATTCCGACGGAACCGTAAGGCAACACGCGAGAGCGTGTTACGTCAGTACGTCACTCTACCTGAAAGGTCCTGAAAGCAAAACAGGGCCAGCCGAAAGCGGTCCAAAAATGTGGCTACACTTTACCAAGATAGACTCAGACAACAACACTGGTTGCAACATTTGTGATGTGAATTGCAAAGCTGACTAGGGAAACACCTCAAACTTGAGGAAGCATGGCCAAACACAAGATATATTTAGCTAAATGCTGAAGACTGTAACGTGTTAGATAGCCTGAGTGAATGAAGAAGACACCGCACAGCAGCTAACGTTAGCAGCACCTCCTCAGCTCGTCAGCTGTAACGTTAGCTGAAGTCTTGCAGGAGGATGATGACGGAACTTGAGAGAGGCATCGACTTCTACAACATCAGGTAACGTTATTTAATTAGCTAGCGTTAGCTGGATAAGTTGTTTCACTGCCGTTGTCGTTGTTAGATAACGGGGCTTTTCACTGTCTTGGCTGAGTTAGCTTTATAGCTTAGCGTTGTTAACGTTCTATAATAATTATCATCAGCTCGTATCACCGACCGACCGTGAGACGTGTTATTTAACGTTGCACTCTTTCTTTCATTGCTAGGTAACCATGTGCCAGTGACAGCCGCACAGGAGGAGACACGATTCACCCTCTTCTCAGCGGTGGATATGGTTCAGGTAAATTATTATTTTGCATAATGACGAGTGATAATGGGTGTGTTATTCATAGTGTAGCCTAAGCTATGTTACTAACAATAAATTGTCATTACTATTAAGATGTGCATAGCACTGACACTTCTTTCTATTGATAACACAAATAATGCTTGATGAATCACGATGCCTTTTTTAGATGCCACTCAATAAGCAGAAGAAACCTTCAGCACTTGGGGAGCTCTTTGAAGATGAAGACCAGGCCCTGCTGGAAGCTGTGTTGGACATCAGTTGCCCCCAAGTACTATTCCCCCCATTTCCCCAACCCCACTAAACTAACCTTGCTGCTACAACTCTTGGTTTGGGAGGGGAGAGGTAGGGAGGAGTTTTATTTTGTCTGGTGCTAAATAAATAATGTGCTAAATAAAGAACAATGTTGAAATTGAGAAGTTTGGATTTTTTTTTTTTTACAACTGTAATTTTTTTTTGTTATTAGAGTGTGTAAAGTACCGAAAATGGTACCGTTTTGGGTACCGTACCGAATTCCAGGTACCGGTATCGTACCGGTATCGGTTCAAATGTGAACGGTACCCATCCCTAGACGTTACAGACACGGAGGATGAAAATGGTGAAATTACTCAAATTAGCGTGGAGGATGCCCCCTCAACTTACTTACAAATCGATCGCATCGAATATTGTTAAAATATTGTATCGTATCATTATCGTGAACCCAATATCGTGTATCGTATCGTATCATGAACTGAGTGTATCGTGACACCCCTAGTCTATAGCCATTTTGACCATGACAACTGTATGGGGGTGAATAACACCCATTTAGAGTAAAATAGTACGATAGAAAAAGACTATGTTGTGGTGGGCGTGATTGACAGGTTGCCTGTCCAGTGATCGTGCAGCTCGCCGATCATGGACCAATAGGCGGAGCTGAGGCTTTGTGGGAAATCCCTTGTCTCACGCGGGCTGATGGAGAACCAAGATGGCAAAATGCCATGTGTCACCATGTGAGGCTTTCCATGCTGCAGACGGACAGCTGGTGCAGCTGGCTGTCAGAGCATGCGAGGCTTGTTGCACTCAGACTAGCGGGTACCGCCTCCTTTCTATGATGACACAATGTTGCAGCGATGAGTTCGGCTTTCAAACAGTGATTTGATGTCATGGCTGTCGGCGCTTCACTTAGCAGTGCAGGACGCGGCTGCCACATCCCCACAGGGAACATGCTATCTGACAAACTAATGAGCGCTAGCTGCTGCACAACCGCACCACATCGTCACAAAAAAATCCTTGCCATCACACACGACTACGAAAGTACCACCTATAGAAATATACCAACGTGACATGTTTGTATAACCCGTCGGTTCACATGGTCTGATTTAATGGTCATACCATCCATACACAGAATTGTTGCAGAGCTCAAACGTTCACATGACTGTAAAAATACAGAAAGACTTAAGGCCACCCACACATGATCCACACGGTTAAACAGCTCGATCTGCGTCTGCTGTGCTGTTGTTTTCTATGGGGAGAGTGCTGCCTCCCAACCATGCAGCAGCAGCACTACCCTTGGCGTCGTGCATCGCTCGAATTGCCACCGTGCGCTGCTGCTCTCAAACTTCAAATTATTTAAACTTTGACCTAATTACTGCTACTGACCTTTCTCTGCTCTACCTCGCGGTGGTGAGTGAAGAGAAGATTGCTTATCATGTGAAGGCAGTTTAAGAATCTTGTGGTGAGGTGAATATTAGAGATGCGCGGATGAGCTTTTATGCCACCCTAATCCGCGTGTATGCACGAACCGTCCCGCGCAAATTATTTCGTACTATTTATAGATCCGCGCCCGCCATGCACCCGACATTTCACAACGCTATGAGCGATTTGGGTAGATGAACTATACTGTTTCTGCTGCCGTCGGTGCGATCGCTGCCACTCCAAATAAACTTCCATGCTGTAGGCTATTATAATCCAGTCCAGCACTTGCCCATGTAGCATACTAGGCTAACACTATAGCTTTAAATTTAGATCAAGACTGGATTGACCTGTATGGGAAAATAATACTAGCGCGTTGCGTCAACGTGTCTTCAGTGGAGATTCCTGTTTGACGTTCTGGTGACACCATTGACCATATAAGGAGTTAAGAAAGAAGGCATCCCATTGCGTGGCTATTTGTTTACTTCTGCCTTGCTCCTTGGGGGTCCTTGCCATCTAACAATAGGCGGCTAACATGTGCCTGATGAAAAATGAAGCTTAAAATACGTTCATAGACTAGATAACGTAATTAATATTAATGTTCCTCATTAATGATACATAATTTCACCCGCCCGCAACCTATCCGCTATTAATCAGAATATATCATATATATATATATATATATATATATATATATGATCATATTTTTATGATCCGCCCCGCCCACAGGGCGGGATATCCACGGTCAGCGCGGTTATAACTGCAGCCCGCGCATCTCTATTACACATACAGTAGGCTACATACAGTACAGTAGATATATTAACGGATACATTTAAAAATGAAAATTCAGTCATCTAATCAGTCATTTACATGTTTTTAGCTGAAATCTTCACTGTAGCCGTGACCTACAAGTCCGTTTTCACTTTCACTTTCAATGACGTCTTTTTAAGTAAACTTGGCATCTCAGGGCTTCTTAAAGACTGTCCTATCATCTTGAATGATTGATTAATCCAGCTCCCCCTTGTGGGGCTCCGACCTCCAGGTTGGGAACCACTGAAGCAATATGACACTGGAGGTCGTGCTGTTATATCAGCATGGCTGTGACAGCCTTGCTGTCATACAACACCACTCACTCATGTGCTATTGCTTAATTATTGCATTGGAAACTCATTTCCGCAAACTTTTTTTAAGGTCAAAAAGTTGCCAAAACTCCACATCACTTGCAGGCATGTGGTCATGTGAGACCCCTGGATCTCTCTGATATTTTACTATTACAGCAGTATCAAAACATGCCATTTTACAATGGACAGGAGGGCACGTTCTTCTCACCTCTTCTTCCTCCCATCTTCCTGGTCCCATCCGGCTCTTTGTTCCAAACATCCCCGGGTTTATTAGTTGACTGTTGATTAAAAAGGAGAGACAAAGAAGAGATCCAGCAAATTACTCTGCATATTAATCCCATTCAACGGCTTCATTAGAATGCTCCATGCTCCCCTGTCTCAAGTTTTACATTTACATTTGACAGATTTTTTTACACTTTTAATTTGGCCCTCCCATAATTGGCCATAGCAGCTTTGTGCTATGAGCTGGTTGGTAAGTAGAACCACTGTTCTGCCCTCCAGGGGGCGCCTAACTTTATGTAAATGTATGTGTGTGTATGTGTGTGTGGGGGGGGGGGGGTGGACAGGTGGTTAGAAAGTAACAAGCGTCTAGTCATCACTTCACACATGAGTGTGCTGCTCTGCAGTGTTATTGTAAATTTCAGTGTCATGGCTAAAAGTTGAATTTGCTGTCCATATGTCCGCAGTGTGGACTATTTTGGAAAATGAGACATGGTATGCATAATTTTTCTTTGTAAATGTGTTAGAAAAATTCTGTAATCTCTTATGTCTCTGCAGCATGTGTAACAGGTCCCAGGCTTGGTACCGTTGACAAATTAAATGATAATCCAAACCTTGTTTGGTGACAACCTGGATAAGGTGTAAAAAGACAGGAGACAGGACAAACCGCGACTTTCTTTCTCCAAAGCGTGTGGATTATGATTGATTTCTCATTACTTTCTTTTGTCTTTTTTTCCACTTATGTTTTCAAAAGTGTACATTACTGGTCACACCCAGATATTCTCTTCAAGAAAACAACATTCATAGTATACAATATACTGAAGTATCAAAAGCTTCTCGAGTTTCTCAAAATAAATCCTGTTTTGTATAATAACAAAAATAAAACATTTTCACTTATACATGCATGTCCCCCCCCCATCTACATTTTTCCATACAGCAGTCTTAATCAAATGAGCTTTCTTATAAAAGAATATATTTTTGACGATAATGTACCATTTTATAGACTATTATATATTGACAGTAACAAAGACTTTAGCACTTGAGGTAAATCAACACAATTAAAACACAAACTAACATGACAAAATGGCAATAACCTCGTAACTCATGCGCCCCATGAAAACCTGGTCAGTACCATAGAGTGGCGCTAGGTGTCATATGGCACCAGGTGGTCAATGGCTAGCTTCATGCGGCTAACACCTGAGCTCAGCTAACTAGCTAGAGCTACATAGCTACTGTAAACTACTTTCTGCCGAAACTGTTAAATTGTAGTTACATATTGTGGGTTTCAGTATAATCATTTCATAACGCTCAGGAGCCAAAGTGATACCCAAAAAGAAATAAAGAATGCAGATTAGCATGTAGCTAAAACGCCATTACCAAACACAAGAAAATCACTAGTCTAAGGTGCAATTTCGGTTAGTTACCAACATGCAGCATGCAGATACGTTCATACTTCTCACAAGCACTACTTTTTAGCTTTCTGTACAGTGTTTGGTGACAACAAACCTGGATAAGGTGTAAAAAGACAGGAGACAGGACAGTGACTTTTCTTTCTCCAAAGCGTGTGGATTATGAACGGGAT
This sequence comes from Poromitra crassiceps, assembly GCF_964638095.1. Classification (NCBI taxonomy): domain Eukaryota; kingdom Metazoa; phylum Chordata; class Actinopteri; order Beryciformes; family Melamphaidae; genus Poromitra; species Poromitra crassiceps. Next base: position 21,961,966 of record NC_139629.1, on the reverse strand, counting down.
GTCCGTGCGCCCTGATTTAAGACACCCAAACGAGTAGCCATGAAGTCACTGCTGCCGCCTACTGGTGTAACATAGAAGTGCAAGGTATTATTTGACCCAAAATAAATAAAGTGCACCTTCAAAAAAAATCAAGACCTTCATGAAAACATATCAAGAACCCTTTTTGTGAGTATCACACATGGGACAAAAAACTAAATTTGAATTTGAGTGCAGACCTGTATATGCAGGCAATTGCACATAAGAAATGGTAATGACATGAGAATTGGTTGTAAACCACACACTTTTATTTCGAGTTGGACAATTTAAAATAAATCACAATCACAAAATAGGATATATAAACAATTTACAAAATAAAAAAACATGCAAAAACAGAAAAACATATTTTGTCTGTCTGAAGGCTGCCTGAGCAGCAGACAGTGGAGGCTCTCTTCAGCAGGTTAGAGGCAGCGGTGTTTCTTCAGAGTAGATGGCCGAGTGAACATTTTCTTACAGCGGTCACACCTGTAGGGTTTAGTTCCAGTGTGAATGTGTTGGTGTGTTTTTAGGGTACTTAACCGACTGAACCTGCTCCCACATTGGTCACAGCTGTAGGGTTTAGCTCCAGTGTGAATGTGTTGGTGTGTTTTTAGGGTAGCTAACTCACGGAACCTACTCCCACATTGGTCACAGCTGTAGGGTTTATCTCCAGTGTGAATGTGTTGGTGTGTTTTTAGGGTACCTAACTCACGGAACCTACTCCCACATTGGTCACAGCTGTAGGGTTTATCTCCAGTGTGGATGTGTTGGTGTGTTTTTAGGGTAGCCAACTCACGGAACCTACTCCCACATTGGTCACAGGCACAGCTGTAGGGTTTATCTCCAGTGTGGATGTGTTGGTGTGTTTTTAGAGTACCTAACTCACGGAAGCTGCTCCCACATTGATCACAGCTGTAGGGTTTTTCTCCAGTATGGATCCGTTGGTGATTTGTTAGGGTACCTAACTGACGGAAGCTGCTCCCACATTGGTCACAGCTGTAAGGCTTCTCCCCTGAATGAACTCTTTGATGCCTCTTTAAGTTTTGACGTCTTGTGAATGTTTTGTCACACTGCTGACAGTGGTGACCTCTGGATCCACTGGTGTCTCCCTGTTTCCATAGAGGAAGATATAAAGAAAGAATCAGGACAGTGTGTGCGTGCGTTTGTGGCAAAACCAGTGATACAACAGTGATATTTTTTCTCACCTCTTCTAAAGAATTCATCTTGACAACGTTCCTCTCCTCCTCTGCCAAAAGTCTCTCTTCCCACCAATCAGGTCTGACATCAAACAGAGACAGATGGGTAACACCCACAAAAATAGCAAGAAGAAGACTAGGCAAGCCTAAGTCAGACCTGGACTGCTGCAACACGCGGAACGTTCCAGCCAGATAATCTCAGGGGCTCACTGACACCGACTGACTCACTGACTGACTGACTGACTCCCCATTGAAACACGCATGTGTGAGTGTTGAGCAGCAGCAGCAGCAATCTGGATCCGGCTTAAGTAGGCAGGTCAGCCATATGCGTGCTTCAACAAACATGTCGGTCAGTAAGTCCCCAAGACTTTTCTTAGCCGGCCCGTTCCGCGTCTGGCAATAATAATGATAATGATAATGTAGTTGCAAACATCGATTGTAGGATCAAAGCAGTTATCTGAGAAATAAAACTTACTGAATGTGAATGGAAACACAGTAAAAGTGCTGTCCAACAAGACAATAATTTTCTTCAGATAAAAAAAAAAAAAAAAAAAATCATGTTGTTCACCTTGAAACTGTACCTGTTGATTGGTCTGGTCTAATTTATTATGATTAATATGTGCGATTGTGACAGAGTGGGTAAGAACACACTATTTGTCCCCATTTTACCATCATCATACTGCTAACAACCATGCTTGTTTGTTTTAGCCATAATTCCAACATTAATGTTTAACTTGCACACACATACTTTCCCGGGTTTGATTGTGTTTTGCATTCGGTTTGGTTACAGTTTACATAGCCTACCATCACCAACACCATCTACTTAAAGTAAAACACTGACATAAGTTGTATTAAGTTTAATTGTGGCTTATTGGTTCAGTTGTGCATTATATAAGTTAAGCATTTTCTTCTTTGTTACTGACGAAACTCACCATTCACCATGTGGTCCAGGGTCAGAGGAGGACGCACCCAACCACTTCCTGTATTTATAGGCTGACATCATCAATGAGATTATTGGGTGAGACCAAGTATGGGGGAGGTCAATTATGTGAAGTGAGTTATTTATGTTGATTGTGATCTGTTATGTAAGATTGCAAATACATGTTTAATGGTAAGATATGTGTGACGGCTCTACCTGCAATTTTGTAACATTGGATAAGTCACTTACCTGTTTTACATGTATTTGCAGCAATGGGATAGCCTCAGTGTTTACAGTAGATATGTTACTGTGTGTAAGCACTGTGTAGCCTACATGTTACTGTGTGTAAGCACTGTGTACACAGTAGGGCTGTTGAAACGAATTTTGATATTCGAATATTATTCGAATTTAATAATTATGAACGAAATTCGATTATTATTATTTTTTTTAAACGAATATTTTAATTTTTATTTATTTAAAAAAAAAAAAAAAAATTTTTTTTTTTTTTTTTAGAACACTAGAACAGTGACAAGTTCTGACAACATACTTGAAGAAAAGAGTGTTAACTGAAGTTGACTGTTGAAGCTGCTATACTGATGTAAACCTACCTGTAGCTCTTAAAATGTATGTTCATTCATTGTTAACTGAAGTTGACTGTTGAAGCTGCTATACTGAATGTAAACCTGTAGCTCTTAAGTGCAATACGTGACTGATTTTTTTTTGTTCATGGCTCATTGTTGTTTTGGCAAAGTTTACTTATTTGTTTATTGATAAGGAGCTCAAACAAAGGCTGTGTCTTTTTTTATTATCAATTATTTCATTTTAGCATTTCAGACAGCACCAATACATCACTGATGAATATTAACTAAGCTCTGGTTATCTGACCTATTTTCTAATGCAATGAATGTATGTACATTGTACAAGGAACATGTTTTCTTAAATAAACATCATTGCTGGACTATTTGTGATAAGCCTAATATTATTTTGAATATTCATCCACCATTCACTTTTCCATCTACATTTGGTAAAATGCTTAGAAAAAGTTTTACTTGGTCAAACCCAAAGATTCAGCTATATTTAGAATCAGAACATAACATAAGAGAAGACAACAATTCACTCAGACCAAAAAATAATTAAAATATTCGAATATAATTCGAATATTAAAATGTATAAAGCACTGAAATTCGAATTTGATTATAGAGGGAGATTGACAGCCCTAGTACACAGTAGCCTACTTCTTCATTTTAGGGTTCCCAGGAAACCCCCGGAAACTGATGATGGTCCATGCACTCACACACCCATGACTAATGAGTCAAGTCTATTATGGCAAATAAACATGATTCATACATGCTTAAAAGCTAACAAACTAGACCTATGGTGGCTTTGAAGTGTACTATCAATCATATATTATTTTTCCAGGCGGGCTTGCCTCTGTTAATCTGTTATTGTTTCCTCCCTGCTCCTCCCTTGTGTAGTTATGCAGATTATTTAAGGTCCTTGTTTGTACTTACCCACATCCATTATTCACACACGTAGAAACGCACACACATGCATCACGTACTGTACTCTATACAGACACACGTGCACGCACACACACACACTCTATAAAGACATGCGTGCACACGCACACACACATACTCTATACAGACACACGTGCACGCACACACACACTCTATAAAGACATGCGTGAACGCGCGCGCGCACACACACACACACACACACACACTCTATACAGATGCGCGCACGGCACGCGCACGCACACACATACTCTATACAGACACACGTGCACGCACACACACACACACACATACTCTATACAGACACGCGTGCACGCACACACACACACGCATACTCTATACAGACACACGTGCACGGCTACACGCACGCACACACACACACACACACACACACACACACACACACACACACACACACGCGTGGAGGATATCTTCCCTCCCTCGCACTATGTGGAAAATTTGAGAGGAAGAGCAGGTCATTTAATGGCTCGCTCCTCCACCTGAGATGAATGGTGGAGGGGAATGTGCGTGCTTATTTTCAATCTTTGCAAATTAGACCTCAGTGGTGTGTGACTGCAACCCACCCACACATCCCCATAATCCACACACACCGTTGCACACCCTTAACCTCCATCTTTAGCCCCTCTCGCTCTTACACGCACAGCACGTGCACACACATGCACGCACACAGGAGCACGCACTCGCACTACACGTACACAAATGCACGCACGTGCACACATGCACGCACACAGGAGCACGCACTACGCGTACACAAACACATGCACATGCACACACATGCGCGCACACAGGAGCACGTACACAAACACATGCACGTGCACACACGTGCACGCACACAGGAGCACGCACTACACGTACACAAACACATGCACACACACAGGAGCACGCACTACACATACACAAACACATGCACATGCACACACACGTGCACGCACACAGGAGCACGCACTACATGTACACAACACAAATGCACGGACGTGCACACACACATGCACGCACACAGGAGCACGCACTACACGTACACACGTGCACACTGCTCACCATATTGCACCCTAAGGCTAATAGTGTCTGCCTAATTGAGTTAGTGATATATCCATAGGCTGCTCTGCTCATTTAAGAGGCAGTGGAGGAAGGAGAGGAAGCAAGCTGGGAGGAGGGGAGGATACTGGAGTGTACAGGGAAGACTAGGAGCTACTGAGGAACCTGGGAGAGGAGGGGAGGATACTGGAGTCCAGGGAAGACTAGGAGCTACTGAGGAACCTGGGAGAGGAGGGGAGGATACTGGAGTCCAGGGAAGACTAGGAGCTACTGAGGAACCTGGGAGAGGAGGGGAGGATACTGGAGTACAGGGAAGACTAGGAGCTACTGAGGAACCTGGGAGAGGAGGGGAGGATACTGGAGTCCAGGGAAGGCTAGGAGCTACTGAGGAACCTGGGAGAGGAGGGGAGGATATGGAGTCCATGGAAGACTAGGAGCTACACTGAGGAACCTGGGAGAGGAGGGGAGGATACTGGAGTACAGGGAAGACTAGGAGCTACTGAGGAACCTGGGAGAGGAGGGGAGGATACTGGAGTACAGGGAAGACTAGGAGCTACTGAGGAACCTGGGAGAGGAGGGGAGGATACTGGAGTACAGGGAAGACTAGGAGCTACTGAGGAACCTGGGAGAGGAGGGGAGGATACTGGAGTACAGGGAAGACTAGGAGCTACTGAGGAACCTGAGAGAGGAGGGGATGCAGATGGGAGGAGAGTGCAGAGGAAGAGGTGGAGGGAGCAGGAGCAATGTGTGTGAGGGACAACACTAATCCCAAAGTCAGGGCTGTCACTGAAGGGGGGGGATGTGTAAACAAGGCCATGGAGGAGCCCTGACTAATGTGACCAGAAAGATATATACAGAGGGAGAAAGAGGAAAAGATAAGAGGAACAGGAATTTTGCCATTTGAGGTTTTATTATTATCATAAGGATGGTGGGGTTCTGACTATGGGGACCAGACCCCTATAGGCCCGGACAGAAGCTTGATTTATTTCTACATCAATATCCTATTTTTGGGGTGTCGGTCGGTCGGTGGAATAACAATATTTTCCTCCCTCTGCCATCAGCCTGTTGCTACATGTAGCTAGCTTAACTGTTCACAGTGGTTTTAGCAACCGCGCCGACACATTTAAACCAATTTCTCAGGGAATTCAAACTGAGAATGCTGGCACACCTGCATTTGGTGCGTCAGAATGATTGGTTCAACTCAGTGGACCTATACGGGATGTGTATTCGCACATTCCAATATGCCCCCCTCAGAGACGCTTCCCATATGTTATGTTATCAATATTGCGTACTCCCATTCAGCCTCTCCCTATATATATACATACATTATGTATTATGTATGTGTGTGTATATACTGTATATATACCGTATATATATACACACACACACACACACACACACACACACACACACACACACACACACACACACACACACACACACACATATATATATATATATATATATATATCAAATCCACGGCGGGCCCAAACAAATGGGGGGCAGGCCAAACTTGGCCCACAGGCCCCAAATTGGTCCGCCATGGTCCAGCCACTCACCATTCATATTCATGTGTTGATCTGCACTTCAGTTGCTGTCTCCTCGGCCTAGTTTCTAATGACATTGTAGCGGTGGCCATTTGTCAGCTAATGGTTGTCCTTATCGACCTCTCCAGGGCTTATCTCAGTGTGGTGGCTGCATCGCTCTCAAGGCCAAGAGGCGTTTTGCCCACTAGCCAATTTTCCTCTTCCCTCACACAACTGGCCTCTATTTCTCACTCTCTCCACCTGAAAGGTAATTCTATATGGTAGACCTGACAGTGGGGAAATATCTAGTCCTGCCTACCAATTCCCTCCACCAGTTTGAACAGGGAATAGTAGGGGGATACAGAGAGAGAGGGAGGGAGGGAGGGAGGGAGGGAGGGTGAAGACTGACTGAGAGAGAGAGGGAGGGAGGGAGAGAGAGACTGAGAGAGAGAGGGGGGGGGGGGTCATTGAGAAAATGAAGTTGGGTTTCCATCCAAGTGTATCGCAAATTTGAACAGAATTTTCAGAAAATCTGCAAAAGAAAATGCGAAATTCCATCTGCTGCTATTATGCGGATATTAGGAATTGATGCCCTGTTGTCCTCCTGGCAGCGACCGAGCTGTATGAATCATATTAAACCTTTTTTTGATTATTCACAATGCTACAGCAAAAAATGGATTACCAGGCAGGCGCCACTCTTCAATTTGGCATACTATTATGTATAATCTACGGAGCAGTTACTGCAAGTGAATCAAAATGTTTGTCTTCTTAAATGTCTTCTTCCATTTAAACACACAGCGGCGGGCGGTCTCAACATTATAATTGTGCTTAAATGCATTCCTTATTTACCTTACAAGTGTATTTGACGTTGACATGTCCTAGCCTACCAATTCATAATAACAAGCCTTATTTGTTCAGGGTATAACTTTTGCCACTAAGCAAGGCAACTTGAAAGTGCAACGTTTTTGAATGGGGTTTGGTTAAACGAGAGGTAATTGAGAGACAACGCAAGATTTGCTTAATCTGTCTCCGCATTGGTCGCATTTACCTTTTATTGATACGCCCTTTTCCACCTCCTCCAATCGTGAAAACCTTTTTGCGATAATTGGATTTTTGAAAATTTGCATAAAAACAGGTGGATGGAAACCCACCTTATGTGTGTGTGTGCACTGTGCATAATATGTCTGTCACAAGTCATTGTTTGCAAGTCTAAGTCAAGTCGCAAGTCTTTGAGGGGCAAGACCACGCAAGTCAAGTCTCAAGTCTTTGGTCAAGTCAAGCCCAATGTCCACCAGCTACGGTAAGGGTTCAGTTGAACTGGCTCAAATTTACCCCACAGCATGTGGGACACTGCCCCATATAGACTGGATGGGAATTTCATCATTTTAGGGCACAATGCCACATGCCAGGGCAGCCAGATAGAAATGATGGCTGCTTCCTGAATTCATGGACAACAAATTGTGCACGGTTGCCTAGATACAGGGGGTGGGTCAATTTACCCACTGGCTCATCTTACCCAACTCTCCCCTACAACAGAATGAGATTCAGCTCATCAGACATGTCTTTAAAGTTATTGTGCCAAAAAAAGAAGAGAAAGATGGTTCACAAGTCCCAAATCTAGAGTCCGAGTCACGTCTTTTGAGGACGAGTTTCAAGTCAAGTCTCACTGTGTGTGCCAATTACATTAAGTCCAAGTCGCAAGTCCAAGACCCCATCTCTGGCATATACGTGTGTGTACTGTGTAGGCTACTGTGTGCGATTCAAAGTAGTGTGCGTGTGTGTGTGTGTTTCTGCGTGTGTGTGTATGTGTTTCTGTCTTTCTGTGTGTGTGTGTGTGTGTGTGTGTGTTTCTGCGTGTGTGTGTGTGTGTGTGTGTGTGTGTGTTAGAAAACATTGTGGTTGATTTGGAGGTGCCCTAGGTGTGATTAATAGCCCCAAGGTGCTAATGCATGCAGATGTTCCTGCATTCGGCTGTAATCAGTTCACATGTCTGCTTTCCTCTCCTGCAGCTAAACTAGTGTGTGTGCGTGTGTGTGTGTGTGTGTGTGTGTGTGTGTGTGTGTGTGTGTGTGTGTGTGTGTGTGTGTGTGTGTGTGTGTGTGTGCGCGTGTGCGTGTGTGCGTGCGTGCGTGTCTGTGTCTGTGTCTGTGTGTGTGTGTGATAATTGGCTCACTTTGGATTAAACTCGGATAAAATAGGAGATACATTTGTGGAGCAATCACAGAACAATCCCAGCTCCCAATATGATCCTGAATGTATCTGATTATTTCCATCTTCAAATTCCATCTATTCTCTGTAGCTCAAAACATAATCTACATCTCATACCGCCTGAGAGAGATAAATCAAAGTACTGTAAAGTAGAAAAAAAGTGTCATTTGAATGCTTAAAACGGACAATCCATCCTGAATCTGAATTTATCGACCTTGAAAAACTATAAGGAAACAAAGCTATTACCCTGGTCCATATAATTAATATAATTAATTAATTGTATCACTCCCTCCAGTTAGTTGCACACGCATCGCAGTATCCAGAACTCTGAGGAAGCAAGTGAAGCCGAAACTGAGACATCCCAGGAATAGAGGAAAAAGGCGTCTTGTGCCGTATAGACGCTGGACAACTTGAAAGTAGGCCTACAGCTGTAAACGCCCCCAAGAAGACACATTGAGAACGGATTGCGATCTGATCGGCCAAACCACCTCTGTGGTCAGGGACGCATATGTGACCACATTGAACACAAGTGTAAATGCAATGCGTCCTCTCAAACCACATACAGCAACAGACACCGCTGTTTTTCTGCCGCTCTACTCTATGGAGCTTGCCTGAACAGATCGCAATCGGATCTCAATGTGGACACTATCCGTCTGCAATCTGATCACAGAAAACGCACGTTAGGGCCAGGTGTTAATGGCCTTAGAGACACACTTAATCATCCTGCATGCATTGTGTTGAATATTTGTACAGTGGCAGAGTAAATATAAAGTATATTTGCACGCGGAACAAGCTTGCGACAATTCCCATATGTTCTGGTGTACTGTAAAAACATGGTTGTGATTAATATTACTCATCCAGTTATTTCCTTCCCTAGCCCGCCATCTCACTCTCCTTGCTAAGAGGTTGATTACTGTATGGGGGGAAGAACAGGGGGGTTAGGAGAGTGGAAGTAGCGGACATTTACCCAGGATTAAAACAGCTTGGTATAATCCTTACTGACTCTCTTACTCAAACACGGTGTCCTTCAAGCCTATCCCTGCTCTCCCTCTGATGATCCCGCTCCTCTACCGTCCCTCTCCGCTTCACTCTCAACGCCTTCTTTTGTCTCAGACCCACAATCTCTGCCAATTCCTTTTCACCACAAACTCTCCCTGAGCCATCCTCTCTCTCCCCCCCTGCCTCCCTCACTTCCTGCCTACCCTCCCCTCTTCAATTATCTCCTCCCCCCGCTGCAGCCCCCCTGCCGCTGCTCCTCTCTCAGGTTGTCAGATAAAGGTGAAGATTTTCTTTGGGGGTGCTTAGCTCTGCTTTTCTCCTCCTATCAGTTCTTCCCGTCTTTCACCTCTTTCCTCCTTAACGATAGAATTTTCCGCTTTGAGCTCCGGCGGTGGCATTTCTGATTGGGCCGGAGTGAGGAGGGAGAGCTCTGCGGTGAGTGACCTTTGTGGGTTTCTAAAGCTCATTATTCCTCATCGGGGGCCCAGGCCGAGGCTCTGAGAGAAGTGGCCCAAGTCGTTTGCAGGCTGATGCTTGGCCAGCGGAGAGCCTGTGGGATCCCTCCACACCCCCATCCCCTCATCCACTCTGCTTCTCGTTCTCTGCTTCTCTTTCTGACCTTTTTCAGTTATCTCCGTCGTCGATTTTAATCTTTGGACTCCTTTCATTGTCTTTGCTCCGTTATATTCCACCACTCCTTTTACCCTGAACAGCTTAGTCAGCATGTTCCAACACTTAGATAGAAGACCATGTGATCTGAGGTGAGAGTAACCACCATGCATCATTAGTCCAGGAAATTGTCACACAGCTTTGGCTGCATGCAAATGGATTTCAAAGTCCCGCATGACATGAACTCTTATTACTTCTACTTCCTGGAAAACAAAGGGGTGAATTCACTAAAGGATGGCGTGGCGCTTTTGCGCACGCTAAACCTGTGCAGGTAAGATGAGAAGAAACCGTCTTGATTGACAAAGCACTCGCAAAGGATGAGACTCACCACTTAATTGCACTGTCACGCAAGTAGAGTCTGGGTGCTCCTGTGTATTTGCACGTATTTAAATGAGGTAATATGCATATATTTGCCGCAAAAGTGTCCCTTCCCCTTATGCAAATGAACCTCATTACAAAAAATTGTCCAATTCACAAAGGTCGGCGCTAATTACGACACGCAGTTACAGTGAAATTGTGAGCATCTTCGGAGAGTTGGTGGTAATTGAAGCGCGCATTTATATTAACACTTTGACCGCCAGGGTTTCTGATCATTTACACAAATCTTTTCAAGACCCACCCATTTTCTTCTATGACTTGTAAACACTGAATATCTCAAAAGAAAGAAGAGGGCCTCTACTTTCATAGGGTAAACAAGTTTAAGTCTACCTTCATCCGTTGTTTAGTTAACAACACTTGAATGTAGGTAGTTCAGTTTAACGAAAACGCCGGTCTCTCCCCAGAAAGCAGAGATTTTTTTTTGTACCAGAGGATTGAGGGAGAGATTCACCCCGCACTCAGAGAGGGGACGTCTGGGTCACAATCTAGTCTTGCCTGGGGGGCAGAGGCAGAAGACTCAGCTACAGGTAAGGGACATGTATCACCTGAGATAGAAACCTGCCTGGCAGGTAAGGAACATGTATCATCTGAGGTAGAAACCTGCCTGGCAGAAGACTCAGCTACAGGGAACATGTATCATCTGAGGTAGAAACCTGCCTGGCAGAAGACTCAGCTACAGGTAAGGCACATGTATCATCTGAGGTAGAAACCTGCCTGGCAGAAGACTCAGCTACAGGTAAGGAACATGTATCATCTGAGGTAGAAACCTGCCTGGCAGAAGACTCAGCTACAGGTAAGGAACATGTATCATCTGAGGTAGAAACCTGCCTGGCAGAAGACTCAGCTACAGGTAAGGAACATGTATCATCTGAGGTAGAAACCTGCCTGGCAGAAGACTCAGCTACAGGTTAGGAACATGTATCATCTGAGGTAGAAACCTGCCTGGCAGAAGACTCAGCTACAGGTAAGGAACATGTATCATCTGAGGTAGAAACCTGCCTGGCAGAAGACTCAGCTACAGGTAAGGAACATGTATCATCTGAGGTAGAAACCTGCCTGGCAGAAGACTCAGCTACAGGTTAGGAACATGTATCATCTGAGGTAGAAACCTGCCTGGCAGAAGACTCAGCTACAGGTAAGGAACATGTATCATCTGAGGTAGAAACCTGCCTGGCAGAAGACTCAGCTACAGGGAACATGTATCATCTGAGGTAGAAACCTGCCTGGCAGAAGACTCAGCTACAGGTAAGGAACATGTATCATCTGATGTAGAAACCTGCCTGGCAGAAGACTCAGCTACAGGTGAGGAACATGTATCATCTGAAGTAGAAACCTGCCTGGCAGAAGACTCAGCTACAGGTAAGGAACATGTATCATCTGATGTAGAAACCTGCCTGGCAGAAGACTCAGCTACAGGTTAGGGACATGTATCATCTGAAGTAGAAACCTGCCTGGCAGAAGACTCAGCTACAGGTTAGGAACATGTATCATCTGAGGTAGAAACCTGCCTGGCAGAAGACTCAGCTACAGGTTAGGAACATGTATCATCTGAGGTAGAAACCTGCCTGGCAGAAGACTCAGCTACAGGTAAGGAACATGTATCATCTGAGGTAGAAACCTGCCTGGCAGAAGACTCAACTACAGGTAAGGAACATGTATCATCTGAGGTAGAAACCTGCCTGGCAGAAGACTCAGCTACAGGTAAGGAACATGTATCATCTGAGGTAGAAACCTGCCTGGCAGAAGACTCAGCTACAGGTAAGGAACATGTATCATCTGATGTAGAAACCTGCCTGGCAGAAGACTCAGCTACAGGTAAGGAACATGTATCATCTGAGGTAGAAACCGGCCTGGCAGAAGACTCAGCTACAGGTAAGGAACATGTATCATCTGAGGTAGAAACCTGCCTGGCAGAAGACTCAGCTACAGGTAAGGAACATGCATCATCTGAGGTAGAAACCTGCCTGGCAGAAGACTCAGCTACAGGTTAGGAACATGTATCATCTGAGGTAGAAACCTGCCTGGCAGAAGACTCAGCTACAGGCAAGGAACATGCATCATCTGAGGTAGAAACCTGCCTGGCAGAAGACTCAGCTACAGGTTAGGAACATGTATCATCTGAGGTAGAAACCTGCCTGGCAGAAGACTCAGCTACAGGTAATGAACATGTATCATCTGAGGTAGAAACCTGCCTGGCAGAAGACTCAGCTACAGGTAATGAACATGTATCATCTGAGGTAGAAACCTGCCTGGCAGAAGACTCAGCTACAGGTAAGGAACATGTATCATCTGAGGTAGAAACCTGCCTGGCAGAAGACTCAGCTACAGGTAAGGAACATGTATCATCTGAGGTAGAAACCTGCCTGGCAGAAGACTCAGCTACAGGTAAGGAACATGTATCATCTGAGGTAGAAACCTGCCTGGCAGAAGACTCAGCTACAGGTAAGGAACATGTATCATCTGAGGTAGAAACCTGCCTGGCAGAAGACTCAGCTACAGGTTAGGAACATGTATCATCTGAAGTAGAAACCTGCCTGGCAGAAGACTCAGCTACAGGTAAGGAACATGTATCATCTGAGGTAGAAACCTGCCTGGCAGAAGACTCAGCTACAGGTAAGGAACATGTATCATCTGAGGTAGAAACCTGCCTGGCAGAAGACTCAGCTACAGGTAAGGAACATGTATCATCTGAGGTAGAAACCTGCCTGGCAGAAGACTCAACTACAGGTAAGGAACATGTATCATCTGAAGTAGAAACAATGGGATAACCAGAGCACACCTTACAGTGGTATATAGTGTTAAATCATAGGAAAGTATGGATAACATTTGCTAATGTGAAATAAATGATTTGTACATATATAATGAGCTTATGAAAGAGTAGAGTTCAAAGAAGGCGTGTCCTCCCATAGACTTACATAAAAAAAACAGGTGTCAATTCTAATCTGTACCCAGGTAAGATGGCGGCAAACCCACCCAAGTTGGGAACTGAACCCAGGTCATCAGAATGGAAGAGACATATATAGATCCCAAACACAACGTTCTTATTTCCCACCACACGACTTCAGTGTCAGACTATTTCCAATATTGCCTCCTAATGCTTTAGTGGCAGAATGTATTTCTCACACTGTTGGTGTCCAGAGGGAGCTGCACATGTTTGCATTTGAAGACGTTACAGGAGAGCAGCTGTTAATATTCCAATACCAACTTGATTGGTTGTGGAATTTAGCTCCACTGATGTTGTACAATGTCGGAATACTGACTGCACTTATATTGGGAACATGTGGACATAATGTGGTGCTCTTGTTGCTCTGTGGAACAAAGTGGCTGCACTTTAAAATATGCAGGTACTGTGCTGTAACTGTTCCTTATTAAACACAGATCACTAATCAACTCTCACATTCATTACATTTCCAAGGCGTGTGTGTGTGTGTGTGTGTGTGTGTGTGTGTGAGAGAGAGAGTACAAAGTAGCAATTTCAAAAATGCCATGATTGGTTTGTTTGCATCTCTTTGAGCCCTATTGGGCTATTCTTGCCATTGTCATAAAAACATTTAATACAAATAAACAGAATACAGTTTATAAGTAGACTATAGAAAAAGCAAACATGACATAATATACAACACTATAGGGAGAATAATGCAGACATGCCATATCACTCAATCTTAGTTACATCCACACCAATTTATCATTATAAAAATGTTGATTTCTGAACTTTATAACTGCATAGTACACTCAATATTCTCATACTGAACATACAAGTTTACTTCCAGTCAGGCGCACGCGGGGAGGGAGGAGGTTGTGTTCAAGCACCTGCCCCTTTGCTCCTTGATGTCCAAGTGCCCTTTTTGTGCCTGGATGATATTACCGTCTTTCAGAGGCTGTTAGTAGCAGGATCATTATCATCACCGTGATAAAATATAATTCTGCACAGTCAAGACTTTGCTCTCACTGAACTTTTATTTAGAGCTGGACAATTAATCACAAAATAAAACACAATCACAAAATAGAATATCTAAACAATTTACAGAAGAAAAAAAACAAGCAAACACAGAATTAAAATTGATTTGACTGAAGTCCATCTTTTGTGTGTCTGAAAGCTGCCTGAGCAGCAGACAGTGGAGGCTCTCTTCAGCAGGTTAGAGGCAGCGATGTTTCTTCAGAATAGATGGCAGAGTGAACATTTTCTTACAGCGGTCACAGCTGTAGGGTTTAGTTCCAGTGTGGATGTGTTGGTGTGTTTTTAGGGTACTTAACTGACTGAACCTGCTCCCACATTGGTCACAGCTGTAGGGTTTTTCTCCAGTGTGGATCCGTTGGTGACTTGTTAGGTGACCTAACTGACGGAAGCTGCTCCCACATTGGTCACAGCTGTAGGGTTTGTCTCCAGTGTGGATGTGTTGGTGTGTTTTTAGGGTACTTAACTGACTGAACCTGCTCCCACATTGGTCACAGCTGTAGGGTTTTTCTCCAGTGTGGATCCGTTGGTGACTTGTTAGGTGACCTAACTGACGGAAGCTCCTCCCACATTGGTCACAGCTGTAGGGTTTCTCTTCAGTGTGGATGCGTCAATGGCTTGTTAGGTGATGTGACTGACTGAAAGAGTGCCCACAGTCCTGACAGGAGTATGGCTCCCCCCTTGAGTGAACTCTTTGATGAATCTTTAAGCTTTGACGTGTTGTGAATGTTTTGTCAAACTGCTGACAGTGGTGACCTCTGGGTCCACTGGTGTCTCCCTGTTTCCATAGAGAAAGATATAAAGAAAGAATCAGGACAGTGTGGGCGTGCATTTGTGGCAAAATCAGTGAGACAACAGTGATATTGTTTCTCACCTCTTCTGAAATATTCATCTCGACAACGTTCCTCTCCTCCTCTGCCAAAAGTCTCTCTTCCTGCCAATCAGCTCTGACATCAAACAGAGACAGTCAGTAAGACAGGGAACACCCACAAAAACAGCAAGAATAATAAGAGTAGGCAAGCCTAGTTAAAGGAGATTTTTTTTTTTTTTTTTACAAGCTGGATTTTCTGACACGCAGCGGCGCATGTCCTTATTATGGCCGGCCCCTGGAAATAAGGTTCAGGATGTAAAAAACCGCGGAATTGTCCTTTAACTCACACCTGGATTTGAGCAGCACCCGGAACGCGCAGCCAGGAAATGTCTCAGGGGCTCACTGACTGACTGACTCACTGACTCCCCATTGTTTTAACACGCATGTGTGAGTGTTCAGCGGCAGCAATCCATCATCTTAACTAGGCTTGTCACGCTGACCAAACTCACCATTCACCATGTGGTCTAGGGTCAAAGGAGGAGGCACCCAACCACTTCCTGTATTTATAGGCTGACATCATCAGTTTGATTATTGGGTGAGACCAAGTATGGGGGAGGTCAATTATATTAAGTGAGTTATTTATGTTGATTGTGATCTGTTTAAACTGAACTATTTTGTACTGAAAACTTGTTTGACACAAGGTAGGGCAATACGAGATCTGAGCGATAGCTTGCATGGGGCAACAAGGCCTCTCTCTGGGCTTTGTAAGTAATCAATACAACCTTCAAATCAATTCTAAAAGCAACAGGTAGCCAGTGTAGGGAAGCCAGAATCGGTGAAATGCGATCATGTTTCCTAGGCCAAGTTAAAGTCCTGGCAGCAGAGTTTTGGACGAAGTGACTTGGATTTTTTTTTTGCTGATGCCAGAGAGCAGGCAGAATAAATCGACTGGTTATGAAAGCTGGTTATGATCGCATATTTTTGGCAGAAAATGTTGAAGTAAAGTTACTGAATGTATAGTTAAAATGATACTGAATGAATGACATGGGGGGGGGGGCATGCATACGGCTATGTTTAATGCATTTGTCAAGCTTCGGGAATCATATTAGTTACTAATTATAGATAAAATGACTGTCAGCATAATACTCCTCCTTCCATCATGTTCATTGTTCATGTCTGGAAGACCTTAAAATGTTGCTGCAGAGTAAAAGCACAAGGGAGCATAATGTTCCCATGCTGTTGTCATCTTCCTCTTCTTTGTTCATCAACCAACGGTTCATAAGCAAAGTGATGGATACCAAGAGTCTTGATAATAACAGGTATGAACAGCGAAAACAACGGGGGCAGCTGACTGCAGGCTTTTTAATTAGATCTCATTAGCTAAGTAATTGCATCAGGAATGCTCATAATGAACTGTAATTACTTGTGGAGGTCTAAATGAGAAAATCAGTGGCGGGTAGCCATGGGCAACTGAGAGTTCAGGCATACCGCAGGTGACTCTCCTTGGGGAAATTCCTGAGACTAATGACTCCATGTTCATGAATTCTGAAACCATGTACCATGGTACCTGTTGTTTTTAATATTTTATTCTCTATAGTCTGTCTGTTGTTTCAACTCAGTCCCCAAAATAAAATGTTGGTATTTTGCAGTACGTGTCTGAAAACCAGGGATATGTAGAATAGTGTAGTGACGACAATTGACCACTAGATGACGCTAGTGGATAAGGACAGAGAAACCTCAAGTCACGCGTCTATGGTGGGATGGGCGGTTGAACTATATAAGGCTACGTTCTGGCCTCGCCCTTCTGTCTAGTCTCCCGTCTTGGGGAAGACAACACAGCAGCTAGTTAGCTTCCACATGTTAGCTAGCCCAACCAACAACAGAGAAGTCTGGCTGCATGGAAACAGGCTGCTGATATAAGCTCTGCCATTGATGCCGACCATTTCAGTCGGCAGCGGAAGAAAATCCCTTTCCGTTTGCTGCAAGCTCTGCCATTGGCTCTGACCCGCTCTGACTGACCGGCTGCGACCATTTATGGATTTCCTTTCCGCTCCCGCCATGACGAATCTGTCTATCTCAAATGCATCTGCCACTGTGTGTGTCGAATCTGTTGATCTCAAATGCCTGCGCCACTGTGAAACAACAACATCAACAATGCTAGCTCGTTGCTACATGGTTGCTACACAATGAAAACGTTTGGATCGGGATTGCGCAATAAAGCAGGCCTCCTTGGTACTTTCAGTGGATGGTTGTAAAGGTAAATACCCCCCCCCCCCCCCCCCCCCCGCTATACCAGAGTGGAGGTCTTAGCAGCCAGACTCTCCCCCATTGTAGGGAGAGAGTCTGGCAAGCGAGACTAGACATTAGGAAATATGAGATCCTCTCATCTCACCGCTCCTCTTGTTTCTAAACAACATACATTTGAACGAAAACCTCAGCAAAACACAGTTCTAAAATGTGGCCTTTTACCTTTCTGCAAACTACAATCTCAACATGAATTTGAAACAAAACGGCGGTTAATTTGAAAAAGCTCACTGCCTATCCAACGTTAGACGCAAATAAAGCAACGTTAACAACTTTGTGTTATGTAAAACAACTTGGTTGAGGTTAGGATTATGGTTTGGGTTAGGCCTAAATAAATACAACATTTAAATGTGCCTCAAGGTTGAAGGCACTGGTAGCCACTTGGTTGGGGTTGGGGTTTGGATAGTACACAGCTGCATCCCCCAACCCCCAGCCAAAGGCTCCAGCCTCCAGACTCGATCCTAACCCTTGTTTCTCAGAATTCTCCACCTGGTTTCCAAGAAGGTGGCAGGCAGGCGCGTCAACATCCGATCCGACACACAAGGTGCGTGACAAAGCGGCGGTATTTGACGCTGTCGGAGTGAGAACGGTTTGCCCTTACTCACTGCCCTATTTCAATTGCAGACTCTATGACGTGTATAACGTTAATATACACGTAACTAGAAACCTGATATGCAATGTGTTTTGTTTAAGAAATGTTGATATCCTACGTATCTGTGGATTGCAGAAACACATAATGCCGCCATTTTATTCTTCTGGCGACTGGTCTGGTTGTTTGGATGGAATGGTAGCTCATCCTGACATTCCATTGTCTCCTCCCTATATATTGTCAATTATTCTGTTCACTCTCAAGTCCCAACACACACGCACGCACGCACGCACACACACACACACACACACACACACGCACGCACACACGCACGCACGCACACGCACACACACACACACACACACGCACACACACACACACCTCTGTCCCTCTCTGTGTCTGTAGCCCTGAGGCGAAATGGCCTGCAGTGTTCCCAGGTTGGCCAGCAGCTCGTTCCATCTCCTCGGGGCTCTGTGTGTCTGTGTGTCTGTGTGTGCTGTCAAGCCTCGTGATGCTGTCAGAACAGGAGATTACTCATTCAATCAGGCTGAAGAGGAGTCGTTGTGCAGATAAGGCCCGCGCTGAAGGAGCTTCTTCTCCGCGCTGCTTCATATGTCGGCCCAGATCGGCTCCCCCAGCTTATCACCGCATGACATTTGCATCTTTCTCTGTCTTTGCCTTTCTTTCCCTGTCGCGTACTACGTCGCACTACCCTCCCTCAGACTCGCCCTATCTCTTCATCCCTGCTCTGAATCACATACTCATTTTCTCCCTTTCCCCCCAAACTGCTTCTCATTCAGTCCCCATTCCCCCGAAACTCCCGATATCTTCAACAAATGTCCGTTGAGTTTTATCTCACAATGTCTGTTCTCCTCTCTTTATTTGCTGCCGGTACAGCCAATTAGATGACTCTCAGACATTCTAAAGACATAACACCGACTTTGTTGAGCCTACAGTCATACACCGCACTATGTATCACAGGCAGACATGTCTTACCTAAGTGACAGCTATGCGTGTTATGCATGAGAGGAGACAGACTGATGCCTGTGGCAGGGAAGGCACGGTGCACCTTCTTTGAAAACAAACATTTTAAACAGCAAAAAATATGAGATTTTGTCTAAGTGTGTGTGTGTGTGTGTGTGTGTGTGTGTGTGTGTGTGTGTGTGTGTGTGTGTGTGTGTTGTAAATATGCATACAGGTGTGTGTCAGATGAATGTTTGTCTGCCACTATCTGAGCCCAGTCAGCATGTTCTTTGCTTCAGAATAAGTAAGTTCAGATTAATGAAAGTCATTCAAGTCTGACCATTCTCTTCTAAAGCTACAGTACATCTGCTCAGCTGATGTGCCACCACCAAACTGCTGAGATGGAGGTCCCGGGAGCTTCCAAGACATCCGTTTTAGTTGTTCATGTCTTTGGTGTTATCAACACACTGCTTGATGATTTTCTCCAGCGCGGTGCAGGTGAGCCCACTGGCTAATTTTGTTTTCTGATGAAAGCAAAATTGGGGGCTCTGTCAGTAGAACATGGATGAGTTTTTGTGTGATTATAAATAGCAGTTGAGCGCAGATGTGCCTCCATCATCCCACACCAAATTAAGCCATCTTGCAAATGAAAGGCAATGGAGTCACAGTTTGTCTGTTCATATCTAGGCCTAATACAGACCCAGTCACCAGAATACATTCTCGTCATTGTATGTTTCTAGAATCCACGGAAACCTTTACACACTTCAAAAGTCATAAAAGTGGTGCTCGTTTGTGAAGATTATCTTGCCGAACGCAAAACTTCGCTCTTTCATAAACTTTTGTTAACCACAGACCTTATTTCATGCATTTAAGCAAAATCACTGCACTCTATAGGCTTCAGTCTCCCGCGGGCGCTAAACCAACTGTGCGTCTCGACCTCCGCCCGGGCCTCTGGAAATCATGGCACGGACCGTGCTGGGTGGACCTCGAGTGCTGCTTTCTTCAGCACCCTCGACAGTGCTCGTTGTGAACATAGGTCTTCAGCTCTACTGGAAGCACTAGATGGCTGGCCAGTTATGACAAGGCAACACTTTCCCCACACCACACCTACAAAACGCTGTAAAACGCTATGTGGACACACGCCCGATTGTGTTGCTCATACTCACCACCACCACCAAGAACATTAGCTGAGCTTCAGTTCTAGCGAGAATATAATTGAATATGAAATAACAGTGGCATTAGATGTATGGTTTTTACTACTCATACATAAAGTACTAGTGCTTCAAAGTGTCGCTGAAGCTAATTGTCCACATGGGGACCATCTAGACTAGAGCATCAGGAGGACCAGGGTATATGTAGGTTGAAGTCTACCTGCATTAGGGCACTTGAGGGGCATACAAGCCACAGTCGGAGGCAGGAATCCATGGCTCAGGAGGGATGTCAGGCCAAGGATATAGCCCCCGAGGCAAGGTTCCTGCAGCTACAGATACTTGGCTTAAGTCCTGAAATCCTCACTCCAGCAGGAGAGCGCAAGTGCTCAACGTCCTATGTAAATGATTCCTCCGCCTCCCCCTGTTCCATAGCCTCTTCCTCATCTTCTCCCTTCTCATTCCTTTTAAACCTCTATCTCCTCCCGTGCCTCGTAGCCACAGCTCTCCAATGTGAGATGTTATTCAGTGTACAGAGCAAGGCCCAAATAGTGCCATTTATCAGAGTTAGAGGGAGAGAGACATACGAGAGCGAGGCACGGGGAGCACAGGCTAAACAGACTCCTGAATGGGCCTGGTAATCAGCGATAGCCCCATCGCACTTCTGCTCTGCTTGCTCGCCCCCCCCCCCCCCTATCTCACAATGGCTCCTCGCCATTAGAGAAATGTGATACTGTACAGTGCATGTAAATGAATTCAGATACATGCGTGCATGAATCCAAGGTCTGCCCTATCTCTCTCCCTCTCTCTCTCTCTCTCTCTTTCCCTCTCTCTCTCTCTCTCCTGTACTTACTATTCACTTCTCTCTCTCTCATAGCTTCTTCCTCACTTCCTCTCCAAATCGATCTCTGTTTAATTTCCCAGCCTGCTCTGTCCATCTCCCAAACCCGTTCTGTTGTCCTTTATACGTCTCTGTCCCACTATAATCTCTCTCTCTCTCTCTCTCTCTCTCTCTCTCTCTCTCTCTCTCTCTCTCTCTCTCTCTCTCTCTCTCTCTCTCTCTCTCCCCTTGGAATCCACTCTCTCTCTCCCCTTGGAATCCACTCTCTGTGCTGCTGCTAATCCAGAGAGCACAAACAAACCAATCTGCTCAAAGAAAGAGCACAAGTTAAGGACCACTGGTTTACTATAGCCACCCATCCACCCATCCACCACCACCCCCACCACCACCACCAGCATGTACTTTAGCACTCGTGTCTGAGTGATATACAAAGCTGTCTCCATATTCTCTCCCCCACTCACACCACAACAAGCCCCTAGCTAGTATGAGAGTGAGAGGCCATAAGTGGGCCATTTGTGCATTATGCTCTCTTTGTTTGTCAATGGCTTTGCATAACTTATTGGTGTCTCGTACACAGAATACTAAACGGGGTTGGAACAGCTGAATGGATGTGCTGCTGCTTGGGGATATGAGGTGTCGCTGTGTGTAGATAGCATGATGAGGAATGGTTGATAAAACAAATTATAGATAAAGCAAGTCTCTCTGCCTTAGGAGGAGTGATCACACTCGCTGAATGCTACTATACCCCTACACAATATCACATTCATTTTCCTTAAAGAAGAGTGGAAGTACCCCCCCCCCCCCCCCCCCCCCTCCATTAAGAGGTAGCCCCGCCTAGTTTGTAGTATGCAGCTGTTGCCAGCAGGGTATTGGAATGGCCTTGAACATAAACTGATAAGCAGTCAAGCATGTCTTCATCTTCTATTCATGACATGACATTAAGTATGAAGGACTTCTGTGGCTCTGGGGTGAGACGTCAAACATGTCATGTCAAATAGAGTAATTTGATCTCAAATATTCATATATTTGATTTCATTATTTGATATAATAAAGTGTTTTTAAACAACCAACCTATGATCAATAATGTAGTATGTAATTGTATTTATTATTATTATTATTATCATCATTATTTTTATTATTATTATTATTTTAAACAATACAGAAAAGACATTACACCCCTCACCACCATTATCCTCCAGACACACACTCCCATGCAACCTTGCACGCTCACACCCAAAGCCCACAGATCCCACCCTTGTCACAGTCGATCGTTAGCATTTCGTCAGTGAACTTTATATCTTCTGCACCAAGTCCTAACCTGCATTGATTTGCCTGGTTGTAATCAAGACTAATTAACAGGTAAAGGGAATAGGTGGTCATGAACATCATTACCCATTTATGTCAATTGCTCCTCCCTGTTAATTGTGTTGTCTTTATCACAGTGTCTCACTTGTCTCTACCTCTACCTCTGGCTATGGCCGTGTTTTACCACAATGTCTCACTTGTCTCTACCTCTGGCTATGGCCGTGTTTTACCACAATGTCTCACTTGTCTCTACCTCTGGCTATGGCATTGTTTTACCACAATGTCTCACTTGTCTCTACCTCTGGCTATGGCCTTGTTTTAATTACCACAATGTCTCACTTGTCTCTACCTCTGGCTATGGCCTTGTTTTACCACAATGTCTCACTTGTCTCTACCTCTGGCTATGGCCTTGTTTTACCACCATGTCTCACTTGTCTCTACCTCTGGCTATGGCCGTGTTTTACCACAATGTCTCACTTGTCTCTACCTCTGGCTATGGCCGTGTTTTACCACAATGTCTCACTTGTCTCTACCTCTGGCTATGGCATTGTTTTACCACAATGTCTCACTTGTCTCTACCTCTGGCTATGGCCTTGTTTTAATTACCACAATGTCTCACTTGTCTCTACCTCTGGCTATGGCCTTGTTTTACCACAATGTCTCACTTGTCTCTACCTCTGGCTATGGCCTTGTTTTACCACCATGTCTCACTTGTCTCTACCTATGCCAATTGTTTTACCACAATGTCTCACTTGTCTCTACCTCTGGCTATGCCCTTGTTTTACCACAATGTCTCACTTGTCTCTACTTATGCCCTTGTTTTACCACAATGTCTCACTTGTCTCTACCTCTGGCTATGGCCTTGTTTGACCACAATGTCTCACTTGTCTCTACCTCTGGCTATGCCCTTGTTTTACCACAATGTCTCACTTGTCTCTACCTATGCCCTTGTTTTACCACAATGTCTCACTTGTCTCTACCTCTGGCTATGGCCTTGTTTGACCACAATGTCTCACTTGTCTCTACCTCTGGCTATGCCCTTGGGTGCTTCGCTATCTATCCCATCCATTCCCAACCTGAGGGCCGGGGCCGCAAAGGTATTGGAAGTGGGCTGCGAAATCATTTGCAAAACATTGCAATCTTTGTGAAACAAAACGTAATTATTATTATTAATATAGAATGCAATTCCCCATTGTTGAATGTTATCGTTATTTAATTTGGAATCAATTGTTCATTAATTATATATATATAGGCCTATATATATTGAAGACATGTAGCCTCTCACTTTTATTTTCTGATTTCTGTGTGGTGCTGATGGACAGCTCCTTGAATCGTTAAAATAAAAAGTGCTCTGAGAATGCATTATTTGGTCTCTGTACTGTTTACGGTCCAAGTACAAGTGGGCCATGAATGGGAAAAGGTTGGGGACCGGCGCCGCTGATCCAGTCACAGTCTCATATTGGACTGTTATGTTCAACAAAAAAGCCAGAAACATGTTTCTACCCAAACATATTCATCCAAGTCATTTGGGGGAAAGGCACGATCACGGCATTTTTGTATGGATTTTGCACTGTTGCAGAAGGAACCTGGCTAATGAACCTGGATGACTCGCAATTATAGCTGCTGTAGTTACATGTCAGAATGTACCGAGCGTGGCGAGGAGCGAGGGAGGCTGTTGGAGTGGGACTTCCTTCCCCAGGAGCAGAAGGACTTTGTTGTGGGGAAAGAGGCTGTTATTGATTCCAATGAAACAAACAGCTTCTGTGTTCAAACCTGCACACAGGGCTTAGAGCAACAAAAAAAACGTTCTGAGCCCGAAGTGTTGCTGACTGATGGGGGTGGGGGGTTGCAGAACAAAAATCGGGTCCCTTAATTCGTTGCACCGATTAAATGTCAAATGGTTTCCCGTCTCAACCCATTTATTCAGTCCATGCCTATCGCCGTTTGTTTTTTACCCTTTACTTTACTGTTTCACTGGCGCCTTTATCTTCACAAGTTTCATAAACTTTGTTTCCATATTTCAGCTGTGCTACACCAGGGGAATCAGTGCTACATTGTGATAGAAAGTAGCTTGCTGTTCATTGGATACAAAAGTATTATTATTATTATTAATACTAATAATACTACTAATAATGATGATGATGATAATAATAATGATAGCTCACATTCTGAGATATAAGATTATTTTAATAGCCATAGTGAGTAATCAGATTACAAATGAGGAATGTGTCTTAGTGCAGTATGCAGTGCAGCGATCACAGCAAGAGCAGAAGATGGAGCAAACAGAAAGACAATATTCAAATGATAAATTATGAAGTGCAAAGTAAAAGTCTTTAAAGTCACATAATAGTGGGCACCATGCGTCCATGTCATAAGCCCATATCAAGCCCATATCAAAAACACTGAATTGTATTTAAGCAACAGAATGAGTGCATTCACATCTCATCTTTACAATATAATGCAGGATAAATGTGCACACAAAAAAATCACATTGTCATTGTAAACAAGCCCCGTAAATGTCATCCCACAAGAAAGAAACAGAGATCGTGGTGGACGACAACACAAACTGTAAAAATATAGCAATAAATAAATACATTTGTAAAAAAGGCCATTAATTTGAGTGGACTTACCCTTTGCCTGAGCATGATAACCTATCTCTCCTTCTATGGGCTCTTCAACTGGTGAGATATGGCCCACAATCAATGTTTTCTTTTTCTTTTTCTTTTTTTTACTGGTTCTTTGATTAATTCCCTGCATGAACTCAGATAACAACTTTTCATCAATTATATTTAATCTGTATATGCAACATTGGACTTTTTTGGAAGGAAATCTTTTCAGATATAGACAGCCTGACAAGGTTTTGCCTGTTTTCGAGTAGACAAGTCTGTCAAATAATTATTTATAATTATCCCAACAGAGAGGGAAATATGTAAACTTAATTGGCCTCGATCAATGTCCTTTTTCATTAATCCAATAAAGCTGGATAACTGATCCCACACAGTGACTTGAAGTGAAATACTTCCAGATGTACTACTACTTGATTTAATCACCAGATAATAAATTGACCTTGTATAATTTCACTTGAAGGTCCCATTCCGTGCAAAAGCTGTTTTTACTTGTAAATGCATATATACTGCTGTCATCCCTCCCTCTAATGAGTGGTCACAAGCTCAGAACTGCCACAGTTGGATTTGTCCCTATCCAGTTTTCCCCTGCAGTCTCCTTCAAGCCACACCCCCAAACGCTCTGTTCCCCCAGACGGGGTATCGGGACGTCACGATGGTCCTCAAGCATACTGCGCGGGTCTCTCTCACACAAGCTATCTGCACCATTTTGTCTATAGCCACAAAATTAACACTTCTAGCTGGAGCGACGCCAACTGTACGTGATCCAGCAACTGCGGAGGTGCATTCGGTAAGTCTAGGCATTTTGAGATGTCCTCTTTAGCGTAGCAACGTTAAGTTAGCGATAGCATTAGTTGTGGACACAACCCAGCGTGCTGGTCCACAGACGGTAATCTGATTGGCCGCTGGGAGCCTGGGGCGGGCTCTCCCTCAGCGGCCAATGGGAACTGTTAGTTCTGAATATATTATAGAAACAGACCATTCTTGGGACGCAACGAGATGAGGAAGGGACAACTCCGTCACAACAAATGGGGTTGCTATATTTTTGACAAATGAATCCAGAATCATGTTTTATGGACCAGAGACACACGTTTTTAAGAGGTTACAGCTGCATGAATTGGGACCTTTAACTCATTGAGTGCCAGCCACTTTTGGAGAACGGACGCTCCCAGTGCCAGAGTTTCAGAGCGTTTTCAGTGATTTCTCGAGGCCCACAGAATATTGTAGTATATTACAATATTATATATTATATATATTGTTGGAGCTATTTCATTAGTTTGATTATTCCATTATTATTTGTTAGTTTGTTGTATTTTATGTTTATAGACACTAGGGGGACTGGGCACCAGGAAACACTTGTGGGGTAGTATAAAGGTAGTGGGTGTGTCTTATGTCAGGTGATGCACCACTGAAGGGACATGGTTTTTTACCAGAGCAAGAAAGAGGCAGCAGGATCAGCTGTACCTGTCTGTTTGATTTTGCACTAATGGAGAATAAAACAACCCAAAATATGGAACTTGACTGGACATTGAACTTCTTGATGCCTGAGTACGAACCCAACTGACATGGTGCATCAGTGGCCTTTATTGTAAGTTTTATTTAAAGTTTAGTTTGACATTTTGATAAATAGCCACTACATATATAATATATTATAGCAGAATATAACAGTGGCGGTGTGACCGGCCCATGTCAGGTCCTGGTGGATGTTGACTCCCTGCAGGTACTTGAAGCTGTCCGCCCTTTCCACCACTGTGCCGTTGATGGTGATTGGGGGGTGTGCCCCCCCCCCCCCCTCCTGTAGTCTACAATGATCTCCTTGGTCTTGGAGACGTTCAGAGAGAGGTGGTTGTCCTGGCACCTTAAAGCAAATGGATGGACAGATGTCCTGTCCTGCTAAGGGGCGGAGCCTGTGTGAAATAGAATGATAGTTACACATTGTAACTCTAGTTCTATGACCACAGGTGGGAGCCCCTTAGCAGCTCACCCTGCCGCTCCACGAGTTGCTGAAGAAAATTTGGTGGCTAGCGTTGAGTGAAATCGTTGCCTTTTTATAGGGCCCAGCACCATAGGGTTGTAGGCTCATCCTGAATGGCTGAGTATGTGCATGCAGATTTGAAAGTGCACTTTCAAACTTAGGTGAGTGGCTAAAGCAATGACGTCCTACTAAGGTGCTCCGCCTGTGATCGTAAAACTGGAGTTACAATACTATCAGTACCTTTATTCCAATAGTAGCCTTTCCCTCTATCAGATCCAATCAATTCTACCTTAATTGAAGAACAGTTTTTCTGCATTTGTCTTGTCGAAGCACCACTATCTTCGTTTTCCTCATTATGTCTCTGGTCGTTTGACAGGATTCATGCTGGGACACATTCACTATGATACAATCTCAATGAATATAGTCTTTCCTTCCCTCAATCTCCTTTCTAGGCTACCACTGTCTCTTTTTCACCTCTTTGCATCGAGTCCATTAACTTGAATCTTCAGTCTTCGCTTGACTTTCTCATCACTGCTCCCATCTCGACCTCTTATTCACCCTCCTCGAAAAGTACACAAACTCTTGCTAGCACTGTTTTCATGATCTTATCTCACCTCGCACTTAATTATCGTCTCGCCTGCTATACTTCTCTCGGTCCCCCTTCCCTCTTCCTTCCTCGCTCATGTTTTCCACATTGCCTCTCTTTAATATTTCAGCCCATTCATCTTGAAAAGGAAGTGCTCATTGATCTGAGATCAGAGGTTCTTGCTTTTCCTCTACAGACGAACACCTTTTTGTTCAGAGGCCACAATGTATCTTCGCTGCTGCCCAGCACTCTTCTGACCTGAGATCAGTCACACTGAAACAGACTGCAGATCCCCACACCACTGTTTGGCACTTGAACTCCAGTGACCCCCCATGATGACCAGCCTCTCCAACGGCAATTGACATTTGGCTGCGGCTTAACGGGGTTCAGAAGGAAACATAATTGAACACGAGAGATCGACCCTTTGAGCCGCTCGTTTTTTATTTGTTGTTAAATATTTATTCTCCTCCCTTTCAATAATACTAAGTGCAAGGACATAGGTGAACGTCTTTGTTATATCTACATAAAAAAAAGGGTTAGAGACCTTCACCCGCCGAGTCGTCCTGTTTTGAGAGACCTGTCTTCAGGCTGCGAGTGTGAGATACAGTGCTGTGGACATCACTGAACCTCCATTCACTGGTAGTTTTCAGAATGTAGGCCTAGTTACAGTATTTCTCCACATGTCAAGTTGCAGATCTATTACTTAATCTGTGACCATGGGAGTATTCGATAAACCAGTTTGGGTCCCATTTGACTGGAGCCATGGTGTCCCTAAGAGAAACACGTTGTTCCTCCACAAAGGGATGCAACGAAGGACGAGACTAAAAACAGGCACTAGTTTGACATTGAGCGTGCACAGTACAAAGTAAGGGCGTTGCAGTGTGTTGGTGGCGGATGGGTCTTTATATGTTTACCTTGAACTCCAGCAACCCACATTCAATTCCCACGTCGCGACATTCGTTTGAGCAGTTTTCTCAAGTGTAGTTAAATTGCAAGAGAGAGATAGGCCTGTAACAGCTGTGATCAACAAACAAAAACGCTGCATGATTGCGACAATTCTTCTTGCTGGATCATTGAAATAAGTATAGGCTACTTCAGCCATGTAAAGAAGAAGCAGGCCAGCACTCCAAAATGTCCTTTCAAAAATTGAATATGTCACCTGGGACGGCACAACGAACGTTTCAGCATCAAGCCTTCATCAGCGTTGCGATGAAGGCTTGATGCTGAAATGTTCATTGGCCTGCTTGTTCTCACCAGCTCAGTGGCCTTGTGGTCTGAGTGTCCGCCCTGACACCGGGAGGTTGTGAGTTCGATCCCCGGCCGAGTCATATCAAAGACTATACAAATGGGACCCATTTGCCTCCCTGCTTGGCACTCAGCATCAAAGGGTTGGAATTGGGCGGTTAGATCACCATATGATTCCCGAGCGCGGCACTGCTGCCGCTCACCGCTCCCCCAGGGAATGGGTCAAATGCAGAGAACAAATTTCACACATTGTGTAACAATCAGTGGGACTTTACCTTAATCCTTTGCTCTTGTGACTTGTGTTGGCCCTGCCTGCACCCAAGTGGAACTCATGTGGTGAGTGTGCTCGCATTCGCTGAGTTTGGACGCATTACTTCAGCCATGTAAACAGCATTATTATGGGGAGCTGTCAGTTTATGGAATCATGTATGGGATTTTCACAGTCTGAGACTGTGGGTCTTCCCCAGACAAAGCTTGGAAAAAGGAGCCCCCCCTCGATCAATTTCTGGATGCCTATGGGATCATGATTATGTTATTTGATCCCATAGACACATAGATAGCCTGGTAGGTATTGCTGTTTGACATACTTCAGACTAGGCTACATAAAAAGGTCTGAACTGAAGGTATTATTTCTGACACTGGGAAAGTGGGGAAAACTGTCAAATTCCCCCCAAAATGACTGTATCTCTGAACTATCTCTTTAACCAAATCACACACATTTAGGGCTATTCTCCATGATCTCCTTTTAATAACTAATGTAACTTTTTCCCCACTTCTATTCACTGAGCCTCCCCTGAAACTGCTCGGAGCCCCGCTGGGGAGGCCCACCTCCCACTTTGAAACCCTCTGATGTATGGCTTACAGTACGTGGGCTCCTTGCCTTCCTTGCACTTGGTAATAGTCATATTATTATTATTGGTCACATCTAAATGAAAGTGGTCAAGCGTATTTGCCGCTACACATGTTCCGAGGAGCCCATAATCTTTACATCTGGACTTTTTTCTCTCTAGCGTTCCAGTCGCTGCCTCCTCTAGCACCCATAAATCGTAGGTTGGAGCACACCCCAGACGTTTGCAGTGGAAACAAGACCTAAATGACTTCGTAATGAATTTGTATTCAACCAAAGATGGTATCAAGACAATAGTGCCATAAAGCAGTGCTTTGTTTGGGTCACTGCACATAATGGGTTTACACAGAATCTACATCTGCTTTGTCCTGTTCTCTGTCTCTCTCTTTCTTTATCATGATCAGCATTGGGACTCTGAGACTGAAACAAGAGGTGTGATTTAATGCTTTTGTAACTGAGAGGGAAAAACATACAGGTCAGCGTGTAGTCAGTGTGCTACCCGAATAACAAGGATGATAAAGAACTTAAGAGACATGCTGCTATTAACAGAGCTGAAGACAAAATTAACAGAGTTCTTTACAGCAGTGGTTCTCGAACGTTTGGACTCCTAAACTGACACAAATTACACCACAGGCACACATTTGAAAATAGTTTGTCCACAGTAGCTTGTGTTGTCTAGTTCTCTTTACTTTGTTTTAGTTAATGCGTTGTTTTAACTTTAACTTTGGTGTATGACTCCCCTCGTGTGATACTGTGGGTTGTAACATATGAGGGGAGTCATACACCAAAGTAAAAGTTTAAACAAGAATGTATTAACTAAAACTAAAACGAAGAGAAAACTCAAACTACTACGAAGATAGTGGTGCTCAAACTACATTAAACAAACGAACAGGGGGAAAAAAGGTGTATCGATGAGGAGGGAGAGAGACTGAATGTTCTGAAGGCCGTCCAATGAGTGCAGAGCCCAGGTGCACCCAATCAGCCGAATCACCCCCAAACAACATGCAGAGGGCCAGGAGGGCGGGAGGGTCACCATACGTTTAGATGCTTTATTACAGAAAGTGAATCAAAACCCATCACTCAGTCATACATTCTGTCATTGTGTTACTTATGGGTGGAATTCTAATGAAATGATTAGCCCTTTTTCCTGGGGCCCCAAGGATCCCCTCAGGAACCCCCCTGGAGAAGCACTGCTTTACAAATCCAACTCTTCGACACAAGGTGAGTGGCGTGCAAGAGCACTATGACAACGCCCTTACATCATGTTGCTCCTATCCCCATACACAAGAAGAGCCATGTTTCATCTCAGCAGGCTTTATGTACTGAGGAGAGATGAGAGAAGGAGCCGTACGTGTGCTGCTCCATGTTTAGAACCTTTGATTCGAGCGTATCTCCCATTCAGGAGCATCGCTACAAAGCCAACCATGCACAGCCCATTGACTTTGTGTGCAGGGCCATACAGCTCTTTGATATGACCAGACATGAATCATCAAGGGACTATTGATTTCTCCAAAGGAGCAACTCATGAATAGGATGGATGATGTATGATGTGTTTAGGTATTCTGTCAGGTTTTTTATTTCCTTTGATTTCTGTCATGATGCAGACCTGTTACTTCTATAATAATTCATTGAGTTGATTTTAGTGTGCCTCGTGTGTTTATAACTGTATAGGCTTTTAGATTATTCTTCCAGAAAGTTCCTTGTGTGAATGAGTCCTTTATTAGTCAGCAGCACACTCCCATTCAAGTTGTATGCAGGGGTCCTGATCTCAAGGCTGCCTTGGGTGGCTTTCCTGTTGCCTGATGGAAAGATTGATCAGCCCTGTGTGTTAATCCTGAGAATAGCACACAAAATGAGATGAGCTGTCAGGCACACTTTTTTCTTCTTCTTCTTCTTCTTCTTCTGAATATGATATTGGACTATAGAGTCTGGAGACCGTTAGTGGTCCATTCTTCTTCTTCAGTCTCCTTTTGTTAGTACAGCAAGTCTGCCTTCTTGGTAAATAGATTGTATGATGTGTGCCGGGCCCCTTCATCATGTGAGAGCAGGAAAAGTTTCAGTCACATTTCTCAAATGGTACGTATCCGTGTTAGGAGTGGCTGGCTGGGGCCCTGCTGTGTGCTGAACACACTGGCAGTGGATGGTACGTATCCGTGTTAGGAGTGGCTGGCTGGGGCCCTGCTGTGTGCTGAACACACTGGCAGTGGATGGTACGTATCCGTGTTAGGAGTGGCTGGCTGGGGCCCTGCTGTGTGCTGAACACACTGGCAGTGGATGGTACGTATCCGTGTTAGGAGTGGCTGGCTGGGGCCCTGCTGTGTGCTGAACACACTGGCAGTGGATGGTACGTATCCGTGTTAGGAGTGGCTGGCTGGGGCCCTGCTGTGTGCTGAACACACTGGCAGCGGAGACGGAGATACGCGCTGCCTTCGATAACGAGACGTTGCATTAGATGGCTACAGGCATGGCGTGCTTTCCAGATGAAGTGGAGGGAAGAGGAGGCTGCTGCTGGGGGAGCATAAAACACAACACGATTCTCTCCAGCTGAGCTGTACTTTGATCGCAGCACTGGGACTAATTTCTTGGCAGTTTTCAGGCGGCCTGACTTTGTAGGCGGGCAGCGCTTTAGCTGGAATAACTTGACTTCATTTCCCTACTAGTCCCCAGGCTGGTGGATCGCGGGGCAGTGAGGGCTGCTAATTGAGTCTAATTATGAGGCTATGTGTGTGAAGGACAGCTGAATGTATAGCTCATGTTTAACACATATGAGGCGGCAACACACCAGAAGGCAGGCTAACTTCTGTCTCTCTCTCTGTGTGTGTGTGTGTGTGTGTGTGTGTGTGTGTGTGTGTGTGTGTGTGTGTGTGTGTGTGTGTAGTGTGTAGTGTGTGTGTGCTCTCTGGTTTGCAGGTTTTTAAGCCGCCCTTATATATCTCTCTCCTCTCTCTCACTCTCACTCTCACTCTCACTCTCACACACACACACACACACACACACACACACACACACACACACACACACACACACACACACACACACACACACACACACACACACACACACACACACACACACGTGCACGTTACCCATCAATGTTTCAATCAGTATACTTTATGGCTTGTAATTTGTTCCATATGTCCCTCTGTCTGGTCCAGCCATTTATCAGATGTGTGCAGTCTGGTGACACTGCTCCCATAGCTCTGCCAGCAGCAGCAGCAGCAGCAACAGAACATGGCAGGTTTTCTTCTGTGTCTGAGGGTAACAGCATCTCACTGAGGGATGAGATGAGAGATGCTTTCCTCAAGACCCTCAGTAATGGATTCTAATGAGCTGAATTTGCTCAGGATGAGTGATAAGGCTCAGGGAGCACTGAGGCATATCTGAAGCCTCCAGTTCACTTTAGCAATGTGCAGATCGAGGAGCGAGCCAGTAGATGACACTAAAGTCACTTCAGCAGAAGTGGGCTGACAAAGACAAGTTGACAAAACAAACCACACCCAGGTGTTGAAGTAAGCGGTGCAGGTTTGCGCAGGTCGGACCCCTTCTCCCCCACCACCCCTCTCTAGCACTCTGTGTGTGTGTGTGTGTGTGTGTGTGTGTGTGTGTGTGTGTGTGTGTGTGTGTGTGTGTATGTGTGTGTGTATGTGTGTGTGTGTGTGTGTGTGTGTGTGTGTGTGTGTGCGTGTGTGTGTGCGTGCGTGTGTGTGTGCATGTGCATGTGCGTGTGTGTGTGTGTGTGTGTGTGTGTGTGTGTGTGTGTGCATGTGCGTTTTCTCTCTCTGTCCACACAGCTCCCCTGAAAACGGCTATAGCCTATAAATAACATAAGGCATATACAGTATTTAGATATTTTTTTAATTGAAAAGTATATAGAGTAGACTACGTTATATTAACTAAAAATAACCAAGCCAACTCTGTTCCAATGCGCAATCTTCCTCTCTCTCTCTTTCTCTCTCCCTCCCTAGTTTGGGCTATGTACCAGCTGTGGATTGTATTTGACTAGTGTAACATGATCTTGATATTCTGGCAATATATTTTCTTGCTTTACAAGTTATTGAAGGAAAAAAATAATATCCACTATATCCACTATCAAGACTATACTCTTCTTTTGACACGTAGGTGGAGAGCACCATAGCGATAATGCTAGCTGTCCAAATGAACTTGAATCTAGGCCTTGCACATTGATTCATGAGAATAGGGCCCTGAGTCTAGTCTTAACCATACAAAAATGGCCTCCATGCAGCTAGTTTTGTTTGGCCCCCTCAGCTTAAGGCCAAGTCAGAGACAGTCTCCTATTTCTTCTAGGGAATGGAGTTTCCCATATTAACAGGCATTTCAGAAAGACTTGCCTCCAAAGAGCATGCACACAGTTTCCCCCCCATTCATTTCTCTAAGATTGCTTTGCTGGAAGTGGACACACTAGCTCATCTATCAGCCACGGTCCACCAGTGGCACTGATTCAGCTCATATTGGAGAGAGATATGAGGAGAAGCTGACTATTCTCCTCGTGACTCCCCACTCAAAGAAGCCATATCTAATTAATCAGAGCCAGTATTGCCATGCAGAGTGCTACGATGCAAAAACACTGACTATGGCAAGGGGGAGAAATTTAGTTCCCCAAGTTGCAGCTTTGGAGTCTGTGGAATTGGAATTTACGAATGCAAGCAAATAGTAAACATGCTGTCCCCAACCAGTGATGCGGTTCCACCCTTGGGTCACTCGCATTCATTGTCAATGCCACCCCCTAGTGGCACAATGTCAACATACAGTGTGACTAACAAACGGGCGGAGGCTGAGCCATAGTTCCCCCTTTAGTGGGGAGGCAGCAACCTATCCCTATTAAGAAGCAAGTGAGACAGAAAGGAGCCTAGCTATCAGGTGGTTTGCGAAAGCTATCGAATTTCCCCGGGGAAAGGTTTAACTTTTGGCCCAAATTGACTGGATATTCATTCATCTTAATGCAATTCTGGATTATGGTTTCAGGGGAAACATTTTAAATTCATATATAATATTGTAAGGCACATTAACACAAGTAGTATGTGGATATAGTCTGGGGGTAAAAGCTTGGCATCTGGTCATCCAGTAAAAAGCACATACGGCAGTTGCAGATCCAGCAGATACGGAAGCGGTCTGTGCTAAAAAATAATAATGATGATAATAATAATAATAATAATAATAATAATAATAATAATAATAATAATAATAATAATAATCTGCTCTGAAAACAGGGGTGTCATCGTAAATAAATGCGATGCGAGTTATCTTGCTATGTAATCAACAAAAGTAAAATGAACTAAAACCAAATAACATGACGCTCCTCTGAGACATGAGGAGGACGTCAATGATTTATAGGATAGAGAATCCCCCATAGGGAATTCTACAGGAGTCATGACATTGGTGGTGTTCAGGGGAGGAGGTGGGGCGAAGCAACTGCTACGGCGAGGAATCACCCGCTGAAGGGAGACACACAAGGAGATTTACAACACGAGGGAACTGATATATAGAACTTCAGTTAGGTGATTGGCCAGCAGGCCAGAGAGAGGGAAAGCGTGGGAGACATTGATTGGACATGCAGGAATGAATGGGCGTGTATATTTATGAATGGATGACATAACCTGAACAGGCGTTGCTGCAGGGGGAGAGAGAAATTAATGAATGGATTAATGAATGGGATGGTTAATCAGACATTGATTAGGGGTAGTAGCCTTCATTATTGAAAGCATGTCTGAGACATTATGGAACGATAACATTGCAGCACAAACCGTAACAAACCAACCGTGCAGGCGGTGAAATCTGCTGGATCTGGTCGGTCTTTGGTTTTGAAATCCTCCCTATTTTGACCAGAACTCATATTATACTAGGGCGTGAAAGCCAGGAGGCAAGAGACATTAAGGGTTTGGGTTGCACATCAACCTAGTCTTGTTTTATTAAATGATCTGTCTTTATTCCATACAGTATAGTGACATGTGAAATTGTCACCTGTAGGACCTGTGGATGGGTGGAACCTGTGCATTATGCAGATCTTTCTTTCACGCTACACCTACGCCCACTCCTCCACCTCCCACTCCTCCACCTCCCACTCCTCCACCTCCCACTCCTCCCACTCCTCCACCTTCCACTCCTCCACTTCCTACTCCTCCACCTCCCACTCCTCCCACTCCTCCACCTCCCACTCCTCCACTTCCTACTCCTCCACCTCCCACTCCTCCACCTCCCACTCCTCCACCCCCCAATCCTCCACCTCCCACTCCTCCACCTCCCACTCCTCCACTTCACACTCCTCCACTTCCCACTCCTCCCACTCCTCCACCTCCCACTCCTCCACCTCCCACTCCTCCACCCCCCAATCCTCCACCTCCCACTCCTCCACCTCCCACTCCTCCACCTCCCACTCCTCCACTTCACACTCCTCCACTTCCCACTCCTCCCACTCCTCCACCTCCCACTCCTCCACCCCCCAATCCTCCACTTCCCACTCCTCCACCTCCTACTCCTCCACTTCCCACTCCTCCACCTCCCACTCCTCCACCTCCCACTCCCCCACCTCCTACTCCTCCACCTCCCACTCCTCCACCTCCCACTCCCCCACCTCCTACTCCTCCACCTCCCACTCCTCCACTTCCCACTCCTCCACCTCCCACTCCTCCACCTCCTACTCCTCCACTTCCCACTCCTCCACCTCCCACTCCTCCACCTCCCACTCCTCCACCTCCTACTCCTCCACTTCCCACTCCTCCACTTCCCACTCCTCCACCTCCCACTCCTCCACCTCCCACTCCTCCACTTCCCACTCCTCCACTTCCCACTCCTCCACATCCCACTCCTCCACCTCCCACTCCTCCACCTCCCACTCCTCCACTTCCCACTCCTCCACCTCCCACTCCTCCACTTCCCACTCCTCCACCTCCCACTCCTCCACCTCCCACTCCTCCACTTCCCACTCCTCCACCTCCCACTCCTCCACTTCCCACTCCTCCACCTCCCACTCCTCCACTTCCCACTCCTCCACCTCCCACTCCTCCACTTCCCACTCCTCCACCTCCCACTCCTCCACTTCCCACTCCTCCACCTCCCACTCCTCCACTTCCCACTCCTCCACCTCCCACTCCTCCACTTCCCACTCCTCCACCTCCCACTCCTCCACCTCCCACTCCTCCACCTCCCACTCCTCCACTTCCCACTCCTCCACCTCCAACTCCTCCACTTCCCACTCCTCCACCTCCCACTCCTCCACTTCCCACTCCTCCACCTCCCACTCCTCCACCTCCCACTCCTCCACCTCCCACTCCTCCTTGAAATGATTTTCCTGCAGACACACACTCATAAGATGCTTCAACAGTGTCAAGCTTTCAAGTGGGCAAGCACAATGTGCTTTTCTGATCTAATTAATGCACCAATTAAGAAAAAGGAAAACTGGCTTCCCAAGGGCAGATTTACCCAGACTCCGCTAATTAAATGTAGGAAACATGAGTGATATGCTGCCTGATCAAATGTGGCAGCTAGTTCCTGGGCGCAGACAGCTACAAGAGGTAAGGCCACACACATGCCCGCGTGTGTGCGCACACATGCACGCATACACACACACACACACACACACACACACACGCACACACACACACACGCACACACACACACACACACACACACACACACACACACACACACACACACACACACACACGGATGTACGCAGGGAATACTTGGTGTATGAGCTTAAACTGTTTCAGATTTCACACACTGACATACCTTTAGACAGGTGTGTCGAACTCAATTTCATCCCGGGCCACATCAGCATTATGGTTGTCCTCAAAGGGCCGGTCGTAAATCTAAGGCGATATAAATGTATCTAGCCTACGTGTTATCATATTTCATATTGCCTTTGATTCAATTATTATTGTTCTTTAGTAATAACTTAATTAATAACTTAAATTAATATGAGAGGGGTGCGTATAGAGAGCCAAAGTTGACGTAACTTCCTGCTTCAGCATCCGCCATTTACTGTAGTTTCCCATAGACATTTCATAAAATTCTTATAAATATAGTATTACTTAGGCAAACCAAACAATTCAGCTATATTTAGACTCAGGAGAGACCATAGATTCACTTGGACAAAAATCTCGAAAATATAGTCTATATATATTTATTTTTTTATCCGCCTTTTTTTTTTACATTTTGGTCCGAGTGAAATGTTCTGTGGTCTCTCCTGTTTCTAAATAGAGATGAATCATTTGGGTTGACCAAGTAAAACTATTTTCATAAGTATTTTACCAAATGTCTATCGGAAAATAAATGGCAGATGAAATAACTGGCGGATGAAAATCTCTTGGTACTACGCATACTGAAGAAGGAAGTGACATTGACTTTGGCTGGTAATTAAGGCACATTCCAATAAATCCACACAGTAAAAACCAGACTTGCTGTGTTATATTTTTGTGCATAGGTATACAGTTGGTCTGTGTGGGAACGCCCACAAAATGTTACTACATGTGTAGTAACATTATACACACTAACATACACACTTTGTAACAAAATGTTACAAAGTGTTAGACACTTCTGAGGCGGTTACTGCCATTTATGGCAGGGTAAACACAGGTGGAACCAATAAAATCAATGATGATTTCCAACTTCCATTCCATTTATGTGTTCCAGTGCCGGGGCCCTCATTAATGTTATTGGTTACACCTGTGTTTACCCTGCCTTGAAAATGGCTGCTGTGAAAAGGGTCTATTACTTTCTATTCATGATTGGAAGATGTATGTGTTTTCAATGCAATATATTACATTACAATTTTTCTTTGTAATGGATGGTTAGTGCAAAATCCATACAGTAAGTAAAACAAACTTTTAAAAGTGCACGGAGGAAATGTTCCTCACACATGTATTCACATACTCTGTATATATATATATAGCAGCAGTGTGTTATCATCACCATCTGTTACTAGCCTATATACACCTTCATCTTGTAAAGCTCTGGATACAATCTCAGCAACATCAGCAGAATCGGCTAATGTGTGTATCCACTTTTACTTATTGAGGTGTTGATTTGATCAAGTCTTTTGAGTCCCACATAACTTCTAATTAAATGCCACTGCAACAGCCAAGAGGACAATTAATGAATTATCAATGGGTGGAGAGAGCGGCAACACAAGAGCGATCCATTACAATGCAAAGACAATCTAATTAAAATTCTGTAACTTCCCGTTAAGCATTTCACATTAACATTTCAAAGGGACTTTGTTATACGAATTTCTCTGGCTTATGTTGTCTTGCGTGTGGCTGACGGGCTCCAATGTGAACTACACGCATGTTGGACAGGTGTGATCCTCCTTTGCGGTACATCTCTACACACCTTCATACTGTATCCAGTCCCTGCAGACACAGACACCTGCTGTAAAAGACAGAGGCAGAGGTTTGAAAACTAATATGCAGCTTTGGAAAGAAGAGAGAGAATATGAATTAGGAGGAGATAAAAGGAACTTGGCTGCGGGGTTTGTTTTGAAAATGGTGGTCTTTGGTCGGGTCAAAAGTGATCATTTATCATCCTATATAGTGGCACTGGTGGAGGCCACATGAGAATCTCTATTCACAGCTAGCAGCCATTGATAGCTATGGGTCTGGCAATGACAAATGTTTGTCAATGAGAAAGATTACTCTGGTCTCTCATAATGCATAACCTGTGATCTGTGGAGAGAGAGAGAGAGAGAGAGAGAGAGAGAGAGAGAGAGAGAGAGAGAGAGAGAGGTGTGTGTGATATATATATATATATATATAGAGAGAGAGAGAATATATATATAGAGAGAGAGAGAGTGGTGTGTGTGTGTGTGTGTGTGTGTGTGTGTGTGTGTGAGAGAGAGAGAGAGAGAGAGAGAGTGGTGTGTGTGTGTGTGAGAGAGAGAGAGAGAGACAGAGAGAGAAAGGGAGAGAGAGAGAGAGTGTGTGTGTGTGTGTGTGTGTGTGTGTGTGTGTGTGTGTGTGTGTGTGGCCATCTTAATGTATGATTGCGTTTGTCTTCCTCTCTCTCTCTATCTCTCTGTCTCTCTCTGTCTCTTTCTTTCTCTCTCTCTCTCTGTCAATTCAATTCAATTCAAAGGGCTTTATTGGCATGATTAGGTGCATCTTGCCAAAGCATACATTACATTAGCAACACTTAGCAACTGTCTCTCTCTCTCTGTCTGTCTGTCTCCTCCCCTGTCTAGCCCGTG
This sequence comes from Poromitra crassiceps, assembly GCF_964638095.1. Taxonomy (NCBI): domain Eukaryota; kingdom Metazoa; phylum Chordata; class Actinopteri; order Beryciformes; family Melamphaidae; genus Poromitra; species Poromitra crassiceps. The sequence continues at coordinate 21,922,089 of NC_139629.1, read as the reverse complement.
TCTCCCCTTCATTACTATTCCTTGCTGGCACTCTGGTTCTGAGAAAATTAACAAGTCAATTTGGAATCACTTAACGAAAGCCTGAATGTCTTTAAAACGCAAATATGGAAGAAGAAGAATCAATATTTAACAGATTTGTCCTCACCCCTTAGCCTCTAGCCTATGTAGTCCTGTTGACACGTCTCTCCAATGCTGCAGGGTGGCGTCTACGAGGCCAAGGCTTCACAGCATGTCTTTTCCCTACAGCCTTCGGCTACTGAACGCAATATATGTGCATCATAACAAGGTATTTTGACCTTGACCGGCCCGTTTATACCCACACACTTACACCTTTAGTCTGCTTTGTAGCAATACTGCTTTCACATTGTGATGTCTTTCAGCCCTTTATGGAGTAAGGTCAAGTGATTAGGGGATTATGGGACTGATATATTGCAAACATGTTTATGCATAATATATAGAATACACACAAACACACACATGTACACACACACACACACACACACACACACACACACACACACACACACACACACACACACACACACACACACACACACACACACACACACACACACACACACACACACACACACACACACACACACACACACACACACACTCTCTCTCTCTCTCTGCTAAACATAAACATCAACACTGACTGTCAGGTTTTCTGTCTGATGGTGGTGACATTATTTAATGGTGTTGAAAAATATCACTTATACACAAGCGCCATTTATAGTGCCTTGACAATCATAATTCTTGACCCCCCCCCCGCCTTATATTATAATTTACGTAACAGATCAACCTGTGGCCGGACTGGCTAGGGTGAATGGGGAAGCAAGTAGCCCAACGACACCACCTTTGGAGTTATACCCAAGAAAATAGGTCCACACAGGTGCATTTATAAGGAATGTAGTTCAAATGACCGTGATCATTTTGGGATCAAAATCCTGCAAAATAATAAATCACAAAATACTGTGGGGGGAAAAAAATATTTATTGACCATCTTTTTCAAGATATTAAAAAAACAAAACAAAGAACAGAGAGCTGATAGTTGTTAAATCCAAGTAAACCTTCAAATTAACGGAAAACTAGAAAATCACCTAAACTGCAATTAACACTGGTTTTGACCTACAGCCCTAATAGTGGCAGGGTTCTCACCACTTCCCACTCTACTGACATGAATGTGCCTGATTTGCACCAATCATGATCAAATGCTAGTACTGTATGTAGGGGAAGAGGTGTTGATTGGTATACCTCTCTCATTGTGTGTGTTGGCGGTGGAGTTAGCAGGTGTGATCATTCCTGCTTTATGCAATGTTATCCTTCTTTGAGGTGCCAATCCATGCTTTTAGAACCTAAGGACGATAGAACATCATTTTTGTTGTTTGGCAATCAACCTGTTCTTACAATATTCACAGAGCCAGATGAACCTGAGTCATCTCAGTAGATGTTTATGAGATAAATATTGCCATTTAAATGCCTTAGGTTTCAGACTTGGCTGGGTCTCCTGGTGTGTCTCCACATATAGCTGGAGCAAGATTTAAACTCAGTGTGTTCTGTGTTCTTTGCACACTGCCCACACTCAAAATTGTCCACTGTCACAATTCAAATATTAACAGCAGGGGAAGCAGGGGAATTTAACATTAGTGGAACTTTATGTATTATCAACCATCCTGCAGTGTTGATTGTGTCTGTCTGTATCTCTGTCTGTCCTTCACGTATCTCCACAACCGTTCGTTGAATCGAGTTCAAACTCGGAGAGTGTGCTCAGGGGGACCTGACGGAGTGGGTTAGGGTTAGGGTCATGGTATGACGCGCATCGTCATACCACCACGTACTGGCAACACAAAAATAAATTGTTTATCTCGAGAACCGTTCTTCTGATCGACTTCAAAGTAACTGCGCTGCTGGGGCCCCAAGAAAATGCAGTGTTGAATTGCGTGCAATTCAATCAATACTGAGGGTACACTAATGAGGGTTTCCAACTTCCATGATTGTAAGTTGGAAACCTTCATTACCGTTTTGCTTGCAGCTGTGTTTACCCTACCTTTTAGACACAAAATGGCCCCTGTGAAAAGGGTCTATAAGACCATGGCTGCTGGGAAGCCAACGGAGGGTGGTGCCGAATTTCGGCACCACACTCATAGCGCCACCTAGTGGCAACACAAAAAATGGAACCATCCATCCGATCGACTTCAAACTTGACGGGTGTGCTGCTGGGGACCAGAGGAAGTGCAGCGTCGAATTTCAAGCAATTCGAGAACACGGATTTCACATATCTGGAAAACCGTTCATCCGAATCGACTTCAAACTTGGGGGGTGAAGACTGGGAGAGCATGATGTGTGAATGGCGGGCGGGGCGGGAAGGCACTGCACACTATCTCTAAATGTGTGTCTGTCCTCTCTTCTTCTGTCTGTTCTCATTTGTTCTATTCTCTTGTCTTCATACAGTGTTTCTACGATGGAGCTGTAGCAGCGGGGGTGAAGCACCTACGATGGAGCTGTAGCAGCGGGGGTGAAGCACCTACGATGGAGCTGTAGCAGCGGGGGTGAAGCACCTACGATGGAGCTGTAGCAGCGGGGGTGAAGCACGCGATTATTTTTTTTGCACAAAAAATGTATTATGCTTGCAAAGCGCGACCCTGCCTAGTCCTGTCCTGTCTAGTAGGAGATACAGTCAATACACTTGCATTTGGTAATATGAATCTACAGTAGGGTATTCCTATAATATTCCTGTAGAAATTCTATTCCTATAGTATTTTTTACAGTGTAATTCAGCAGCTGCTGAACGCATGTAGGTGAAACCCTGCTTCATGACCTTTGGCACTCCATAAAGCAGATAGGGGAGGGATGGTCTAAGTGAGGGAGTTCTGTGCATGTACTGTAAAAGTTTAACATAAAGTGTATTAATCCTGCGGCTCTCTAAAAATCACATAGCCTACACAATGGCACAGTGCTGGGTCCACTCCAGTCCACTGGGTAGCATGCCTGCAAAATCTTCTTTTATATTTTATTGCATAAAATAATATACGAAATGGCTAATGGTCTATCAATTAAATTAACTTGACAATTCATCTAAGAAATCTGAGGGCGGCAGTATAGCTCAGGAGGAAGAGTTGGCATCTGGGGATGGGAAGGTTCCCGGTTCGAGGCTGCCTCCTCCAGGCAGCGTGTCGAAGTGTCCTTGAGCGGGAATGTAGACATTACCGTAAAGCGCTTTGAGGTGAATGTAGACATTACCGTAAAGCGCTTTGAGGTGAATGTAGACATTACCGTAAAGCGCTTTGAGCACTCGTCAGACTTGCAAGAGCGCTATATAAATCCAATCCAATTAAATCAAATTATTTGCTAAACATACGGGCTTTGCCACAAGCGCCTCGGTCCTGCCGCATCCCTGTCGTGCCAATAATGACGGTGAAGCACACCCTCTCCTGAAATATTGCTTCAATCTGCATTACTTTCAGCTGCTATCTTACCTACGGGGGGAAACATCTAAAACTGTTACGAGTTGGAAACAACTTTTTAGCCTGATATACCCTATTAACGTTGGTCTTATTTAGCTTTCTAGAAAATACTGCAATTACTATCAATCACTTTCCAAGTTTGACACACACAGTAATTAAGGACTAAATGTTCAAGCTAAATAAATGCCTTTGCCTTCACGGGCAATGGCTTTTTTAACACCTTCTGTAGGCGTTTAAGTCAGTTTTTTCCTTCATGTGAATGACGTTTGCCTCATCCTGCAAACTTCTCTTTTTTTTTTTTTACTTCCCAGAAAGTAATTAAAACTAATGCTAATGATGATATGGTACATTTGACAGCGTTGTCTGCCATGTGTGATGACAAGCAGTTGTGTAAGTTATACTGTAGTTGCCATGATTACGCAGGGACCAGGTTGCTCAGTGGAAACATGAGCAACCTGCTAAACACAAGTTTACCCTAGTGCTTCATTTCCAGTTTAGAGCTCCTGGGCCAAATTCTTGGGCTTTTGGCCTTCAGTCCAGTGGAAAGGGGACTGGCATCCAGTTTGTTCTTTGGCAACACGTTCTCACTCCCAACTTGTCAAAAACATTCAGTCAGGAAGCCTATAGGCGAGCCCTAGTGGCCGCGCCTCGCCCGCAACGTCGATGTCTGACAGGACAAGGTCATGTGACTACAGTAGTGGTCACGTGACTCGTGACCAGTGTACCAAAAGTAACATGTTACTCTAATTGTATTACTTTCCCCAGTAACTTGTAATGGAAGGGATTACATTTCCAAAAAGTAATTATATTAGTTACTAATCCAAGTAACTTCAAGTTACTGCATTACTTTCACCCAGCGCTGGCACAGTGCTAAAACAAAGTGTGGAGATACGTCTGGCTATGTGAGATGACTGCTGCTTTGCCAGAAGTAGCAGGTGTTTTTTTTGTCCTAGGTAGGCAATGCCGCTGTGAAACAACAACGCTAGCTAGCTGCTGGAAATAGCAAGTTTTGACGAAGATTTGGATTGTGCAATAAAGCCTGCTTGGTACGTTTTGTGGATGGTTGTAAAGGTTAACAGAGCATCCCCCTGCTATACCAGGGGTGGTAACGAGAGTGAGTTGAGCCAGACTCTCTCCTGCGCTGGTACAGTACGAGACGAAGTGTGGAGATAGTCTGGCAAGTTTGGCTGATTGCTGACTCCTCCTATTGTTGCAATAAAGTAAATTTGGTTCTAAAAGGAGTTGGCTAAACAGGTTATGTCACTTTTTCGGAATGGGGGGGTATCAGAAGTAATATAGTAATGTAACTAATTACTTTTGATACCAAGTAATGAGTAAAGTAATTGTATTACTTTTAAAGGAAGAAACACACTGTTGATTTCTGATGGGAGGGGGCTCCGGTTCTCTTCGGAAAGTCACAGCAAGGGTTTCTGACCGGACATCAGTTTTTGACAGGTTTGTGCATGAGAACGGTTGCCTTGGTACGTTATGTATTTGCTCTTGATCATTCAATTCATGTAGGTTAATGGGTATGAGGGAGTTCTACAATAGCTTGATCTTGTGACAATTTCAAACAGTGTTTTTATCACATGCGTAGCATGCGCGGCGCGCATAGCAAATATAGATAGCAAATATTCAACAGTCCATGTAGTCATAAATGACGTGAATTTGTTGTATTTAGAAGCTTTCAACATGGAACCACGATTTATACAGTATTAATATTTTCAAGGCCGGCTGATATATGAATATTAATCACTCTCTCTCTGTCTCTCTCTCTCCCACCTCTGTTTCTCTATTTCTTGTTCTCTTGTTAAACCAGTTAAATGCTAAATTAATAACTCATGCCGTGTGATGGATAAAGTGGAGGTATTTATATTTCATGATTACTAACAAATGCAATCTGTAAGATAGAAAAGGTGGTGTGAAGCAAGCTTGCCTGAAAAACCAATCAATATGAGATGGAGGTGGCCCATAATATACTGTAGGATCTCAGGTAGTAATTGGTAGCAAATGCAATTTCAATTGAGCTGTTGTACAGAAGTTGTGCATTTCGTATATGCAGAGAATAGAAGCGTACGCAGTGTATTAATCGAAACCTCAGATATGATGTGTCTGAGCCCAAACGAGTGGTTACTGTGCGCGTGATGTGTGTGAAAAGTTGAGTTCAAAACATGCCCAATGATACCAGAGTAATCGTGTTTGTTCATTAGCTTAGTAAATCATAACTTTATGAGCTATCCACCTTATTTTGTAAAATAATTATGGGTACAAGGTCCGGTTTAACGTGACTTGATTGTTGCAGCTTGCCATTTCCTTTGTTATACTCTTTGGCTGTATTCAGACCCGAATTATAAACCGGAAACGTTATAAATATAGTCACGTTATAAACAACTAACCAACGCTGGGGGTCCGCATGGAAACACTGTTACTCGAAATGGTTAAAAGTTAAATCAATTTGGTCATTCAGTGGCGTTTTACTGCCATGTAAAGTAACGTTAGCCGCTAGCATTAGCGGCTAACGTTAGACGTTTTTTTTGTCAAGTTAAAACCGTCTATTACACCGGAAGAAGCATCCATAGGCATCATGGCAGCTAGAAATAAGGTGGATACCAATAGCTCAATACACTGACTACATCCACACAGTAAGACAACATCAAGTGATTAAGATTCTACAGAGAAGTTAAGAATATTGCATTTCAGTCTGTGTAATCATAGTCCTTCTCCTGTGTGGAGTCATGCTGCATTCTTCTCTTGTACTTTGAACACTGAGAAAAACTTCTTCCCACGTGGAAAAGTGCAACAGAACAGTCAGACTTCCCAGTCAGAAACACCACAACCAAAAGGTCAAATAAATGTAAGTCAAAATAACCGAAGAGAATGATTGTAGGCTATGCAGTGTTCTGGTTGACGGTTCGAAATGATGCTAGCAAAATTGTGTTTACTGGCAGAGTAACCTGTAGTCGTGTGGGATCATGTACAGCGATTCAGCCATTATTGCAAAAATGATGGCTCTTATTGTGCAATAACAGCCTGCTTCCTGTACATTATTATTACAAGGCCCATTCCACTGAAAATTCCAATGACATTTTAATATAGGGTATTTGGGCTGTGAATGAGTGTGAATGAAGATTGAAAATCAGGGTTTGTGATATTGTAAATACCTCATCTTACTCATGGATAAAAAACAACAAAAAACAATAGGGTGAAATTGGAAGCATCCCAGTGGCTCACCGAGTAGAGCGCGTACCAGAAAGCTGTTTCATGCTAATAAACCAAGTGTCAACACATGTCTTATGAAAAGTGTCAGAAGACACTGAGGCATTATGCTCAAACGACCTATCGACACACACACACACACACACACACACACACACACACACACACACACACACACACACACACACACACACACACACACACACACACACACACACACACACACACACACACACACACACACTGCATCAGATAATCACATCAACTACCTTTTTTTACATTTACTAACAGTCCTCTCTCCTTCCTCATGGTGTGTGGTGATGGCAGCTCGCGTTGAAACATAGGAGGATGC
>NC_139629.1:21870054-21910054 GCF_964638095.1 Poromitra crassiceps | reverse complement strand
AAGCCCCATTAGTGTTCCATCTGTAATCAAATCAAGCAGGCAGTATAGGAGACACTAGTGTCCTCTAGAGAGAGAGTGGCGTCAGCGGAGGACCAAAATGCGAGACTCATTACCCAATGAACAGCCAGGAATGGGTCTCGTGCTACTTTTGCATGCTAAAATAAAGCTGATAATGTACAATTTGCTTCAAAAAAAAAAATACACAAACTGTCTATTTTGCTGCAACTCGACAGTGCTGCTTAATCCAGGACCTTACTTCCTGGAACTCTTGAGAGTAAAAAACTGGTCCATTGGAGTGAATTGAGATGTTGCAACTCTTCTTACACGGCCCTGGGAGCCACCAGCTAGGTGTGACGACATTAGCTTGTGTGTCTCTTCAGTGTGACACTACATTTTATTTATTTTCATCGCGTGCATGTGTATTCGAGTATGGGTGGTGGCAGCTATTTACAGCAGCTCCATGAGACGCCTCTCATTAAAGACAAAATGCTGACCTTGGTAAGACACAAATGGATCTTTTAAGAGACAGGCTCCTCCATCACAGTGAAATGGAGCGCCCCCCATCTCACAATACCGCTATTAAGTTTCATCAAGGCTCATTAGATGCTGACTCGATGTCATCTGTTGTGCACTATAAAACCCCCTCCTCCTCGCAAACACACAATACCACAATACATATCCAATCACACAAACCCCCCATTGTTGTGAGTGGGTGGTGCCTGTTACAATGGGAAATTAATTATTTTTTAGGGTTTTCAGTGGACAAAGGCACAAGAAGAATAGCTTATGTCAGGATGTATGACCCCTCTCGTTGAAACGGGATAAATGCTTCCCAGCGTGTCATAGGGAATACAGTACATTTTGTTACAAGTCTCTCGTTGGCTTATAATAGACAGTCATAGAATATCTTGTTCGCAACGCAATAAGACGATCGCAAAAGCGACATGAAATATGAATACATACAATCTCTCACTGACAATTAAATCTAAAAGGAAATCATCGTAGAATCTTATCTCGTTTGCCCTCTGATTGATGCCAAAACTGTATTGGATTTATTGACCGGTAACTGAACAGCACAACCAAAAAAGGGCAGAAAAAAAGGAGAAAACAGAGACAGAGAGGGAGAGAGGGAAGGCAACAGAGAGAGAGATAGATGGAGTCGGCTGGATGGTGGGCAGACATCGCAGCCATGCTTATGTGATCCTGACCCAGCAGTCGATAGGGGAAGGGCGTTGAAACTTGATTACAGACAGCCCACATCCCAGTACCTCGGCTCATCAGGGCAAAAGAGAGAGGTGTGGTGTTGTGCAAGACAACACGGTCATGGCTAAATTACTGTAAAGTCACATTTCTGCAGGTGTGAGGTGATGTAAACATGGTCTATTTGGCAATGACTATCTGAATTTGTGGTTCACATTTATTGTGTTTTTTGGTCACCCTTTGATCTTTGTTTTTCTCAGAGCAAGAACACAACAGTCCACACGTTCAAGAACACCATGTGCTGCATACAGTACAGTCCACGGGCTCTATTCTCCCACAGGCCATCGGCGCTATTACGGGCCTTAACCGCAAAAAAACGTGCCTTGCGCCTGTTTCGGCAAGATAGCAATAGGCTTTAGGCTGCCAAATGCGCTTTAGGCCGAATGGGCGTGGCGCAGTCCCAAAGTGGGCGTGTCGGCGCTAAATACCAGCCTAGTCATATCTTGGGAGCTGGCCTACATTTAGCGCTTTGCGCTTTTCAAAAGCAGGCCTATTCTTTGCCTTCACTGCTTCTTCTCTGTCACCCTTCTCTCTCTCTCTCTCTGAGTTCCCAGCATGCATTGTGTTTCTTCATTTCGCTACTAAATAGCCACCAAATGAGCCAAAATAGATATAAAAGGTAGTTCTAAATTAATGTGTAATGGTAACACAGCCTGCCATTGTCAACATTTCAATATTGGACCAAATAAAACCTCGAAATGAAAACACCACCCTATGTGAAACATATATGTCCTCCTGGGCATATATATACCCCTTGTCGAGTTAACGTGATTTAGAGAAGTAACAGCGGAACGCGCTTCGGAACGCGCTTCTAATGGCATCTGCTATACTGTGATGTCCGTCCAATAACTTGGCCCTATTTCACATTTAGTTTTACAATAAAAACACATTTATGCAATGACTTGACATAATGTAGGGTATATTTATGTGCATCATCCTTCCTGCAGCAGGCGAGAGAAAATGATATCTTTCTGGACAAACTTTCACCAATCTAATAGGCTATATTTTTCTAGCTGATGCATAGAACATTATTTTCACTTTGATCTTGCTATAGTGTAGCGTATTTACATGCTTGCAGTATTGAAACTGCAGTTAGATTGGTTTGAGAAGCATAATAATATGGAATAATAGCCTATAATGCAGACAGACAGGCTGGATGAAGGGAGGGGGGGGGGGGGGGGGCAGAGCGTTTGGCTTTCGTCTGGTTTTGCGGGATCACTGGAATTGGAGCTAAAAAGGCAAGCGTGCGATTCGTTTATTGCACTTATCCAATGAGCATGACGGTGCATAATTTTACGCCTAAAAGGCGTGGTTGTAATGCTTTGGGCTGCATCTAGCGCCAGCACGACGATATCAAGTGCGCCTTTCCACGCCCACTGCTTTGATCTGCGCCTGCCGCTCGGCCTAGAAACTGCGCCGATGCAACGATAGGGGCCGCAGCATGTACATTTTCTGACAATCAGCACTTACCCATTCACACGGCACTATCAAAATACTGTAGTACCGTCCCCTTTTATAGAAGTCCAGGTCCAATGAGGCTTCTGTGTGACCCTGCAGAATCCCTTCACATCACTTTTACAAAGGTAGGCGTCCTGCAGATCTGAACTCCTCTCATCAGCACTAAAACAGATGAACAATGGGATTAAATTAAATTAAAACATATATTATTGCCTAAATATTTGTTGACTGTAAATGCATCTTTATATTCCAAAATCCAAATCAAAAGGTTCTGTGCTGAGCAGGGCCACACTGCTGCCTTTGATACCATTGACCATGCCATTTTACTCCATAGGCTGCAAAATTGGGTTGGCCTCTGGTACAGCTCTTAATTGGTTTCGTTCTTATTTATCAAATCGATTTTTTAATGTGTGTCTTAATAATCTTGTGTCCTCTTTAGCTCCCCTGCTGTGTGGAGTGCCTCAGGGGTCGGTCCTTGGACCAATACTCTTTGCACTTTATATGCTTCCTTTGGGTATTTTATTCAGCCGCTTTGCTAATATCTCTTACCATTGTTATGCTGACGACACTCAGATTTATTTCTCTGCCAATCCCAATGATGTGAACCATCTGTCCTCCCTCCATGACTGCCTAGCCTCCATTAAAGAGTGGATGTCCATTAATTTCCTTCATCTCAACCCCGACAAAACTGAAGTACTTTTAGTTGGCCCAGATAACTTTGCCAGCGCAGTCAATCCTTTTATTGGCCCACTTCAGCCAAATATCAGTCCGACTGCTAAGAACCTTGGAGTCATCTTTGATCAACACCTGGATTTCAACCATCATGTCACTAAACTTGTCCAGTCCAGACATATGTTATCTCTCTCAGATCTTGAACGCCTAATTCATACCTTCATTTTCTCTAGATTAGACTACTGTAACTCCCTCTACTCATGCCTCAGTCAAGCTGCCCTGAACCGGTTACAGCTGGTTCAGAATGCAGCTGCCAGGTTATTAACACGTTCACTGCCAATGACGTATTAATACGTCAAAAATAATCCAACGGTTGACTGCCAATGACGTATTAATACGTCAAAAAAATGATTTTTTTTTTTTTGACCGTGGGATGTGCATCTAACCCTTTTACATCTCTTATATAATTATTGGAGCCACCGAACGGTTACAACCCATTCCACCGAGCCACTAAGTGGCGACAGTGCTCTCCTGACTAGAGGAAGGCAAGCAAAAAGTAGCCATTCTCATGAAAATGGATGGGGGAAAACGCTTTCGTTTTCGCGCTGATTGCTGGCGATGCGGGATTGCAAATTTGCATAATAGATTACAGGTGGAACACACTTTGAAACACGCAGCATAAATATGACCAGAATCGCAAAAGCTTCTCTCAACCAAAACTCCAAGAAGCGAGCGAGTCCATCCAGACTTCCTCAAACAGCGGCCGCGCAGACAGGCAGCAGCAGCAGCAAAGCAGTGAGACTGGTGACAAGCTTGTGACGGCCGCTGCAGCCAAGAAGAACGCCCACGGAGGGAGGAGTTGGAAGCAGAGGGGGGTTTCCTGCTGTTATGAAGGAAATTACTGTTCAAAACTATTGTTTAGATGTCTGACGTCTTACTGATGCCAAAAATGAATGGTTAAAGTGACTGTTCTATCGAATTTCACAAAAAGCCGTTTATCTCTGAATAATTTTTCTGACGCTGAAACCATGCTGTATTCAACTGCTAATGCTTACATAACTACTAACTCTACAAACTAACTCTTTTAGACAGAGAAAGCACACATTCTATTAGTTCTTTTGAGATATTGTGTGTTCACAAAATCTTAGCAGAAAAGAATCCTCGGGTCTTGAAAGATGAGCCAGAATCCTCAAAAAACCCCTCTGGCAGAAGCTAACTACAGTAAAAAAAAAACGTCTGGCAGTGAATGTGTTAACACATAGTTATGTAAGAATTAGCAGTTGAATACAGCATGGTTTCAGCGTCAGAAAAATTATTCAGAGATAAACGGCTTTTTGTGAAATTCGATAGAACAGTCACTTTAACCATTCATTTTTGGCATCAGTAAGACGTCAGACATCTAAACAATAGTTTTGAACAGTAATTTCCTCCATAACAGCAGGAAACCCCCCTCTGCTTCCAACTCCTCCCTCCGTGGGCGTTCTTCTTGGCTGCAGCGGCCGTGTCACAAGCTTGTCACCAGTCTCACTGCTTTGCTGCTGCTGCTGCCTGTCTGCGCGGCCGCTGTTTGAGGAAGTCTGGATGGACTCGCTCGCTTCTTGGAGTTTTGGTTGAGAGCTTTGATGAAGCTTTTGCGATTCTGGTCATATTTATGCTGCGTGTTTCAAAGTGTGTTCCACCTGTAATCTATTATGCAAATTTGCAATCCCGCATCGCCAGCAATCAGCGCGAAAACGAAAGCGTTTTCGCCAATCCATTTTCATGAGAATGGCTTCGTCACACTGCTTTTTGCTTGCCTTCCTCTAGTCAGGAAAGCACTGTCGCCACTTAGTGGGTCGGTGGAATGGGTTGTACACGTTGTACACGTCCAATACTTATATAAGAGATGTAAAAAGGTTAGATGCACATCCCACCGTCAAAAAAACAAAATCAAATTTTTTTTGACGTAAAAACACGTCATTGGCAGTGAACGGTTGGATTTTGTTTGACGTAAAAACACGTCATTGGCAGTGAACGTGTTAACCAGAACAAACCGTAGGTCCCACATCACCCCTGTCCTTGCATCTCTTCACTGGCTCCCTGTAAAATTCAAAATTCAATTCAAGATCCTCCTGTTTACTTTTAAAGCCCTGCATGACCTCGCCCCTAGTTCTATTTCAGAGCTCATTGTCCCTTATTCCACCTCTCGACCATTCCGCTCCTCAAACCTCGGCCTTTTATCTGTTCCATCATCCAACTATAGAAGTAAAGGCGACCGTGCCTTTTCTGTTTTAGCCCCAACCCTCTGGAATCAACTCCCCCAATCTGTCAGATCTGCTCAATATTTGGGCTGTTTTAAGCAATTTCTAAAAACTCATCTTTATAGGCAAGCCTTTTTATAGATATGTTCTTTGATCGTTTTGTTTTTTGCTCTTTATCATTGTACTGTATTATGTTGTATTTTATTGTTTACTTTGTCCATGTGTAAAGCACTTTGTAACCTTGTGTTTTAAAAGGTGCTATATAAATAAAGAGTTAGTTACTTACTTACTTACTTACTTACACTGTTTAACAAATAACTTTGCAACCCATGTTTGCATAATAAACCCGATGAAACTTCTCTGCCAAAACATGCCATTTAATTTGTAGATGCAATAGCCATTATATTGAAATAATTGCATACAGTAAAATAAATTAATTCATCATGTTTCTCCTGCCCCCCCATTTGCCAATTCCATTGTTGCCTCATCCCTAGACTACTATCTAATATTCTCATTATGTAAAGCCATTTATTTCTTTTTGCTAAGAAAATATGGTTTATTTTCAGTTGGCGGAGGGACCCATGTCATATTTGACTTATCCTCTACAATGCCACTAAAGCTCCAACCCTTTTAGAATCTCTATTTTAAGTGTGCAACACATGTGGGTTTGTAGTTTGTTTAAGATGCATGATAATACCAGAAGTTACAATCAATGATGAATCAACAACTAAAACAGTTGAAAAGGAAAGCTATTTTAACTTCTATCAAGCAGGAATGGTAGATTAAGATTTATTTTACAACATTATTAGCATTGTCCTGTCTGATATTAGCCCTTGGCAGACAGCACTCAAGAGACAGCCAACTTTTGATTCTCTCTCTCTCTCTCTCTCTCTCTCTCTCTCTCTCTCTCTCTCTCACACACACACACCCACACACACACACACACACACACACACACACACACACACACACGCACGCATGCACGCGCACACACACACACACACACACACACACACACACACACAGTCCATTGATTTAATCCCGTCAAAGGGGAAATGTAGCTACATGTTGAAACATTGATGCAATATCAGTGATTGCATTGTGGTTTATAGAAACCCACTTTCTGGCAGGCTGCAGGCCATGTACTGTATGTGATCCAGTGTGGAGGCATTGCTCTGAAGAAGATCATGACTCTGAGAGAGAATCCCCCTATGACACTCTTAACCCCCCATAGATCTCATTAATGGCCTGCATATCACATTATACTCCCATAGCATCCCCTGCATGTTTCAACCTAAGCATATAAACACATCCTTATCAACATCAACAACCAATACAATATTAAACCCTCATGGAATATGAAAAGCAATTAACACACCTTGCAATGGTGTGACTGTTTTTGACATAGAGACATAAAAATCACTTAACACTCTACTTTTCTCTCGCTAAATGGACACTTCTTGAAGATATATGGCCATTAGTCAAATAAATCATTCACAGAAAACACTTTGTTGTTGTGTTATTCTTAAACTGCTATTTTATGGGCTGTCTGTCTCCAGAGAGGTGTTTCTTTAGTGCACGCTGCCATCCACCCCTTTAGCTGGTGTGAATGGCAGCCAGCACAAAACCTCTGTCAGACTACGAGGCGTCTGATGAGAGCACCACACTTTCAATATATTACCATCCCATATGAGGTTATGTCAGCCTCTGTTCTCAACCATCCCAGACTGCTGTTATTTGTTTGTTTGTTTGTTTGTTTGTTGTTTGGGGGGAGTTTTTTCTTATCTCCAGTTTATCCCTATTTTGTGATGTCTTAGACTAATTTCAATTATGAAGACTACCTGCCCAGCTCAGGCTATCACGCCATTCATATGCATGCCCCCTTTCATTCATGCCTCTCCCCTATCCATTCACAGTCATCCATGCTTTCCCTCTCTGGCAACAGCCAATCAGCTCAAGCCATTCCTTTCCCTCACTTTTCTGCTGAGCCAATCACCTAAGCAGCTCAAGCCATTTCCTTTCCCTCGCTTTTCCGCTGAGTCAATCACCTAAGAGGGGAGTATATTAGAAGTCCGTGTTTCACCATGCCGTTACTCACCTATGTGTTGTCGCCTCACAGTGGCTGTGATCATCGCTGAAGCAGTTGTTTCGCCCCACCTCCTCCCCTGCCACCACCGACGTCATGACTCCTGAAGAAATCCCTATGGGGGATTCCCTATCCTATAGATCAGAGGTTGTCAAATGTTTTTCAGCCAAGGACCCCTTATAAGATAGAAAATATATCGGGGACCCCCTCATTCTGATTTGTGATTTTGGGCTCAGCTTGTTTCCACGGTAACGTGCTTGACATTTAAATTGATAGGTTTGTCAGATTAGAATGTAATCCATGAACCATTTTAGATTTAAAGCATAACATATTTTCGTTGAACTATGAAGCTTTTGCACACAATTTTTTTTTCTTTTTTCCTGAAAACGTTTCGCGGACCCCCTGGCAAAGTGCCACGGACCCCTGGGGGTCCCCGGACCCCCATTTGAGAACCACTGCTTATAGATCACTGACGCCCTCCTCTCACATCTCAGGAGGAGCGTCATCATATCATGGAGTCATACGCCAAACCTAATTTGTTTATTGTTTCATTAAAGTTTATTGCACCTTCTTACTAGTCTCTCACGATTGAAATGTAGTCATTAGACGTGGTGTGTCAGACCTGTGGGTGGTGTAGTCATGCCCTTCCAGATCAATGTAGTGGAGATTTGCTGTGGACTCGCTGTCGTACTGTGGTTACAACCAGGATGACATTACTGTGTGGTATATCACTGTGTTGTTGGGATAACCGCTGTGTGGTATAACACTGTGTTGTTGAGGTAACCGCGGAGGTATTTTTGCCCCCACTATGAGATCATTTTGCTACCAATATGAACCTAAATATGGATTATGGCTCTGGTTATATGTGAGGATTATCTTCTGTGTTTTCACATCTATTTCCACACATAATAGTGTTATGTGAATATCTCTACAGATTAGATTTGTGTATTCTGTTGGAAACTACTGATATAATTTCAAACAGAGAAACAGATACTTTTTACTAATCAATGAATCAATTAGGTTTAAAAAATGAGGCAAAGCTTTGTCTTAAATTGTATTGGGGTTATCATATTCAATAGTTAACTTGAAAGCCTTGCCTTATAGATCCTGTTGTAGGCTGGACCATTTATACAGAATGCTGATATGTTTGGAGTTAAATTGATTTCCTACAGCACAGTCGCTTGTAAAAGAGAATAGAATAGAATAGAATAGAATAGAATAGAATAGAATAGAATAGAGCAAACTAGAACAGAGTGTCAGAACACTAGATGGCAGAGAAAATACTCGATGATTACTTCATAGGCATCATAGCGTACATATACAGTGTCTTCAGAAAGTAGTCAATCCTTTCAAAAGTATTCAATTCTAGAACTTGATTGGGGTCCACTTTTAACCAATTCAACTGCTTGGATAAGAGTCAGAAGCAAACATGTATATAAGGTCCTACAGGGGATAGTGCATTGCAGAGTGGAGACTACAGTCCTACAGTTGTTACTCAATTAGTTTGCAGCAGTACTCCAGCAGTACTGCCACAGCTGTTAAAGCAGGGGCTTTTCTTATTTAAATGTTTTCTTTGATCTTTACAAAAGCCCCCCCCCCCCCCCCCCCCCCCCCCCCCCGCTCCCCACTGGTGCCACAGCAGCACAGCAGTACCTTGGAACCCAGCAGTAAAGTGTCCATTTAAAGTGGCTCTTTCTAAAGTGTTAGGAGGAGTTCAGAAGTGCACATTACTGTTAGGTTTCATCATTAGCAAATGGAAAAATGTGCAGCGACCAGATTCTTCCTAGAGCGAGTAGTCAACCGACTAACTGAACTGAGGAAAGCCTTGGGCCAGGAGGATACCCAGAACCGAAGGAGCACTCAGACAGAACCACAGATTGACTGGCCTACAGTACAATGGGAAATATTGCCAGGACAACAGTCAGTGCAGCACTTCACAAATCTGGGCTGTGGAGCAAAATGGGCAGAAGGAGGACACCCTTGGGGGGAAGCACATGACAGTAGCCTGGAGTTTGCAGAAAGGCATGTAAAGCACTCTGAGAGTACACCCAAATTAAGTCTTCAGTCAAAGCATTATGTCTGGTGGGACCGGGGCGCAGCTCATCACCATCCAGCACCACCACGCCGTGGGGAACTTCTCACTGGCAGGGACTTGTAAGGCTCGTAAGGACAGAGGCAACAATAAATGGAGTCCAACAGTCAAAATCCTGAGGAGAAGCAGCGTCAGAGTGCCAACACACTTTGATTGGCAGAACACTTGATGTTCCAACAGCACAACAACCCCCATCAGCTTACAGCCAAACCAACACTGGAATGATATCAGAACAGCAATGACAAAGTCCTTGAGGGACCCAGCCAAAGCAAGTTGAATCCCAATAACTGGAACATAGCAGTTTGACACTCTATATATCTCATCCAACTTCACTTAATTTGTTCAACCAAATTGTGAAGCTAGAATGGGAGAGAATCCCCAAATGCAGATATGCAAACATGACGACGTCTCCAAGAAGACTGAAGCAGTAACTGCAGATTGCGTATGGTTCAGATAGGCCTACTGTTTTGAATGTGTCTGAAGTTGATATGCGAGGAAATTCATTTCTAATTACAATGTGTGGAGCTCAGTGACTGAAGTATATATACCGTAAATTCCGGACTATAAGCCGCGGCTTTTTTCCCGTTTTTTGGCCCCTGCGGCTTATATAACGGTGCGTCTTATCTATGGATTTTTTCAGAAAAAAAAAAAAAAAAAAAAAAAAATCTCTCTTTTTTAGCACTCTTTCTAACTATAAATCCACTTCTGTTTTAATTTCCTCTCTTGCCCTCTTTTCACCACACCGCGGACACTGTGTGCACTGTAAAAATAAACAACGGTGGTGTTGTGTTATGTTGTTTTGTTGAAATGTTACGGTAATACGGTAAATGGGAGCTTCCTCAAACAGCCATCTCTTTCCCGACAATCCCCTCTGTGCGTGACCACTTACATATGGTAATTACGGTAAGCAAACGGCCACAAGCCCATCAACTCCCTCCCCCGACTACCAGGAGAAAATCACAAACTTCGGCGAATTCACACAAAGGAAGATCAAGGAATATTCCATCGAACCGGAGCAGATCATAAATATGGATGAAGTGCCTTTGACGTTCGACCTGCCACTCACTCGGACTGTTAACAAGAAGCGCCCTGGAGGATTCTTTCACCAAAAAAAAGCTTTGCTCGTTCTCGACAGCATGAGAACGAGCAGTAGATGATCATGAGGTGGTTTTTCAGACGTGTCGATATAGCAGTTTATCGCAAAAGTGTAATGGAAACACATTTTTCGCATTTGCACGTCATGTGACCCATATTATCCCTTGGAAAAGGAGCGGAAAATAAGTTTGGTAAGTAAGGTTCGATAGCCGTGTCAAAACCTCGGCAGCAAGTGGAAAACTTTGAAGCAACGCTACCTAGCAGAAAGACGAGTGTTGTGCAAAAGCGTAGCCGGGCAAATTAGATAATGTTTAATGGCAGAAATCGGTCCATGGTGACAGCAGGCTGCCTGTGTGCGCGCATTTGGCACAGCGGCGAGATGAGAGGATGAAAAGCACACACTGGTGCGGTGGTGCTGTCTGAAGTGAATACAGTGACTGTGAGTAGGCTAATACATTGCACACGTTTCAGGTGCAATTATAGAACCAAATCAGCCTTTTCCCCCCTCCATCTCTAAATCGGACCAGTTGTAGGCTATTAGGCTACCTTTTTTCCTCTGCCTGTCGCGCTGACTGCATTCACGCAGCCAGCAACATTTTGCGACTCATTTTCTTTTGAATTGATAATCAGGCTCGTTTATATGCATTGTAACTTCATGTTGGGATTTCCATTGACCATTGGTTGGATTTGAGCATGCAGGGGACGGGATATGGGGCAGATCCCCGTGCGTAATCACTGTGGCAGCTGCTGCAACGGGGAATCACTCAAACGCAACTTCAATGGAAACGCCTACAAGTCGCAATTGTACATTGTCGAAGTTGTAGAAATATCGCAATTCTTTTGCGAAAAACTGTAATGGAAACACAGCTATAGATGAAGAGGAGTTCGTTGGTTTTGAGTGACAATGAAGGAGAGAGGAGAGTGGTTGACGAAGCCACCCTGAACCTGTTCGTTTCCGACACTGAAGATGAGGACTTTGGTGGTTTCAGTACGCAGGAAGAAGAGGAAGACGAGGATTAGTGACTTGACTTCTCTGGTTACAGGTTTGCTGCACATATAGCCTATTGTTGTGTGATTTTGTCTGGGGATTAGTGACCTGACTTTTGTTTTGTTTTGTTGAAATGTTAATAAATGGGAGCTTCCCCAAACAGCCATCGCTTTCCCGACATTCCTCTCTGTGCACGAACCCTTTCATATGGTAATTAAACATCAAAACACCCGCGGCTTATAGACCGGTGCGGCTTATAGAAGAAAAAAATAGTCAATTTTGGTCCCGCGGCTTATACACCGGTGCGTCTTATAGTCCGGAATTTACGGTATATATATATATATATATATATATATATATACATGTATATATATATATATATATATATATATATATATATATATATATATATATATATATATATATATATATATATATATATATATATATATATATATATATATATATATATACACGGTGGCTCAGTGGGGGGGCACGGTGGCTCAGTGGTAGAGCTGTCGCCTCACAGTCAGAAGGTCCTGAGTTCGATTCTCGCCTGGGACACTGTGGGCGCTGTGGTTGTGTTCCCCCCCATATCTTCAGTGCCTACTGCCCAGGTGGGGTATCTCGTCGTAAGGGCCTTTCTATCTGTGTGGAGTTTGCATGTTCTCCCCGGGCTCCTCTGTATATAACCCCCCCACTAAAAACATGCAGAAGATCGGATCGTCATCGTCATCCGACCAGTGACGACAACATCCGAAGTTGGTCCCCGGGCGCTGTACGAGAAAGCGACCACTGCTCCTGGCCTGCCCCCCGGAGGAAAGGACATGCCTGGATGGGTTAAATGCAGAGGACACTTTTCACCGGCCACCGTCAGCATGAGTGTGTTGTGGCCGCATGCATGTATTGTGGTGTTCGTGTGACAATAAAAGACGGGGCTTGTCCCGTTACGAGAGTTTTATTATATATATATATATATATATATATATAAAACACGGAATGCTCAGTATTAGTACTTAGTACTCACTACCAAGAGAGGCAGCACTCACTGCTCCCATCTGCTTACCTGTCACCTGGAGCGCCATCACACCTGACATGAGAGGCATCTGATGACAGCCGTGTCATCTTCTCCTCCTCTGGCATGGCATCCAGGAAATCATGGGCTTGAACTCGAGGACTCCAACGTCGACCTTACGTGATGAGACATTCCTGTGACAACATGTTTATTTAGCACTGGTGTGCGCAGCAGCAGTCACAGTGTGGCAATCATAAACACAAAGAAGCCTAATGTGCACACAACCACCATGTAATCAACGAGCCTTATCATCACCCAGATTATCATCACCTCACACAGTGAATATTAAATGGATAAACATCATTGAAATGATTTCATACCAGTTTTTGGTTATTGACCTCTCCATGATCCAAAATATCAAGTTTAAATACCAGATTTACATTATGCTGTAATTATTTAATATTTGTAAGCTATACAAGCAAGTAGAGTGACATGGTGAAAAGGCTTTTCTTGATGGAGAATTAAGTGATGGTGTGTAATGTACATGCAGTCCAAACAATTAATTACAAATATTTCCTGTCAAATATTAGTATGGATCTGTTGAGGAGTTTGTGCAGTGCTGATGCATGTATGCATCTTAATGTTATATCAAAAGACTGCACCATGATTAAAAAGGGGGGGGGGGGGGATTTCTAATCTGAAATCCAAATTTCAGATTAGACTTAAACTTCACTTGGCTCTTTCATCTGGAGCCAGTAACCTTTATACTGTCACACTATAGGCATCTGAAATCCCCTCTCTAACCTTTGAAACGTGCATGGTCTCATCTCAACTATCGCCACTCTGCCAACTTTGTGGCGTCCTCATCTTCATCCCCTCTGCCTCACCGGCGATCGCAATCTCTCTCAGAGCAGCCGATTGGATTCGTACTAGTCTGTCTTTCAGGTCGGCACACTCTACTAAACCTGTGCTCCGTGCTCCACACCACGAGAGAGAGTTCTCCTCAATCCTCCCTCTCTCACTGTGCATTCACACCGGCTTGATTCAGATATTCGTGCGACAAGATTACATACAAAGTCAATGCAAACGTGCGAGTACTGTAGATGAGATTTCGCCCCCCCGGGCGGCGCGATTCTCGCCTCATCGCCCTGAACACTGCCTTCAATTCTGTGGACTGCACGGATGCTTTCTGACAACATGGAGATACCTGGTTCAGTGTTTGTCTCCTATACTAAATAAATCACTCATATAACGGTAACACTTCATAATACTGTAACACAAAAAATGGGTAGTTACTGAGGAACGAGTAAGGAACGAACCATTAGTTCATGAATAGTTAATGATTAGTTAATGAGTAGTTGATAGGTAGTTCCTTAATGGTAGTTACTTAAGAACTGACCATTAGTTACCATGTTAACGAACCAGTAAGTAATGATTACTTCCCTAATTTTTTTTTTTTTTATATGTTTTCATTCACTAGTTCATTAATAGTTAATGGGTAGTTCCTTAAAGATCCTTAATGGTAGTTACTTAAGAACTGACCATTAGTTCCCATGGTAGTTACTAAAGAACTGACCATTAGTTACCATGTTAACGAACCAGTAAGTAATGATTACTTCCCTAAAAATTTTTTTTTTTAATATTTCACTAGTTCATGAACAGGTAGTTCCTTAAGAACTGTCTATTAGTTACCATGTTCGTGAGCATGACTCCACCAAATACTTACCAGTTGTTCATGAGTACTCATCGTTACTTCATGATTACCTTACCATTACTTACCATGTTAGTGCATCATTACTTCCTGCTTACTTTACCATTAGTTCCCATGTTTGTGCCCCCTCAAGTGAAGCAGTACATCTTACTGAGTAGTTACTAAGGAATACACCATTACTTCCTGCTTACTTTACCATTACTTAACATGTTTGTGCCCCCTCAAGTAAAGCAGTACATCTTCCTGAGTTGTTACTAAGGGATACACCATTACTTCCTGCTTACTTTACCATTAGTTCCCATGTTTGTGCCCCCTCAAGTGAAGCAGTACATCTTACTGAGTAGTTACTAAGGGATACACCATTACTTCCTGCTTACTTTACCATTAGTTCCCATGTTTGTGCCCCCTCAAGTGAAGCAGTACATCTTACTGAGTAGTTACTAAGGAATACACCATTACTTCCTGCTTACTTTACCATTAGTTCCCATGTTTGTGCCCCCTCAAGTGAAGCAGTACATCTTCCTGAGTTGTTCCTAAGGAATATACCATTACTTCCTGCTTACTTTACTAGTGAAGACGAATTTATTCAAGTATGCAAATTTAAAAAGTGTAGCTCCTCCCACTTTAGTAAAGTACCCTACCCCACTTAGGAGATCGAGGTACCCCACTAAAACCACGCCCCCGAGGCTCTACGACCTTCAGGGGCGGAGTTACCTTTTTTGGCTCCACCCACCCCCGCCGGAAGCCAGGGAAAGGGGGCGGAGCCTATTTTTTCACATTCGAACTCCTTGGGGGCGTGGCTACAGTTCTAGCCTACTTTGGTTAGGCCACGCCCACCGGAAGTGCGATATGTAAACCCTACCAAAAAAAGTGTTTTTTTTACTAAGTGTTTGAGCCAAGAACTAGTGAAATATATAAAAAAAAAAATTTAGGGTAGTAAAATGGGTAGTTACTGAGGAACGAGTAAGGAACGAACCATTAGTTCATGAATAGTTAATGATTAGTTAATGAGTAGTTGATAGGTAGTTCCTTAACTCATTCACCGCCAATGACGTCTTTGACGTGTTATCAGAAATAGCCCTCCCCGCCAAAGACGTGTTTGACGTGTTTTTGTTTTTATTGGTGCAGCGCCTGCAGCAAACACTTGCCCAGCCTGTGACACAGACACAGGTCCCTGCCTTCAAAGGGTAGCCGACAGCACGCGATCAAACACATACCGCAGCTGTTGTTTTGAAATTGAGCAAGAGGAAAAGCAGAGAACGGGTAACGCTTCCTTGTGCAGACAGGAGAAACGCCATTGAAACGCCCTCGGCGCGCTGCACGAGCTGGAGTCGCCTTCCTCTGTGCCAGCCAGGAGAAAACGGGAGAAAGTAATCAAGAGATGTGTTTGATCATCGGAGGAATGAGGAAATGATCGATCAGTTTGCGAGGGCGGTGAGGACGTGTTGAATAGCCGAGGGGAAAACGGGAACGATCAAATAGCAGAGTTGATATGACAGGGAGACATGGACGAGGACGGGTGTACCAGAACAAATCAAAAATAAACACAGGAACAGCTAGGCAGCAGCGGGCAGAAGGCACTCACAGCAGCCCGCTGTCCTTCTCAAGAGCTCTTCAGTTGGTTCATGAAATCGCTGGGCTGCGTGCCCTCCAGTGTTGCTCCTGGCCAATCCCAGCGCCACAGGGCGTGGTTATTGCTTATCCTATGTTGGGTTAGAAATCTAAAAGGGGGATCGTGTGTGTGTGTGTGTGTGTGTGTGTGTGTGTGTCTGTCTGTCTGTCTGTCTGTCTGTCTGTCTGTCTGTCTGTCTGTCTGTCGGTGTGTCTGTCTGTCTGTCTGTCTGTCTGTCTGTCTGCACACTCACACCGAGTAAACTGTATTGTTGAATGTAAAAAAAAAAGCACTTCATGTGTGTATATATATATATATATATATATATATTTTTGTCATTTGTGTCCTAACGAATAATATTTACATGTCTGATGTCAATACAGTTCAAAATAAAAGAATTGAGAGTGAGTTATGCCTGAGATTGTGCCCTTTTACAAAAATGCTTTTTTCTCCCTTTTCTCTTCCCAGACAGGCTTTTTTGGTGAACATGGGGTGTATAAAAAGGGTTATAAGTAGAGTACAGAACATGCTAAAAGCTAACTTTCTTTTTGGGGGTGAAAGTAGAGACTTAGATCTTCATTTCGAGGTATTGGACATCACTGTAGTCCTAGTACAGAATTTACTGTGGGTCTTGAAAGATGACCAAACATTATGGAAATACTTGGCCTGTGCCAAAAATGCCAGTCAGATATTGGCAGTGAATGAGTTAATGGTAGTTACTTAAGAACTGACCATTAGTTACCATGTTAACGAACCAGTAAGTAATGATTACTTCCCTAAAATTTTTTTTTTTTAATATTTCACTAGTTCTTGGCTCAAACACTTAGTAAAAAAAACACTTTTTTTGGTAGGGTTTACATATCGCACTTCCGGTGGGCGTGGCCTAACCAAAGTAGGCTAGAACTGTAGCCACGCCCCCAAGGAGTTCGAATGTGAAAAAATAGGCTCCGCCCCCTTTCCCTGGCTTCCGGCGGGGGTGGGTGGAGCCAAAAAAGGTAACTCCGCCCCTGAAGGTCGTAGAGCCTCGGGGGCGTGGTTTTAGTGGGGTACCTCGATCTCCTAAGTGGGGTAGGGTACTTTACTAAAGTGGGAGGAGCTACACTTTTTTAATTTGCATACTTGAATAAATTCGTCTTCACTAGTAAAGTAAGCAGGAAGTAATGGTATATTCCTTAGGAACAACTCAGGAAGATGTACTGCTTCACTTGAGGGGGCACAAACATGGGAACTAATGGTAAAGTAAGCAGGAAGTAATGGTGTATTCCTTAGTAACTACTCAGTAAGATGTACTGCTTCACTTGAGGGGGCACAAACATGGGAACTAATGGTAAAGTAAGCAGGAAGTAATGGTGTATCCCTTAGTAACTACTCAGTAAGATGTACTGCTTCACTTGAGGGGGCACAAACATGGGAACTAATGGTAAAGTAAGCAGGAAGTAATGGTGTATCCCTTAGTAACAACTCAGGAAGATGTACTGCTTTACTTGAGGGGGCACAAACATGTTAAGTAATGGTAAAGTAAGCAGGAAGTAATGGTGTATTCCTTAGTAACTACTCAGTAAGATGTACTGCTTCACTTGAGGGGGCACAAACATGGGAACTAATGGTAAAGTAAGCAGGAAGTAATGATGCACTAACATGGTAAGTAATGGTAAGGTAATCATGAAGTAACGATGAGTACTCATGAACAACTGGTAAGTATTTGGTGGAGTCATGCTCACGAACATGGTAACTAATAGTCAGTTCTTAAGGAACTACCTGTTCATGAACTAGTGAAATATTTAAAAAAAAAAAATTTAGGGAAGTAATCATTACTTACTGGTTCGTTAACATGGTAACTAATGGTCAGTTCTTTAGTAACTACCATGGGAACTAATGGTCAGTTCTTAAGTAACTACCATTAAGGATCTTTAAGGAACTACCCATTAACTATTAATGAACTAGTGAATGAAAACATATAAAAAAAAAAAAATTAGGGAAGTAATCATTACTTACTGGTTCGTTAACATGGTAACTAATGGTCAGTTCTTAAGTAACTACCATTAAGGAACTACCTATCAACTACTCATTAACTAATCATTAACTATTCATGAACTAATGGTTCGTTCCTTACTCGTTCCTCAGTAACTACCCATTTTTTGTGTTACAGTATTATGAAGTGTTACCCATATAACATCTCTATGACCACTGACAACCTTACATTAACTCATTCCCAGACAGCCAAGACTGTTTAATAATCCTAGACAAACACACTTTAGGGGACATTCACACCAAAAGCGTTTTTGGAGCTGTTGCAGCGTCTTTCTGCAATTCATTCTCTATGTAAGGACGCGCTAGACGTGCTGCTCTTTTAATGCACGCACGACGCACCTGGCGTTTCAGCGCTGGTGGCATCTGTTGTTTTTGGAGGAGCGCTGTGGGCGTTTTTAAGAACATTGAGGAAAACATTGAGGAAAAGCGCCCTGTTCGTCTTTTTCACTCTTCCTACCTTTTCTCCTCCCGAGGGATTTTCAACCTCTGCTGCTGCCAGAATTAGCAATAATCTGGCTTTCATGTTGACACTAGTGAACAACATCAAACAGACAAAAGCTGGTTACCATCCGTGTGGTCGTTGTGTTCTGATCTGTAGCCTACTGCACGCAACTACAGGGGAAAACAAACGGAGCGTAAAAAAACGCTCAGTGTGCTGTGTTTTGTGCACAATGGCAGCGCTCTCAACATGATTTTCAGAGCGTTCTGACTGAAAAAAACGCTTTTGGTCTGAATGTCCCCTTAGGCTGCTTGTCCAAGCCCTATTCATCTCCAGCTGCACTACTGTCTCTCCGTCCTAGCTGGCCTCCCAAACAACTCTGCAGCCGCTGCAGCAACTCATCCAGAATGTTGCAAAACTGCACCAAATTGCCCCATGTTTGAATTGCCTGTGTAAAAGGCTGGAGCCAAGGATGCTGCGAGAGACGGAGGCAGGGGAAACTTTTCAAGTCTTACTAATAACAAAACAAACAAACCGAACAGTTGTGGCCTCAACTCCTGGGAATAATTGTACAAAGTACAAACTGGTGAATTCCACAGCTCCAGGCACAAACAGAAAACGATAACTGCACTATGTTATTTTTTACCCCTATCAGGACTCTAAGCCTGTATCATCTGGCAGGGGGACTAACAATGGAAATCAGTCTTGTGACTGCAATTGTCGTGCATTTACATTTTTTTTTATGTTCATTAATGTACACCTGCCCCCTATCGAACAAATAAATAAATTGAAATTGAAATTGAAATAACTAAAGAGTTCAGATAGCAAAGGCACTGGTTTACTGAGTCAAGAGAGCACAGCACGGTCCAGTGCTTTCCAGCACTTGTCCAACTCACGAATAACAGACGGGCAGGCAGGTCCAAACTGAGACGGACAGAACCGGATCCGTGGCCGCAGACAAGGTCAGTGTGTGACGTACAAGTACCAGCATCGGCAGTCTGTGGAGAGAGCTGTTACATGGTTCACATCTTCAATCACCACTGGAAGCCTCAGCAGGCTGAGTCATCACAACGTTACCCCCTCCCCACTCTCTCACTGGCTCACTATTCGGTTGCATCAAATTCAAAACTTCACTGGTATGCAACCCCTCCCACTCTCTCACTGGCTCACTATCCGGTTGCATCAAATTCAAAACCCGGCACTGGAGTGCAAGAGCGGATCAGCACCCTTACAGCCTTTATGGCCCGTGTACTGCCCCTATCAGGCACTTTGCTCTTCCTGCAGCAACCTGACACTCAACCTGGACTCTTCTCATTGCTCCCCTATGATGAAAGGACCTCCCACCCATGTCATCATATACCCGAGTGACTTCCTGTCTCCCACTGTACGCTGGAAAATGATCTATTCAAAAAAGCTCTGCACGCCATGCACTCTCACTTTCATTTTCCCTCTGTTCTCGCTATGAAAGCCTTTGTCATGTTGGAACTGTTTTGTACCTTTTCTCTATTGCTCTTATACTTCTTAACCTAGCACTTTAAATATATGTGTTACAGTGCATATTCCTCACCAATCACTGCTATGCTTGTGATCAAGCAATTGTGCAATCCCCCCCCCCCTCCATTGAATGCATCACCATTGCTATTGACTGAGATGATAAGGCATTAAACGTGTGGTTTTACAAGGACCTATCAAAACTAAGGACATATACAAACTGATAGGGTGCCTTTTTTAAGCTGTATTTTAAGATAACACCCTAGCATTTATGTAACCATAAACATATAGGACTTAAACACAGCCATGAATAAAATATAGCCATAAATTTGAAACAGGCAATAAATCTCCACTCGGAGCAAGTATGAACGGCATACACTGGTGGTGGACACTAAACAGTCACTTATACACTGAAAAAATAAAAATAAATAAATTAAATAAATAAATAAACAGCCAATTCAGTGCATTTTTATCCTTTGTTGATGCTCCAAAATCTAGTTTGGAGTGGTCATGCTGCTCTGATGTTAAATGTTTTCAGTGTGCTTTGTACTTGTAGGGTCATTGAAAACAGCTGGTGCATTTGAATACATGTGCTTCTGACAGTATGTTTCTATGTGAAATAATTGTCCACACAGATTACCTTTCCAAAGAGTTCCCATTTGGCTACTTCTACTTCCATATTAATTCATATCTATCTGTCTTTCCATTGTTCTGTTCCCATTAGGGGAAGCAGCCCTACTTGAACTAGACACCTAAAAGATACTTGAAGCTTTCACTTTCTCAGAAGCTGTTACAGCGGTGTTGCTTTTCCTGAGATACAGGAGAATGTTGATATTGGTAGACCTACTGTGAAGACCTGAAGGGAGGGATTCTAATTTAAACACACCAGGGCATTTACCTGTACAATCAGTGGTGCCTCAGGAAGTCCCGGAAGATCATCAAGGACGGACAGGAACCACCTGCATGCCTGTTCTCCCTGTTGCCCTCAGGGACAAGATACAGGGTCCCGAAAGCACACACAAACCATTAATTTGTGGGACAGTTTATTTCCGCAGGCTACGAGACTCCTCAATAAATAAACCCTCAATAACCCTGGATTATTGACATTTGCACACCTCTTTGCACATCTGGACACTTTTATATATATTCCATCTTATTCTATTTTAATACCTTATTATTCAATTTTAATACCTTATTTTAAGACCTTATTATTCTATTTACATACACTCTTTACATTGTTTGCCTATGTTGCACTATTGTTGTTGTTGTGATTGTGTTTGCTGTGATTTTGCACCTATTTTACCTCTGTGTTTTGTCTGTAACGAAGCCTACAGCATAAGACTTTCACACATGCGTACTTGTACCACGGAGTGACAATAAAAATCTTGAATCTTGAATTCCAACATATTTATGCTCACTCTGATGAGACATATTTAATTTTCAATTGATCCGTGACCGGACAACTGACCTGACGATTAATTTTGCACTGCTTCACACAGCGGCACATACAGACAGCTGCAGCTGCAGCTGGTCAACAAAGGGGAAACAGGGAAGGGCTAAAATATGGTCAAGCTAGCGTCAAATTTGGTCTGGAACACAGTGATCTCCAAAGCCTCGGGGACACACTCAAATTCATCGTAAATCTTCTTCTTCTTCTTCCTCTCCTTCTGCGGTGTTTTATGGCAGTACTGGCATCCTTTATGTTGCATTACCGCCTCCTTCTGGATTTATCCATCCCCTGTTTCCCTACATTCTGTCCCCAGCACCTTCTCTCGAGCACTCAATGATGATGTCATCAGTGAGTGATGTCATCAGTGATGATCATTGCTCAAGTGACTTCACATCATCATTAGGTAATTAGGGCAATCATCTTTAAGTAATTAGGGCAATTAATCTGCCCTAATGACCTAATTAAACATCTAGCTCTGTTAGGTCACCCGCAGGGGTGCTCTTTACACCTCCTGAAAGATTCACCCCGATCACACGTAAAATGGCATAGCTGTGGCCGAACGCAATTCACACACACACACACACACACACACACACACACACACACACACACACACACACACACACACACACACACGCACACACACACACACACACACACACACACACACACACACACACACACACACACACACACAGACACTTTGCATTCTTATTATAGGATTAATTTGAATATTTCGACTGACGTGAATATAGAATAGAGTGAGTATGTTGAATAAAACATGCTTTTGAGGTGATTTTTTGGAGTCTGTTGGCCCTATTGGAGAGCTGCGCACCCTGGCAAGATCTGAGTATCTCAATGGTGCAGCAATTCTGGATGCAGAGCCATAGCAGACTGTGATGGATGATGCGAACATGCTTCCAGGATGGCTCTGTTGAAATGGGTTTGTATTGGCTGTGATATATTGAGCTGGCAAAGCTGACGCAAGACTCAACGGCTGAAACATTCTCTTCCCAGTTGTGGTTGTTGAAGATGATTTCCCCATGCAGACATTGGAATGAGTCCACTGTGTTCACACCAGGGCCTTTGATTACCAGGGGGAGATGAGCCGGCCGTGTCAATATTTATCGACGCCACGGCATTTTTAGGAATTTTTAAAACAATTGTGAAGGACCCTTTTTTTTATTGTTGATTTTCTTAAAGTGTGTGTAAAGCAAAAATAACTGTTTTGAACATGTCATGCCACAGAAACATATTACTAACCGCCCAGCTAAATTTGAATGATTAAAAATATTGGCAAGTTTAGGTTCCAAAATCAGAGCTCAGAGCTGTCCGCTTTTACATATTGTAGTTTCATACTCTTTGTGTGTTAATAGTTTGCAAAAAAAAGCTCCTAATGGTTTTTAATAAGAGCCTCCCTGGGATTTAACTGACAAAAGTAACTGTCATTTCTATTCTATTAGATGAGGTTTAAAGAGGCATCTCCAGGGTTGTGATTAAAAATTCCATTTTCAAAAGAACAGAAGATTGCAGAGAAAAGGGAAATATAATTATGAGTATGAGCGTCCTACAATTAGGAATGCACTTATCTTTGAGCTGCTGATCAAGTCAATTAAAAGTGCAATTAGGGATAGATCATGAATTATTGCTAATTTCCCGTTAGCTTTTTCTGATGGTCATGTTTTCCTGTAGTTAACATCTCTCACGTTACATTGTAAAGAGAAGAGAATGATCGTTTTGTGTACGTTTTCCTGTAGTTAACATCTCTCACGTTACATTGTAAAGAGAAGAAAAAGGCTCGTACTTTGTGTATGCAAGTGTTATGAATTCATGATCAGGCCCAAACTGAAGCCGCCTTTTTTTCTTCTTTATTTTGCGTTTTCTGCGCCTTTTTAAAATCTGCTGAATCCTGCCGAGTGGAATTCTTTGCTGATTTTGGTGTAGGCTACAACAACCATATCATAACATAACGACTTTGTTTTAGCAATTCTGGCCACAAGCACAACTGTGTGTGTGTGTGTGTGTGTGTGTGTGTGTGTGTGTGTGTGTGTGTGTGTGTGTGTGTGTGTGTGTGTGTGTGTGTGTGTGCGCGTGTGTGCACGTGCGCGCCTGCGTGCGTGCGTGTGTGTCAGAGAGAGAGAGAGAGAGAGAGAGAGAGTGTCTACACACAGATAGACAGACAGACAGACAGACAGAAGATTCCTAGAATTAGAATAGACTAGAAATCTCGCGCTCAATTCGATTCCATCACTGATGACGTCAGTGAGTGATCAGTAGTGAGAGAAAACCAGAGTCTGCACATTGACTGATGATGTCATAGACACTGTGAGATCATCAGTGGCATCACAATTGATCGAGTGACCATCACTGATGATCATCCAGTGCTCAAGTGACATTACTGATGATGTCATAGACATTGTGGCATCATCAGTGAGTGACACCATTACTGACCACAATCATCACAAATCTCACAAAGTGGGACCAAAATCGCAGAGAGAAAGACACACACACACACACACACACACACACACAGACACACACACACACACACACACACACACACATATATATACTGTATATATATATATAATGATGACGATGATGATGGATATTTTGCTCATCCACCTCTGAGAGCTGTCCTTCATTGGCATGGTTCTCTCTCAGTGCTGCCTCAGTGAAAGATGATGGAGAGCTGATGTCAGCAGTTAGTATCTGGCATAGTCTTCCAAAGACTGCCCCCCCCCCCCCCCCCCACGCCCCACCTCTTTTTTCTCATTTGGACTATCGTTCTTTCTCTCTCTTTCTCTGCCTCTTTCTCAACTAGCAGCAAAAAGCTCTTCACTGTTCTCTGAAGTACCACAGATTAATTGCTCTGCATAATAAAAAGACAGATGTAAACAATAGAGGTCAAGGCAGTACAGGCAGTCATTTATCTAATTCTTTTTTGCCTCATCATCATAACGCTATAGTGGATTCAGTAATTAGGAGATGTGCAAAAATTAAGACATGATTGGTTTGGATTCACCTGCTTGTCACCATGGCTACAAAGTGGGCCATGCCCCTCCCCTCCCAACGCAGGAGCCCACTAACAGCTCTGTGTCAGCCGCTCAGCAGCCCAGGCAGCGCTCACGCAAAGTCCCTGGTTTAAGGTGAGACTGACGAAACAATACGAGTTAATGTGAGACATCAACAATAATGTCTTCCAATTATTGCCACCATCAACACTGTAACTGGATGAGTCCTCCAGCAGTCCTGTGTCCTTGGGGACTTTGTTTGCCGTGACATGACACAGGGAAATTGAAACTATAAAGTATAAAGTATAAACTATAAAGCCTCACTCCAACAATACTGCTGTGCCTGTTTAAACCACACATTTGAACTATATTTTGACTCAGATTTTCTCACCTATATTTTTTTCCAAGTTGATACAGATATGCTAAGTGCTGAGACCTTCATGGCTTTCTATGTCATTGACCAAGCCATATATATGTTTATCATCCCCTATGGCAACATGCCATAGTTGACATGACTAGAGAGCCATCGTTAAAGGACATGGGAGACTCTCTGATGTCCCCCCCCAGTAGGATAGAAGAGCCGCCAGGTAGACCTGTGTCCTCTAACACCGACACGTCACGCTCTGAGACACAGTGATGTCCTCAGTAACACCGACACGTCCCTCTGAGACACAGTGATGTCCTCAGTAACACAGACACGTCCCGCTCTCAGACACAGTGATGTCCTCAGTAACACAGACACGTCCCTCTGAGACACAGTGATGTCCTCAGTAACACCGACACGTCCCTCTGAGACACAGTGATGTCCTCAGTAACACAGACACGTCCCTCTGAGACACAGTGATGTCCTCAGTAACACCGACACGTCACGCTGTGAGACACAGTGATGTCCTCAGTAACACCGACACGTCCCACTGAGACACAGTGATGTCCTCAGTAACACCGACACGTCCCACTGAGACACAGTGATGTCCTCAGTAACACAGACACGTCCCGCTCTCAGACACAGTGATGTCCTCAGTAACACCGACACGTCACGCTGTGAGACACAGTGATGTCCTCAGTAACACCGACACGTCCCTCTGAGACACAGTGATGTCCTCAGTAACACAGACACGCCACGCTGTGAGACACAGTGATGTCCTCAGTAACACCGACACGTCCCACTGAGACACAGTGATGTCCTCAGTAACACAGACACGTCCCGCTCTCAGACACAGTGATGTCCTCAGTAACACCGACACGTCACGCTGTGAGACACAGTGATGTCCTCAGTAACACCGACACGTCCCTCTGAGACACAGTGATGTCCTCAGTAACACCGACACGTCCCTCTGAGACACAGTGATGTCCTCAGTAACACAGACACGTCCCTCTGAGACACAGTGATGTCCTCAGTAACACAGACACGCCACGCTGTGAGACACAGTGATGTCCTCAGTAACACCGACACGTCCCACTGAGACACAGTGATGTCCTCAGTAACACCGACACGTCCCACTGAGACACAGTGATGTCCTCAGTAACACCGACACGTCCCTCTGAGACACAGTGATGTCTTCAGTAACACCGACACGTCCCACTGAGACACAGTGATGTCCTCAGTAACACCGACACGTCCCTCTGAGACACAGTGATGTCCTCAGTAACACCGACACGTCCCACTGAGACACAGTGATGTCCTCAGTAACACCGACACGTCCCTCTGAGACACAGTGATGTCCTCAGTAACACCGACACGTCCCACTGAGACACAGTGATGTCCTCAGTAACACCGACACGTCCCACTGAGACACAGTGATGTCCTCAGTAACACCGACACGTCCCACTGAGACACAGTGATGTCCTCAGTAACACCGACACGTCCCTCTGAGACACAGTGATGTCTTCAGTAACACCGACACGTCCCACTGAGACACAGTGATGTCCTCAGTAACACCGACACGTCCCTCTGAGACACAGTGATGTCCTCAGTAACACCGACACGTCCCTCTGAGACACAGTGATGTCCTCAGTAACACCGACACGTCCCTCTGAGACACAGTGATGTCCTCAGTAACACTGACACGTCCCTCTGAGACACAGTGATGTCCTCAGTAACACAGACACGTCCCGCTCTCAGACACAGTGATGTCCTCAGTAACACCGACACGTCCCGCTGTGAGACACAGTGATGTCCTCAGTAACACCAACATGTCCCTCTGAGACACAGTGATGTCCTCAGTAACACCAACATGTCCCTCTGAGACACAGTGATGCGGGTTATCTCAGTCTGACCAGATGCCCTTCTGTTCATATTGCAGCCCTGCTCCAGGACCAGCTGATGCACTGACCTGATGGAAAAGATAACGGGGATCCCTGCTCTTAACCACTGTGACTTTGTTGTTGTCAGAGAAGATTGCACTGCTGCTCTCGTTATACACAATGGTCGTAATGATATGTATGTTTGTTTGTTGGTTTGTTGGTTTGTTGGTTCGTTTTCTTCATTTGTTCGTTCTTTCTTTCGTTCTTTCTCCATCTGTTGCAGCTTAATCAACTTGAAAATGGCAAAGAAAAGCATTTGGCTTGTTTGTGGACTTCTCTTTTCTTTCTGGGAGACCACAAAGAGGTCAAATCTATTACTCACAAACGCACAATACAGAATCCCAGCCGTGCCGCGTGTCAGCAGAGAAAACGCTGCAGAGAAATCAATACAGTACTCATGCAGCTCCCTTCAGGGATCCTCTCTTCTCATCCTCTCACTAATACACTCTTACTGACAGCCTATAGATGTTCTGTCCTCAAAGCCTTTGTTTTCCCAGATCAACCTTGATTGGATGAAATCCCTGTGGTTTACTGATAATGCAAAATCCTGTGATGCAATTACAGTATGATCTTTTGAATTTGGTGACTCACAGTTGTGAAACAGAAATAAAGAAGACTGAGGCTAGTAGTATTTAATTAAGCAAACAAACAGATTGTAGAGGATTACATTATTAGATAGATACTTCGATAGATGACAGACTGCTCATAATGTGTAGAATTGTTGGGACGGAATTTTCTTAACCACTTTTTCTATCCTTCCTCTAAAAATGTGTCTTCTTTTGGTTGGTCTACTCAAATCTACTCAAAAAGTTTGTCTTGAGAATAACTTCATCTTCAACTTTTTTTTTTACCAATAATTTGAGCAATACGTGTGAGCAACTCTGAGCAGTGTGTTCAGGGATGGCATCCTGTACACACTTTGACATCGCATTATGTCTGCTAGTCAGACGAGATGGACTGCAAAGATTGTCAAATTGCCTGAAAGCGTGGTTACCTGCAGTTCCCCAAGAATCTGTCAACAGGAAGAATAAATGAGACAGGAAATGTATTAACAACCCATCTCTCTCAATGCAGCAAACAGGCGTTAGAGAAATAAATGCAACCATTTACCGAGAATGACAACAATGAAATAGCTGACAGGTTCAACAAAGTCAACGAAGTCTCCAGCAACAAACGACATTGAGAGTCAGTAATCAGCTTTTAAACAAGTAAACAGCGCTCTCAGGTATGTCCTCACAGTTTATAATGAGAGATTGATGACAGTACTAATGATACTGTTATGATATCGCCTGTTCATTCATTATCTTCACGCGCTTAGTCCTACTCAGAGTAGACGGTGGGGGGAACACCCTGGAGAGGTCAGCATTCCATCACAGGCCTAACGCAGACAGATAATCACTCACACCAACGTTCACACCTATGGGCTATTTAGAGTCTCCTCTCCACATGTGTGTTTGTAATGTGGGAGGAATCCCATGCACGCAAATACGAGGAAAACACACAGACACAGCACACAAAGGGCCGGGGATCGAACCGGGGTGCTTGTTGGTGTGAGGCGACAGTGCTAACCACCAAATGCCTCTGGAAGCAGGAAGTGTTTTCCCAATTGGTTTATTTATCATTATGATGATTAATGACAGTAATGTTTCTCTGTCAGATTATATGAAACGAAGCTGCCCTTACGGCTTGATCCCATTCACCTACAGAAAGGTGTGGACCATACTAAGATGCCCTAACCCCCTAAACACTACCACCGCCGAGGTGCCCTTGAGCAAGTCCCTTAACCGCTCCAGTGGAGCTGCTCAGTCAGTGGCCAGCAGATCAGGCTGTGGTTATACTGGTGAGCTTCCAGCTTTGAGTGTGTTGTGTCTGTGCGTGTGTGTGTGTGTGTGTGTGTGTGTGTGTGTGTGTGTGTGTGCGTGCGCGCGTGCGTGTGTGTGAGAATGTGATCAGAGAGCTCTCCTGAAATAAAGAAAGAAAGCATTGCCCTCGGTGAAACTCCCCTGAATAAATAGGTCAAGAAAATCAAATTAAAAATCAAATAAAAATCTGCAGCATGTCACGACGAGACCGCTTCGTCTCTGATAACGAAGGTGTGTTTTTCAATTATCAAGCCACTGACGTATCTCAGAGGCATCAGGAGACAAGAGTCATTTCAAAGCACCTCGAAGTTCCAAAGTACTTCTGCTCTTGAAGTCTGGGGCCTGAAGAGCTGTTGGCAACTATCACCCCATCTGTGTCCTCCCTGATTCTTTTTCAACGGTTTTTGAAAAAGAATGCTGTGCATTCCATTATCTGTAACACTCCTTACCCTCAGTGTAACACTCCTTACCCTGTAACACACCTTACCCTCAGTGTAACACACCTTACCCTCAGTGTAACACACCTTACCCTCAGTGTAACACACCTTACCCTCAGTGTAACACACCTTACCCTCAGTGTAACACACCTTACCCTGTAACACACCTTACCCTCAGTGTAACACACCTTACCCTCAGTGTAACACACCTTACCCTCAGTGTAACACACCTTACCCTGTAACACACCTTACCCTCAGTGTAACACACCTTACCCTCAGTGTAACACACCTTACCCTGTAACACATCTTACCCTCAGTGTAACACACCTTACCCTCAGTGTAACACACCTTGCCCTGTAACACACCTTACCCTCAGTGTAACACACCTTACCCTGTAACACTCCTTACCCTCAGTGTAACACTCCTTACCCTCAGTGTAACACACCTTACCCTCAGTGTAACACACCTTACCCTGTAACACACCTTACCCTGTAACACTCCTTACCCTCAGTGTAACACACCTTACCCTCAGTGTAACACTCCTTACCCTCAGTGTAACACTCCTTACCCTCACTGTAACACACCTTACCCTGTAACACACCTTACTGTACCCTGTAACACACCTTACCCTCAGTGTAAGACACCTTACCCTGTAACACTCCTTACCCTCAGTGTAACACTCCTTACCCTCAGTGTAACACACCTTACCCTGTAGCACACCTTACCCTCAGTGTAACACACCTTACCCTCAGTGTAACACTCCTTGCCCTCAGTGTAACAAACCTTACCCTGTAACACACCTTACCCTGTAACACACCTTACCCTCAGTGTAACACACCTTACCCTCAGTGTAACACTCCTTACCCTCAGTGTAACAAACCTTACCCTGTAACACACCTTACCCTGTAACACTCCTTACCCTCAGTGTAACACACCTTACCCTGTAGCACTTAGCACTCTGCTGTAATAACTTGTATTCAGCCAGACAGGGAAGTGAAAATGTGGGCGTTGTTAATGGATCTACAGATGTGAGAAGTCGTGTGATGAACCCAATTGAATGAATCATTTGCTCATTAACACACACACAATTAATCATTATCACACACGCATTGTCGCTTTCCAAATTTACATCGTTCCCCCTTTGAACACGTAAAAACACACACACACATATACACTTACACACGCACACACACACGCACACACACACACACACACACACACACACACACACACACACACACACACACACACACGCACACACACACACACACACACACACACACACCCCTCCACTTCAATTTCTGTATAGCATTTTGCTCCTTGTTGCCTTTTGTTGCCTTTTTGTTGTGACCTTTCTGATATCAGCTCAGCTGTCTTTGCTTGTCATTTTTGTTTCATGTTTATTGAGATGTTTTCGAGAGCCCTTTAAGTTTTTAGCCCTTTAAGTTTTTTTTGTTGTTTTTTAATATCTCGCCTGCATAAATGTAGCTATTTTTCTTTGCTGCATTCAAGTGTGAAAAGCTAAACACTAGGCATTATAATATAGGATGGCACATTTCTCTCCCCCCCCCTCTGTATATTTCATAGTGATGACTGAGGCGTCTTTTCTGTGTTTGCAACCCACTGGAGCTCTTAGTTCTTACTTTTCTATAGCCATTATTTCCAAGTAGTCATCCTCTCATCTCAAATGAGCTTTCAACACTCTCTGTGTTGCTTTCTAAAGCCTGTGAAAACAATAGATGCCAGGCTAATTCATGTGGGAACTGGGAGGCAGGAGGGGGCAACGCTTCCTCGGGGCTGTTCACCATCCACCATCACACCTTTATGTTCCAAAGAGGTTCCTCCATCCATGCAGCTGGAGAGGGATATAGACCCTGCCAGCTCATGGCCTCACGCTCCTTCCATTTCTCCATTCTTCTGTAGTCCTCCAATTTCTGCTCCAATCTGCTTCTTCCTCTCCAAATTCTCTTCCCTTTTCTGATATTTGCTTTTCCATAGCTCATGCCTGTCGTCATCATACATCACCTCACCCTACAGTGGCATTGATTTATTTTCTGCAAAGAATGATTTATTTAGCATTTTATTTGTTTTTTTTCAACTCAAAGGAAAAAATACTTCAATGTTCACTCTTCAAAGGATAATGGGGGGGGGGGGGGCTGGGGGGCGGGCTTATGCTTAAACATCACAGTCATTTAGTTTGCCTGACAACCTGAAACAATGTCAACAATTCTTCAATTACAGTAACAGTCTAAGGTCTATTAGGCCCTTTTCACAGCAGCCATTTTGAGGTCTCAAAGCAGGTAAAAACAGGTGTAACCAATGACATTAATGACGGTCCCATTCTATTTAGGTGTTCCAGTGCCAGGGCCCTCATTAATGTTATTGGTTACACCACACGTGTTTACATGGCTTTGGCACTCACTCAAAAAATGTTATTGTGTGTCATGCTTTTTTTGGGTCATCGGTGTTTTATTTGCCTCAATGTACCCTCATTGTAGCAAAACCAATCACCTGCAAGCGATAGATCACCAGAGCCAATATGAATAGAGGTCCCTTGTTATTGAGTCATAAATTAAATACCCATTTCCTCAGACGAATTTCATCGATGTTATGAGCAGGACCTTGTATGCGATGCATCATGGACATGACAAAGCCTGTAAATCAATTTGTGGCGGTCTTTCTCCACATTGATACAAGAAGCTAATGGATTGGCCTGCATGCTTGGCTACCATTGCAACACTCTCAGTGAGATCAAAGAGGATAAGCATTTTGCTACGCCAAAGTGGGAGGCAAAATGTTTAATTCAGTTTATGTCAAAATATGGATTTTATTTGCGAGTTTTGTTTCCGTAATGAATTATCATCCATTTTTATGTCTTCTCTAGGATGGTGTGTCACAAGAGAAAGACAATAACTAAACAGTCACGGATTTTATTTGCTTTGGTAAAAGTCCACCTCAATCAACTTGTTTGTTTTTGTGTGGACAGAAATTACTTTTTCTGCTTAGTATGGAATTTAGCAAGACGTTGCAAGAAGCAATTTACTATGAGTGTCAATACTCCTTGTCAACTAATGTAAGTTAATTATTGCATGTGAGTAATGTAGAGGAGCACTTCACACTTTTTTGGCTTTAGTCACGTCATGCCAAAATAAGAAAGAGTGTGTTGTTGCTTTTCATTTTTATTTTTATTGTCGCAATTATCAGAACCATGGACAGCGCCTACTAACAGCATAACACTTCTACTGAAAGGAATAGATTCCAAGGTGTGTGTGCCTGCAAATATCTGCCCCTGCTTAACTACTAACACTTTGTATAATTACAATAAATTAAAAGGGTATTAGCGTAAGTGATCTTTGAATCAATCTGTATTGGCGACCAAGGAAAGGCAACAATATCGACAGGTCTCTGGCCCAGCTTGAGGCAGGCCTGTTGGTTCCATAAACAAGTCACATTTTCACAATAGAGGTATGCTCGCTAATGAGAGCAGTAATAGATGTAATACATCATGAGGCAACACCCTGTAAAAAATCATATTGCTTTGTCAATGGCTTTTTTGGGCTTTGAATTAAATGTCTTGTGATGCTGCTGGTCAATCGCTTATAGGGCCGTCCTCCATTGTTGACTGAGCAGTTGAAAATGTGAATGGGTGAGTGCGGAGGGGGTCTGGGGTGGGGCTAGGGTTATAGTAGAATAAAGGTACGTAGGTGTAGGTAGGTAGGTAGGTGGGTATAGGTAGAAGAAAATGTGTTATAGAATATATTATCGACTACAATAACAATCTTTAATTGTTAATTTCTTTGAATGCCTTTAAATCCAAATTGAGTGTACTTGTGGCCGATTCCACTACATGTGCTTGTTTTTCATGATCTGCTTGAAAAGTCAATACGTTATGTTGTTTGTTTTATCTGTGAAATTTTTGTAACTGTAACTTTTGTACTTGCTGCTGCCTATCTTGGCCAGGTCTCCCTTGAAAAACAGGTTCTTAATCTCAATGGGATTTTCCTGGTTAAATGAAGGTTAAAAAAAAAAAAAAAAAAAAAAAAAATCTAGATACAGTACATATTTAGAAATGGCATAATTTCACATGATTCTGATCAAAGTGCCCCAATGGCCCTCAGCCTGGGAGTGACCTGACTTAATTCATAAGTGAAGAACACTATTGCTAATGCAGTATTTGCATATGTGTTATCATTTTTTTTTATCATTTCAGCAATTGTGAAAAATTATGGCAGTATTCTGCACTTGCTGTACTGCATGAATCAAATAGAAACTTCCTTAATGTCATTATTAAGTATCTATCAGATGTAAATGTAAGAAGTATTGGTATTTGGTATTATATTGGTATTTGTGTTTACTTAGTTTGTTAAGAGTAGATCTCGGATACAAGTGGTCAGGGGGTGCGGGGGCTGTCAGTGTGCAAGTCCTGAAGGGATGGCAGGCTGCATCCGGCCACCTTTTCAGCACGGTGGATGATGCGCTGCAGTCTGGAGACGTCCTCGAGAGCAGCGGCAGCAGCATACCAGCCGGTGATGAGGAGGCGAGGAGGATGGCCTTGACAGTGGAGGTGTAGAAAAGCACCAACGCTGCCTTTGGCACCTTGAACTTCCTCAGCCGTCGTCGCATCGTCTACATCTTGCTCTTCCTCCTCTTCATGTTCTTTCTCCTCAGTCAGAGCGATTCCACCACGATGTATTGCAGCATTCTACAGCATGCACCGTGCAGCATAAAACATTTCACAGTTAATTAGTTCATGAATATGTAAAGTGTGTGTGTGTTGTTAAAGGGAATCAAACTTGCCACTGTGTTTCTAGTGTGTGGTGAGAGGCCCCCAGGTTGAGTACTTATTGTCTGCACCAGAGCAAGGGATTGGCTCTTCGCCACCCCTCTCCTTTGCTCCAGCACGCTCCCTGTTGCCCTGGCAATGCTGCACTGTTATTGATAAAGTTGATAAGAGAATGCCTGGGCATGCAACTGACAGATTAGACCTGAAATCCCCTAAAGGGGTGGCGGGGGGCGGGGGGGGGGGCATAAGCCACAGTATAAGCACCTTCACAAACACAAACTCAAATAAAAATGTGGCTCCAGTGCTGAGACTTGAGATGCTCTTTTCCTCATGTTTGTTTGTTATTTGTGTTTGTTTTGTTTGGACTTTTTGCACCAACTGTTTATGGCAGAGCCACGATGTGAGTTGAAAAAGCGAGATTTGTTATCTTAGATTAGATTAGATATCAACAACTATACCGACTGTCTATGTTGTGCATCTTGATTTTGTTTTGATAGGCAAATAGCAGGAAGCCATTTAATTAGTATGTGTGCTTGTTGGATTTGTGGGACAGGATGTTGTTTAAGCTCTATCTATCCACCTTATTTCTAGCTGCCATGATGCCTGATGGGTGCTTCTTAACACATTGTGGCACACTAAATAATTCCACGTTTCATGATATAGTTGATATATCCATACTGTATGGATATTAGTAAACATATATGAGTTATATCAGTCTCATAATCTGGTTATACAAGATTCATAGTGCATTATAGTGTATTGTGACATTTTCTGATGCAGCTATGCTATAATTATAATGTTCCTATCATGCACAGATTACTTTTAATAACAGTTCAAGTAAAGTTATACCAAGAATCTATTTTTACATGAGAACAGAAGTCTGGGGACTGCAGCGGCATTCAGAACTTTCTTGGAAAACTCTTTGATTTGAATAACTTGAGTTGGCACAGAGCTTTGTGCAATAATGAATCCATTTACTTGATGATAATCCAATTTACAGTCCACCAATCAATAAATTAGAGAGGTATTTAACCTGTCAATCAAGCTACGCACAACCAGCCTCATGCATAAACATTCAATTAAATTCCAAGCACACCTCTTAAAAAGGATTAATTGTCCACAAAAATGCTTCAAATATTATAGCCTACACCTAAAGACCTGGTCAGAGTCAGTTTATGGCAAACAAATTATATGTCATCATTTAGGGCTACCATCTCTAAGAAGGGCGACACAATGGAACTATTATTACTGTAATTTAAATAACAAATGGAAAGACGGAAAGGAAATAAA
Organism: Poromitra crassiceps; assembly: GCF_964638095.1. Lineage (NCBI taxonomy): Eukaryota > Metazoa > Chordata > Actinopteri > Beryciformes > Melamphaidae > Poromitra > Poromitra crassiceps. The sequence continues at coordinate 21,874,724 of NC_139629.1, read as the reverse complement.
CTATAAGTGCACTCAGAGAGCATAGACCTCCATCAAGGTCAATAGTCTGAGATGATGTGCAAATTCCGTGAGTCATATCGAATCCGCTCCAAAATGTAATGGGTTCTTCCTTGGCCCATATGCTACACCCTTCCACAAAGTTTCATGAACATCTCACCAGTAGTTTGTCCATAATCCAAACAGACAAACAAGCAAACAGCACCGAAAACATAAAATCCTTGACGGAGGTCATTACAGTACATAAAGTATTGTGCATCTGAAATAAATAATGATTGGATTACAAAACACTGATGATCTTTTGTTTGTTGTTTGACTAAATGAGACAGATCAATAGTTCTTCACCTTTATGGATTGATGCATGTTTTATGGAATCATGTGGAAACCTTAAATTATAAAACTTTTGAATAGATAGCTATTGTCTTGAGATCAAATCATCACTCCTCAGACCTAAACCAAACCTCCTCATGCCTAAACCCAACCTCCTCATGCCAAAACCCAACCTCCTCAAGCCGAAACCCAACCTCTTCATGCCCAAACCCAACCTCCTCATGCCTAAACCCAACCTCCTCATGCCTAAACCCAACCTCTTCATGTCCAAACCCAACCTCTTCATGTCCAAACCCAACCTCCTCATGCCTAAACCCAACCTCCTCATGCCTAAACCCAACCTCCTCATGCCTAAACCCAACCTCTTCATGTCCAAACCCAACCTCCTCATGCCTAAACCCAACCTCTTCATGCCTAAACCCAACCTCCTCATCCCTAAACCCAACCTCCTCATGCTAAAACCCAACCTCCTCATGCCTAGACCCAACCTCTTCATGTCTAAACCCAACATCCTCATGCCTAAACCCAACCTCTTCATGCCCAAACCCAACCTCTTTATGTCTAAACACAACCTCTTCCTCCTCATCCCTAAACCCAACCTCCTCATGCCAAAACACAACCTCCTCATGCTTAAACCCAACCTCTTCATGCCCAAACCCAACCTCTTTATGTCTAAACACAACCTCTTCCTCCTCATCCCTAAACCCAACCTCCTCATGCCAAAACACAACCTCCTCATGCCTAAACCCAACCTCTTCATGCCCAAACCCAACCTCTTTATGTCTAAACACAACCTCTTCCTCCTCATGCCTAAACCCAACCTCTTCATGTCTAAACCCAACATCCTCATGCCTAAACCCAACCTCTTCATGCCCAAACCCAACCTCTTTATGTCTAAACCCAACCTCCACATGTCTAAACCCAACCTCCTCATGCCGAAACCCAAACCAATCAGAGGCAGAGTAAGGCGGTTCATGCCACTGCCACCCAGCATTTTGGAAATGTGCCGCCTGGAAATCTCTCTTAGTCCTCTGCTAACTGAACTGCACTGTTACCAACACTGTATCCCTGTGGCTGTTGTTTAAAGGGATACACCACTTTTTTTTTAAGTTTAGCTAATTTGCCACATCCCCCCACATAGCCAAGATACCCCCTGCCTTTACCGGCATTGTCCAAGCAGTATACAGTGAGATACAGTCGTGAAGTTAGTAATTATTGCCATAGAATGGAGGCCAATGGTATCGCTGTTAAAAATCTGCTAAAACACACATCTCACGGCGCTGAAATACATGTTGTGCTTTGGGAACTCACCACACAATGAAATATCAATCCAAAATGCACATAGCTGTGTTTTTGGAAGGAAAATAGACTCAAGAATAGAGCTTAACTTAAAAAAAAAAGTGGTGTATCCCTTTAAGCCCTAGTTTGCTTGTAATTGCACAGTCTGAACCAAAACAAACAAGAATGAAAAAACAACAACAACAAAGTAAACATTTCCATCCTGATTTGAAGCAAATGAAAAATGGCGTGGGGTGCGATCACACCCTTACATACTGGATGCTGATATAAGAGGCATGGCTATGATGCTTTGGACAGTGATGAAAGGCAGTGTGGCAGGGAGCCAGGGGAAGACAGGCTGTTTGTGGGGAAGCGGTGAGGTGGCAGGTGTTGGCAGGAGGAGCGTAGGCTGTCTGCCTGTGGGTGCTGATTGACAGATGGGCAACGCAGGCAACATTGTCTGGAGATCCCCAGCGTGTGATGGATGAAGATGTGACCGGGGAGCACAGGAGCACATTTGGATGTCGGATATTAATCTGGTTTGACGGAGGATTCTGCCTGCTGATGTTTACTTATAGGCCCAAAAAGTTTTCACACTGTAACTGACTTCTATATGCAATTCTGTACACTCTTCTCATTTTAAATTCTGATATTTTGAATGCAATTCAGATGCATTAGGTCGTAGCCTATGCTGCCTCTTTCTAATCTTTTGATCATTTTGAAAACTGTCAACTGGCAACTAATGAATGGCCCAACTATTCTTGACATGCTGCAAGTGCACTAATATGACAAATGTTGGCAGATTTGTCAACATTTGCTGCGACCATCAAATTACCTCCAGAACTAAAAAACATTTACACACTATTCCCCAACAAGCAGCTACAGAGCAACATGCACACTGTTCGCATCACTGAGCTCAGTGGTTAGCACTGTTGCCTCACAGCAAGAAGGTCCCGGGTTCAAACCCCCGGTCCGTCGCAGGTCCTTTCTGTGTGGAGTTTGCATGTTCTCCCCGTGTTTGTGTGGGTTTCCTCCCACCATCAAAGACATGTATGTTAGGGTCAGTGCCCCTGACCAAGACACTGGCAATCGAACGGGAGTTGGTCCCCGGGCGCTGCACTGCGGCTGCCCGCTGCTCCTAGTTCTCGGAAGGTTCCTAGTAGAGGATGGGTCAAATGCAGAGGATGAATTTCCCCACGGGGATAAATAAAGGATAACTTAACTCTCCCTCTCCCTCTCCCTCCCTCTCTCTCTCTCTCTCTCTCTCTCTCTCTCTCTCACACACACACACACACACACACACACACACACACACACACACACACACACACACACACACACACACACACACACACACACACACACACACACACACAACACACACTAGTCTCTCAAGCCAATATCTCTTCCACAGTCTTAATGGTCCAGATACAGTATGTACTTCAGAGCATTAAAATGTGGCCAGAGGAAGTATTGTCATCTTCCAAATGAACACAAAAAACCTTCATAATGGAAGGAAGTTTGATATTTGCCAATCACGACACAAAATCGAGGCAGGTGATTGGAGAAATGAGCGGATGTCCCACCTTGAGCGTTTTTAACCGACTTTCCCCTCCACGAGGTACAGACAGGTATAGGCGGAAGCTTTGCAAATTGTTGTTTTAAGAGACTACAGTAGGTAGCTAACAAAAAATACTGTAGCTAGAATGATTTCTCAACTCTGTATATCCAGTTAAAAGACAAGAGGAAAAGAGACAGTGGCACGCCACTCTCTTTAATGTGATTTACTTCATTGGCACGGCAGCACTAGAGTGGTTATTTGGATTAGATTGTATCTACTGAAAATCTAACTGGGTGAAATATTCCACAACATATTTCACAACTCCAAATACTCTTCCATTTTGTAGCCGTGCACTGTCTCTCAACGAGCCGTGGTAAAAAAAAAAGTAAAAAAAAAAAAGTTATGACAGTCATAATGAAGCTATAAATGTGTTGCATGTTTGACAGCTTAGCCCTTATCTCAGATTTGAATCTTTCAAAACATCTAACAGCCCAGTCAATTAAGAGCAGTGAAATAAGAGAGGGGGGGTGGGGGGTCAGATAGATAATAGCTCTATGATTTGTATACCTACCTGCCGTGAAACTATTACAATTTACAGCAGACCAATTTAGACTGTGCTGTCAACAGTGAATGAAAGAAGCAGACAAATGGACGCCTAACCGTACATAGACTGTATAAAAATACGGATGGAGCCACTGTGACATCACCCATTGTTTGTCATTTTGAAGCTTCGAGGCATTTTGACTGTCGCCATCTTGAGGAAGAAGAGCCGCAGCGCCACCTGCTATTAAAGACTGTGACGGGCGAGCTGCGAAATCTTTGGACGGGGCGACCTGTCAATCATGCCCCAAAGCATAGTCTGGTCTATTTGACTCTAAATGGGGCCATAATTTATGCTGTATAGGAGACTGGAAAGTGTCTACTGAAGTAATAGATCAAGTCGGGTCAGTTCTCCCCATTGACTTCTGCACAATCTGACTTGGTTTTGCAGCCTTAGACTGTATAACTGGGTGAGTTATTGACACGGCCGCTGGAGCGCAGAGCGGTGTTTCCCCTCCCTGTCTGTGGCAGGGGAGCTAGCCGAGGTGCTGATCAGGCCAGAGCTCCAGCAGGCAGAGGCCGGCCCGGTGCTGTCCAGGGTACCAGGCGTTCCTCCCACTACAGTTAAGAGGCTCATGCCGGCAGGAGGAGAGAGGGCTATTAGGAGAGCGGTGATCATCTATCTGAAATTCCACTGTGATTTCCTGCACCTGGTTGGCAGCCTATATAAGTGTTTGTGCTTTGAGAGCTCGCTGCTGAATCTGGACTCATACCGTCTTCCCACCCGCAGACACGGCCAAGTGTGTCTGTAGGAAGTGGAACGTCTGACCAAGCCGGAAGTACCGCTAACGGGAAATATACTCAGAAAATATACTCAGACTGCACACTGGTAGCTCTCTGAGAGCGAATATATATTGTGAGGGAACAGATCCTTTCACTGTGAGAGAACAGATCCTTTCACTAT
>NC_139629.1:21827554-21865054 GCF_964638095.1 Poromitra crassiceps | reverse complement strand
TTGCGTGTCAGATCCCTGGTAAGCATGATAGAGCAGCTGGGGAGGGAAGGAAGAGCGGAACTGGACTGTGGCTCCCATGTTTCTCGCCTGCTGGCTAAACTTCCACACGAGCTAAGTTCAAGCTTCAGACATTTCATCCACCATCACAGGAGACCTACCCCCACACTACTGGATTTGGTGGACTGGTTGGAATACGAAATCCATGTCCAGAGGTACTCAACGCAGTACGGCAGTGGCTCAAGGAGGGACGGCAACCCAAAGGACAGAGAGATGAACAGGGGGATAAAGTCAACTCCCAAGGCTTCAGTTCAGCTGCTGGGCACAGGCCCTGAAGCTCCAGGAGAAACAACCATGGATGCAGCTGTCAACCGTCAACTTCCGAGGAAGTTTTGCCCATTCTGTGAGAGCTTTAAGCACTCGCTCAATAACTGTGACAACTTCAAGATTCTCAGTGTCGGCCAGAAACGTACCTGGATACAAGACATGGGTCGCTGTTGGCGCTGTGGTAGAAACCACCGCGCAGTGGAGTGCGACTTGAAAATGCGCTGTAGAACTTGTAGTAATCGACACCTCCTTGCTCTACACAAGCTCAATGAGCGAACCCCAGGAAACGCAGACAGTGGCGAAGAGACGCCAGCGCAAGCAGAAGTAGGACTAAGCAAGTCCGCACCCCCAAATGGAGCAGACCCAGACCAGGTGCACGACATAGGGAAACCACCTTGCGGGCCCCGTGTCCTCCTTCAAGTCTGCAAAGTGGTGCTCAGATATGGAGATCAGACATTGGATGCATACGCCATACTGGGCGGCGGTTCACAGCGTACCCTGCTCCTCCACTCAGCGGCCCAGCAGTTGGGGCTTACAGGGCAGCCGGAAGACTGGTCCTTCCAGACAGTGAGGCAGGAGCTCCAGATGCTTCACGGGGCGGCCGTCTCCTTTAGCGTCTCACCGGCGAGCTCCCCATGGCAGGTCTTTCACATCAATGGAGCCTTCACTGCACCACACCTTGATCTAGGCGAGCACACCTATCCTATCAAAGCCCTGCAACGGAAATTCAGGCACCTGAGGAATCTTCCCATTAAGCAGTTTGAGAACGTTCATCCTGTCTTGCTCATAGGCTCTGATCACGTCAACTTAATGATGCCACTGGAACCAGCACACGTTGGCCCAACTGGGTCCCCGATGGCCATCAGAACCCACCTTGGATGGGTACTTCTGGGTCCAACCCGCGGGCTTAAACGTTAACTCAGAGGCAGAGCTCCGCACTCAGAGGCAGAGCCACGAAATTGGATTCCACCGACGCCCGTCAGCGGACCACACTTACAACTCTAGTGGCCAGACCTGAGGCCACCTAGTCTCGCTTGCCAGACTTCCCTCCCTGCCGGGAGGGAGGGAAGTCTGGCTGCATTGAAACAGGCTGCTGATATAAGCTCTGCCATTAGTGCTGACCATTTCAGTCGGCAGCGGAAGAAAATCCCTTTCCGCTTGCTGCAAGCTCTGCCATTGGCTCTGACCCGCTCTGACTGACCGGCTGCGACCATATATGGATTTCCTTTCCGCTCCCTCCATGACGAATCTGTTGATCTCAAATACCTGCGCCGCTGTGAATCAACAACAATGCTAGCTCATTGGTACATGCTGAAAACTATTAGATCTGGAGTGCGCAATAAAGCAGGCCTGCTTGGTACTTTCTGTGGATGGCGGTAAAGGTAAACAGAGCCTTTTTTCCCCTGCTATACCAGAGTGGAGGTATTAGCAGCCATGACTCTCCCCCGTTGTAGTAGAGGCCACCCAGTTTACAACCTTCAGTGACCTCATCACTATACACCGACAGCTGAGGAGTAACTAAAGAGCATTTTTTCTGGAATTGATTCAGATTTGAAATCTGATGGGGGCGGCTGTAGAAAAGGCCCTCATACCCACACTGACTGATGATACCATACACATTGGGACAGGGCCGCATTCGAACCAGCTTCTTCTTCTTCTTCTAATGGCTTTCCGGCAGACTGGATGCCTTGCGGCACATTGCTGCCTCTCACAGAATATTACACAAATTCCAGACTCGGCCCCCTGCTTAATGTTCCTCCCTCCGGCCACCTCGCTCTCCTCTTCGACCGCCATGTTCTCGGACCTCTCGGCCGGCCGACCACCCTTGCTGCTCGACGGCTCCCGCTTCGAATCCTGCTCAACGTCCGATTCCAACCAGCGACCTAAGGATCTGATGTCATGGACTGAACCAATGTAATCTGTGATGTCACTCACCTGTGATGTCACTCGAGCAACTGTGATGTCATTGCTGATTTCATGTGTTGTCACTTGAGCATTTGTGAGCATTAGCGATGATGTCTTAAATCCTTCCAGGCCTGGAGGTATAAGTAGGACCGGCATACTAGAGTTAGTGCACACTGTTATTAGACTGTTATACAAGGATTTGTATCAATAAAACCATAAAGACATATTCTGCTTGATTCTATCTGATCGATCGATCACCTGCAGCACGTTCCAATTTAAATAATCCAGCACATAGTACACCTCCCTCCCAATTAGAATACGCGAGACACATTGTGAATGTGTGTGTGTGTGTGTGTGTGTGTGTGTGTGTGTGTGTGTGTGTGTGTGTGTGTGTGTGTGTGTGTGTGTGTGTGTGTGTGTGTGTGTGTGTGTGTGTGTGCGTGTGTAGGATGTATAAACAGAGGCACCCCTATACATTTAATTTAGAAAGGATATTCAATCCTGGAATCATTTTTCATTTTAAGTCTCATTCTGTTCAATTGTTCATTGTTCAGTAGCTGTTTATCTAGAAATATGGTATAGAACAGTTGTGTGTGTAGACCAGCAGGTGGCAGTATAATCACCGTTTTTGGCCTTCGCTTGGTCATGTGACGCAGTGGGGACGTCCGCTTCCTGTTTTATACTGAAGCACCGTGACCGGAGACACAGCTCTTTCAAAGCACAAAGTAATAGTGTATAAACCATATTTTCCAGATGTTGTGTCTTCATTGACCTTTGGACGGGCAACAGCACCGTGAAATTTGTCCTCCGCATTTGACCCATGCTGGCTCGTCCTCCTCCAAGGTTCAGTCCAGGAGCTGCAGACAGTGATCCATCCGCTGCTGGTCAGACAACAATCTTCTGCATGTTTTTAGTGGGGGTCCATATTGATGTTATATGGAGGGAAACCCCAGGGGAGCATGGGGAGAACATGGCCATCTCAACACAGAAAGGCCCTTTCGACGAGATAGCCCAGCTGGGCACTAGGCACCGGAGACATGGGGAGAGATACCCCCAGTGCCAACAGCATCTCAGGTGAGAATTGAACCCAGGCCCTTCTTGCTGTGAGGTAAGAACACTACCACTGCACCACCATGTTTACATTTTACAATTCTCAAAACCAGGGATATGTAGTCAATGTAAATATGAAACAAAAAGTCCCCTCGTCATGTCCCTCCCACCGATCCAATCTAGCATATTGGCACACAGCTTCTGTTTGGCTGGGAAGGCTGCAGCTATAGGCGGGCCTAAATGAATTGTGAAACTTAAATGACATGCGGGTCGGGATCAAAATGTGTGAGGGGCCGGATTTGGCCTGTGGGCCTTGAGTTAGACACACGTACTCTATGACGAGTACAATATAATGTTAATATCCACGTATCTAGAAACATGATTATGCAACGTTTGGTTCAGAAATGTTCATATTTTACATGTCCGTGAAATCTAGAAACATACACTGCCGACAATTTATTCTGGTGACTGGGCTGACATGAAATAAAAAAGCAATATTTTCTGTGCAAAAAAAATCTGCATCTAAATTGGAATCGAAGTCGCATTGTTCATCTTTAATGCAAAACATTGTCTTGGAAATTCACAAAAAAATATATATATTTCTTTCAATTAGCAGAATAGCCTCAAGGCATCATCAGCAAAACGAGCGGTTTGGTTAATCAAAAATCCCTTTGAACACTTGTGATTATAATTTGATTTGCTCTTGCCTCACATACACACACATTGCCTCACGCATACTGCAATATTACTTTGTCTTCCACATTTTCTTGCACATATTTTCCAGCGACCCCGTTCTCGTGTCAACTACAAACTGAAGATTTGCAAATACACTGAACCATTCCACTCTCCCATCTCATCATGAACTTTTAACACGACGGCTTTGTGCCAACAAGAATTTCTTAAACAACGGCAGTTTGTCAAAAGTAGCCGTTCTTACTTCATTCCAAACCATTTTGCTTTCACACTGCCAGGATCATGTACGGCTGTTGGTATTTGTATGTATCTATTTGATCAATCTGTGAATCTATTTGATCAATCTGTGAACCCAGAGTCTATTTTTATTTAAAAAATAGACTCTGGGACACCCCAATCGTTTGTAACTTCCTGTACAGCGCGCCTCTCCTGCCGCCGACATTTCTTTTCCCGCGTCCGTGCTCCACTGTTTACAGTCTAAATAGCAACTTGCACCATGATTTTACAGTGATTTTCCACTGTTGTTGTCAGACGAGTTGACGTCTTCTATGCAGTGTGATTATGCGTTAACGTTATTAGCAAATAGCCGAAATAGACGCGGGAAAAGGAAGTGACGGTAGCAGGAGAGGCGCGCTGTACAGGAAGCTGGTAAAAACAGTAGGGCTGTCCCAGATCTATTTTTCAAATAAAAACAGACTCTGGGTTCCCAGATTGCTATTTGATTGACTTTGGTTCGAGCCTTGCTGTTCTGGGGTATGTTTATATTGTCTTAAGGAATGCAAATTATTATTCCTACGATGGAAAAAAAGTACAGCTGTTGTTGGATCATCTGTATCTCATGCTCCCACTCCCAGCTTCCGGACACTCCACCTAATTCATATGTCAGTATATGTTTGATCCCAGCAGGGCTTAGTGTCATGCCGGGCTGAACTTGACCCACGGACAAGTTACAGCTGAGTCCATCCATGGTGTCCCGTAACATTGGCCCATGAGCCATCTGTGTCCTATACGGTTAGCGGCGCGGGTGTTAGCGGCGCGGGTGTTAGCGATTGGCCCATGTTTGGGATTACTGCGATTATAGTATTTTCCTTTGATCTGGAGTCCAGTGCATTAGGGAAGTGAAGGCAGACCACTGTGTATATCCAGCACTATTCAAAGTGTTGAGCCTAGTATCTATACAAAGCTCACTGAGCTCTGATTGATTTCCGCACCGCTGACTCATTTCCTTCCTATATATACACACACACACAGTATCAACCAACCAGTAACTCATCAGTATCCCCCATGATCCTCTCTGCCTTTTAAAGCTGTTCTGTACAAGCAGGCACGCATGCTTCTTCACATCTACTACACGCCGCCAGTGGATAGGTCAAATCAAGAGACTGCATGCGCCCAGGCTAGCAGAGCAGAGCAGAGCACACCGTGTTCACTTTTGTGCTGACGCTAATGTATTCTCTGTGTTGTGTAAGCATTAGCAACTTCTTAGCTCTCCATGCTAGTGGATCTACTCTGCAAGTGGGTGGACCATGCTAGCGCATCCGTGAAAGTGGATGGACCACAACACATGTAATGGTCAAGACATTATAGTGCTGGAACCCTTTCTGCAATAACCTTCATTACTTTTATATTTATATGCTCTGTGAAGCTGAAACGTTAGATATGTGAAATTGTTTTTACTCAAAACCGATGCCTTTTTAGATTGTCAATGCCATCTACAGTCAAATGTTTATGTTGTAAATGTTTGTAGTTTGCCTGCATGGTGTGTTAGCAATGTTAACGGTTCTTCTCAGACACATGTTCAATGAGATACAATGAGAGGTGTGGCATGGCACTTTCCCCTTAAAGGGATAGTTCACCCCTATTTTCTACTTACCAATGCTGATGTTGATTCTCAGCACAATCCATGCTGTTCCTCATAGTAGCTCTGGAAGGTTGTGCAAAAACAAATGCAAGGTAGTAGCCGTACTGTACCGTACTGTAGCTGCTACCATTACGTATGTCTAATGTTTAACTGTATGTTTAATAAGGAATATGCTATTTGCACCCGTATGTCAAATACGCCGAATTTAAAACGCTGAGTTTAATTGTATGTTTAATAAGGAATATGCTATTTGCACCTATATGTCAAATACGCCGAATTTAAAATGTTTAAGCACGGCTAAAGTATGCACAGGACATGTGCACCTATGTGCAGTGAATATGCCACTGTCTCTGACTTGTCTTATCACTCTACTGCCTTATTGCTTGTTGTGTCTCTTGTTGTTTTTGCACTCATATGCCCTACATTTGTACTATGTTGTAAACGGAGTCCACAGCACAAGAATTTCACACGTGATACTTGTACCATGGAGTGACAATAAAAATCTTGAATCTTGAATGAATCTTGAATCTTGAATCTTGAAGGGGTCACACTCTATGTACAAGCTGACTGTGGCTCACTAAAATTTCAGTCAGCTTGTACAAGAGTGTGACCCCATTGACCTTGCATTCATCTTTGCCCAAATTTCCAGAGCTGGATGGTAGTCATGCAGAAATAAATGCAGAGACTTCAAGAAACATTTCCACCACCAAACAGTAGTTTTAAACTGCTTCAGTTACTCTATCTTAAATATTTGGTAAAATATGCAATATCCATGAAATACTTACATAAACCACTGCATTTTGTCAGTCAACAAAGTGAGATGTCATGTCATTCATGGGTAATTTTCTATTTTTTTAATTGGAATAGCTAAACAAGATCTGTAACTAAAACTTGGATTAATATTGTTGAGGTTTTGTAGGTGGTTATCTTTCATGTATCTAATTTGTGGATACCTCCAAGATTTCTTGTCTGACAGCAGGTGTAAAAATGACCATCTGCCAAAAATCACTTTCAAGGAAGGGGCAGGATGCTAACCAAAGACAAATCTGACATTCAATTCTGCTTACAGCACATAAAGGCTTTGTTGCAACATTTGCAGAAAACAAGTCTGAATTTAGAAAACTGCCTCATTTGAGGCAGCATGAAGCAGCAAAAAGACAGACAGACAGACAGACAGACAGACAGACAGACAGACAGACAGACAGACAGACACCGCCCACCCACCTATAGGCGCCATCGTGCAACAGGGCGCCATCGGCTCATTATGTACTACATCACAGTTGACCGAGTGATGACGCTGATGACATCACAACTGCCTGAGTGACATCACTGATGACATCACAAATCGTGACTGTCACTGACTGTGTTTACACCGAGCCCACAGACAGACACCGCACACTTAGCCAATTTTAACTAAATAAAAAATGCATGTCTCAGATGGCTCCCTGTGATCACTTTTGGTATGCGCGGTCTGATGGCTATCTGGATTAGTTGTGCTACCTCTGATTGGTTGTTTTGTCCTTCATCATCATCTGTTTCCTGCACCAGATCAGGGCAGATTGGAGCCGGTGCTAATCTGAGCGAGCCACATGGCTAAGGCTACTGCTGGCTGGCCAAGAGGTTGGCACTGACACGTCCTCTTAATGACCACGACAGCTGCTGTGGCAGAGAAACACATCACAGGAGGGAGCCGGCGGCAAAGACACCTCACTATCCACTCTCTGTGACCGCCATCTTACAGTGGTCGGTGTCTTTAGTTACACCAGGTTTACTGTGTCCGAGTTTGTACGCCGCGATTGTTCATTTCACATCATTTTGAAGTGTAGAATCAATTATGAGAAGTTAAGAGGGAAATATCGCCCCATTTATCATGTTCCACTCATGTTTTGTTTTTGCTTTCCTACATGTCACATCCCTTCTCCTTTTACCTCCCATTTCCTGTGTCATCCTACTCTCTTCTCTCTCCGCTGCTCTTCCCTCTCCTGAGTGCAGATCCTCTCTCAGGGTGTGCTGCAGCAGACCCTCTCTCAGGGTGTGCTGCAGCAGACCCTCTCTCAGGGTGCAGCAGACCCTCTCTCAGGGTGCAGCAGACCCTCTCTCAGGGTGTGCTGCAGCAGACCCTCTCTCAGGGTGCAGCAGGTCCTCTCTCAGGGTGCAGCAGGTCCTCTCTCAGGGTGTGCTGCAGCAGACCCTCTCTCAGGGTGTGCTGCAGCAGATCCTCTCTCAGGGTGTGCTGCAGCAGACCCTCTCTCAGGGTGTGCTGCAGCAGATCCTCTCTCGGGGTGTGATGCAGCAGATCCTCTCTCAGGGTGTGCTGCAGCAGACCCTCTCTCAGGGTGCAGCAGACCCTCTCTCAGGGTGTGCTGCAGCAGATCCTCTCTCAGGGTGTGCTGCAGCAGACCCTCTCTCAGGGTGCAGCAGATCCTCTCTCAGGGTGTGATGCAGCAGATCCTCTCTCAGGGTGTGCTGCAGCAGACCCTCTCTCAGGGTGCAGCAGATCCTCTCTCAGGGTGTGCTGCAGCAGACCCTCTCTCAGGGTGCAGCAGATCCTCTCTCAGGGTGTGGTGCAGCAGACCCTCTCTCAGGGTGTGCTGCAGCAGACCCTCTCTCAGGGTGCAGCAGATCCTCTCTCAGGGTGTGGTGCAGCAGATCCTCTCTCAGGGTGTGGTGCAGCAGATCCTCTCTCAGGGTGCAGCAGATCCTCTCTCAGGGTGCAGCAGATCCTCTCTCAGGGTGCAGCAGATCCTCTCTGAGGGTGTGCTGCAGCAGACCCTCTCTCAGGGTGTGCTGCAGCAGACCATCTCTCAGGGTGTGCTGCAGCATACCCTCTCTCAGGGTGCAGCAGATCCTCTCTCGGGGTGTGCTGCAGCAGACCCTCTCTCGGTGTGTGCTAGCAGCAGATGCTTGCGGGGCTCAAATCTGGATGGATTACAGGAACCAACAGATGCTGCTACTGTTTGCACCAGCCAGGGTGGCGAGCCCAAATCAGACAGAACAAGAGAGGCGGGGACATTGGGGGGGGGGGGGGGGGGGGGGGTAGGGGGGGTTGGCTGGGGGGGGTTGCATTTTTTTATTTGTTATTGTTTTCAGTGCGATGAGGGGGTGGAGCTGTAATTGCTGAAAAGGAACAATTGTGAACGTGTGTGTGTGTGTGTGTGTGTGTGTGTGTGTGTGTGTGTGTGTGTGTGCACGTGCGTGCATGTGCGTGTGTTTGTCTGCATCAGAATGTGTGTGCACGAGTGTGTGTGTGTGTGTGTGTGTGTGTGTGTGTGTGTGTGTGTGTGTGTGTGTGCACGTACTATACAGTATTTATATCAATTTCACTGATTCAATTATAGTCACAGTGCTGGCGCAGCTGACAGCTGACTGAATATCCAGCAGTGGGGTGTGTTTTAGATGCATGGCTGTAACGAATCAAAAGGGCTGCAAACAGTGAAGACAAGAGTATCTCACGGATAATAGCCAACAATGCTTGGGGGGGGAGATGTTATAGATGTATTTAAGAATTATCCATGGTGAAACATTCCCTTCTCCCCTTTTGTTCTGAGAGTGCAGTTGAAAGCCTGCAGTGGTAGATTCTGGCAGTGAAGATGCAGAGTTGAACACTCAGCCCTGAATCTCAACATTTCTCTCCACACAAACCCGCTCGCCCAACTCTCTGACACCCGATCTAACATGACACTCGCCCAACTCTCTGACACCCTGATCTAACATGACACTCGCCCAACTCTCTGACACCCTGATCTAACATGACACTCGCCCAACTCTCTGACACCCTGATCTAACATGACACTCGCCCAACTCTCTGACACCCTGATCTAACATGACACTCGCCCAACTCTCTGACACCCTGATCTGACATGGCACTCGCCCAACTCTCTGACACCCTGATCTAACAAGACACTCGCCCAACTCTCTGACACCCTGATCTGACATGACACTCGCCCAACTCTCTGACACCCTGATCTGACAAAACAGAATCCATGGAATCCATAAGGCCCCAGTACTCTTTCTCCTGCCCCCTGACTCCTCTGTTCGTTTTGTTTATCTTCCTCAGAAAAAGCAGACTTGGCCAGGGAATGAATCCACTGAACTGGCGTGAGTTCTCTTCCTTCGCTCCTCACATTCAAGCTCTTCTGAGTCCTAAGAATGAAAGAGGGGCCCAAACTAGACATTTACCAAATGACCAATTCAGTACAGTATTCACCTCCAGAGACATAGCATCACTCGTCCATATTCATAAATGATACTTACTGCTTACTGTTGAAGCTTAGTGGCTGCATGTATACTGTAGTCAGTAGGCTATCATAGATCTGGACAGTTTTATGATACAATAGTGGGGAGATAAAGAGGAGGGGCCGTGTGACCGCGGACCCCAATGCAACTGCATTACCTGCATATTATGGTCGAATGAATTAATTTTTATTTGCGTGTCTGGTCATTTACATGACCCATCCCTCATGGGATTATTCAGACACATTATAATAAGAGCAAAGCCAAGCATTCCGGCATGTTAACAACACACCATCATCTGACAGCACAACATCCCAACAAGCATAAGCATAAGAAACGTAAACCTAAGCCTCCCACAAATTCCCTCCCGACGTTCCAGGTGACATCCCACGATGAGAAAACATCAATATATAACACACATACAACCACAGCCCCCCCTAAGCCGTGGCACTTATGCTTCTGTGAGCATATTGAAAAGATGACTTGAGGTCCTATTATTCTGTTTCTCCCAGTGCCATTATATATGAACACACTCGCACTGACTGCTTATGGATCGATACCATTCCATGTTCCCGGTCAATATAATAACACACAATTCACGCGGATCTTCATCTTTTCTCATCTGTGTTTTTGGCCCATACAGTATGTCCCCTGAAGTTCTCCGACAGGCAATTAACAGTATTTTCTCTGGTGTCTCCACGACGACCGGGACCGTTTGAGTCCATCAATTTAAGAAATACTATAGAGGAAGCATGGTCGAGCCTGTGGTCGATTCTCTCTGCATGCTGGAAATTCAATGTTTTTTTTTTATCCCAGCAGCAATGGTTCTGAATTATTATGGGCTAAAGTGTCAGAGGGATGTATCTGTCGCTCGCCGTGATACATTGTTTCATTTCCTATATGGAACCAAAAAAAAAGGATACAAAGTAATGAAAGTAGGGAATGAGAGTAACCTTTACATTGCATGCGTTCACCCGCACTCACTAACCATTAACCTGACGCTGACACATAGACACACACTCTACCATAAGTCACCGCCAAAACAATATTGTTTCAATTAGGTTAGTCTCGAATAAAAGATTGTTTTGGGAAAGTAATTTGCAAGCGATGACTGTAATGCGATTTCAGCGGGAAGCAATGAGAGTGGCCAAATGCGTAATGCAAAACAAACAGAAAACAGATACAAGGGAAAACATAGCCTGATTTCTGAATATGCTGCGGGCCACAAACACTTTAAAGGTTAATACAGTTTGGTCTCCCAATATTTTGTGAAATGAGCACGATGTCTTGAAATGCAGAGAGTTCTCTGCGCACGGAAATCTGTTTTCCCACCACATCAATATGAAGTGAAGGAGGCATGCTGCTACTGGCTTGAAATTGGCGCAGTAATGTCAATCCAACAATCTGCGTTCAGTTCTCAATTGATACAATGTTTTCTACTCCGACTGAAGCTTTTGCACAGGTTTTTTCTTATGACCAAAACCTTAACCTAACCTTAGGCAAAATTGTTTTGCTTGCCAAATCAAAGTTACATCGACCAAAAAACAAAACAAACAAAAACTATAATTTAGATTTAATTTGATTTAAAGTATCTTTACCTTGATGGAAGGCTTTGGAAAGACATTCATACACAGGCATCAACTTCACTACTTAAAAAACCAAATCAAGCATTTAAAGCATAAGCCTTTTAGATCAAACTGACTTGAAGTTAATATAAAACAAGAGTACATTCAATCAGGTGAGTCCACACTTTTAACTGGTCGTGTAATTTATGACCACAATAATCTGTGCTCATTTAAATTGTATGAGTGTGTTGGTAGATGAATTGTCACTGCATTATTATGCTAACACTTTCTATGAACGCCACGCGTTATAGGCACATTAGCACTTCAGTGCATCTCTAATCATAATGATGTATGAATATGGTAAGAGACAAATAAGACAATGATACAACTTATTTTTACATTTAAAATAAAAATGAAGTTAAGGCAAAGTCAAGTTTGCTTTCCATTGTCATTGTGGTATAAAATATTCACCGTTGGAGGCTAGAATATTGCCAGCAAAAACATTGAACAGAAAAATATAGACCTTGCCACTGCAATGAACAGAATTTGAGTTATGGGCTGAGGCTGCACATTTTGCATTCCAAATGCATGTAGGTGAAGTGCCTGAGGGTTAGTATGATGAACTGTCCTATCACTTGCCCTTACATTTCATATTTATATTATGCATATTGGAATGAATGATGCATCATGAGATATTATGTGTTTCTATAACAAAGCTTACCATGCTGACTATTTTATCTATAATCTATAGTTATTTAGTCTTCCATATGGGTTTCATATAAAATATAAAGTATTATGATTCTTTTTTCATTCATGACAGCCACCTCTTATCCTGTTATTGTATAGATCTGTGCTGCGTATAAAACAAACATTGTATCTGAGTCTATCCATCTGTGTCTGGGATCCCCTATAGGTCCCACAGGGAGCTGGATATGACATGTCCGCCTTGGATGAGACAAATCAAAAGATGTGGGCGATACGAGCTGAAGAGAGGGAGAAAGGGAATAAAGAGTGGAAAGAGAAATAGTGAACGCGAGATGCTCTGAGCTGAGACGGCTAACACCTGTTAAGTGTATATGAACAGCTGTCCCCATGGCAACCTCCGAGATAGTTTATATGAACAGCTGTCCCTATGGCAAACTCTCAGATATATAGCGGAAGCCTGCAGTCTTCATGGGATTGAGTGCAGTTCTGCTGTAAACATCTATAATGTATGCACTGGAGGCGTTACTCAAAGCACAGAACACTGCCCACAATATATCACACACACGCGTGTGCACACACACATACACACACGCACACACACAGACACACACGCACGCACACACACACACACACACACACACACACACACACACACACACACACACACACACACACACACACACAGAGTAGTGAAGTACAAACCAATCGCCAGAATAAAATGGCGGGATTGTATGTTTCTGCAATCCACGGATATGTACAATATCAGCATAAATTCAAAACAAAACCTACCTACATACGACGTAAATTTTAAACAAAACAGCGGTTAACTTGTCCTGCAACGTTAAACGCAAATAAAACAAGTTTAACAACTTTGGTTAAGTTTAGGCGAGTAAAACAACTTTGGTTATGTTTAGGCAAGTAAAACAACTGTGTTCAGGTTATTTGGGTCGGGCTTAGATACAAACTAGAACGACCGCACCGCGGATATATGCCTCCGCCAACAAGTGAGCAGTCGACATCCATGTCTGTCCAAAGTTTGACGTTTGAGCCAAATGTGAAGAAATTCCGTCAAGGCGTTACTGAGATATGGCGTTACCGAGCATGAAATGAGCATCACAGTGACCTTGAACTTTGACCTTTGACCCCCAAAATCGAATCACTTCATCCTTGAGTCCGAGTCGACGTTTGAGCCAAATTTTGAAGAAATTCCATCCAGGTGTTCCTGAGATATCGCGTTAACAAACATCGGCCGGACGGACGGACGTACGGATGGACAACACGGAACCATAATGCCTCTGGCCTGGCTCTCGCTGGCGGAGGCATAAAAACGTTAAATCTGACTTACAGTTGAAATGTACTGTAGACTTTGAACATGCTGAGACACGAATAAAGCTCTCCGGGGAGAAAGGCAAGTGTTTTTACGCCCCTCCACCCCGACCACCTTTACTGGCCACCGCACTATTTCAACATCAGACTCTATAACATGTATAACGTTGATATACATATCTAGAAATGTGATGGGCAACATAATGTTTGTTTCAGAAATATGATATTTTACATACGCATGGATTGCAGAAACATACGTGCCGACATTTTATCCTGGGGACCTATAGGACGAATCGGCATGACGTCACTTGCCACCCAGAAATGCTGAACCCCGCGGCAGTTAATAGTATGAGTTGTGCCAAACAAACGTTAATATCTCAAAAACTATACATCACATCGCTTATATTTTGACATTCTGAGTGAGAGGAGAATTAGCACAAGAGTCTGATGTATTATAATATATGCATGTCGTGTTAAAGTTGTGTGAACTGTCGCAGTTTTAAAAATGTAAACATTTGAGTGTCTGCTAGAGCAGACACTCACGCCTCGCGCCACTTGGGCTCCATAGGGTTCCATTGCCGTTGCCACACAGTGACGCGGTTTGTTTACCAAAATGCTGCTCGGCTGATCCCTCGTATAACACATCCGTCTGCAATGCATGCTGTAGTGTTCATTGACACTAGGGCATTCACAGACTAGTCGACTAGTCGACTAGTAAAACCACTAGTCGACACTGTGCTTAGTAGTCGACTAGTCGTTTTAGCAAAAAAAAATAAAAAAAAATATTTTTTTTTTTTTTTTTTTTTTTTATCTTTAAAGCAGCTACGAGCAACTTTTTCGATTGTTATTAAACAGTATAAATTTAATATCAATGCATCACATCTTACCTCTAATAGTCGACGAGAGCAACGCAGAGTAGTCTCGCTTGAACCCCGAGTGAATCGGCCAGTGTTAGTGTGTCTGTAGCCAGGGCAGATCAGGAAGTGAAATGAAACGGTTTGCAGCAGCCACTTCGGCCATAACCACAAAATAACTTCCAAAAACCTGTTAGAATATAACGAGAGATGTTCCCGCGAGTATGCGTGGCGTTCACATTGTTTATGTTATGTTGCTAGGCAGCGCAAACGGCGTTGGAAGGCAGCTGCGTTTCACTTCCTTGTTTCACTTCCTTGTTTCACTTCCGGGTTACCCGGTCCGGTCGCTCTAGAGAGCCCCCTGTTGGCGCGAGTTTAGACAGACTATAGACTTAATAATCACCTAAGGGAGCAATCTCAGATACACACGGCTTTGGTCTCGTCGACTATTAGAGGTAAGATGTGATGCATTGATATTAAATTTATACTGTTTAATAACAATCGAAAAAGTTGCTCGTAGCTGCTTTAAGAAAGAACATACATGGACTATCATATCCCATATCCCCCACAAAGAACATCAAAACACAACAAAACAAAACAAGAAAACTGCATAAGATACACAATAATCCAAGAACAAACAAGACTATTGGACAAACAACCAAACAAAAACAATGCATTCAAAGTAAATACATAGATCTTGCCCTGTTGGCAGCTAGGAAATGCATAGCTTTAAATTGGAAACCATCCAATCCCCCAGCTGTAGTTCACTGGTGGAATGAACTCTCAAGCTACCATACGTTGGATAACATTTACTACAAGAGCAAAGGCAGATTCTTAGACATCCCCAAAATATGGCAACCACATACAGAGTTTGACTTTAAGAACTTTTTACCCCAGTGTCATTAGGCTTATCAGGATAGGAGCTGAATGCATTGTTTTTGTTTGGTTGTTTGTCCAATAGTCTTGTTTGTTCTTGGATTATTGTGTATCTTATGCAGTTTTCTTGTTTTGTTTTGTTGTGTTTTGATGTTCTTTGTGGGGGATATGGGATATGATAGTCCATGTATTGTATGTCGTGTAAATACCTCATGTTCTTTCTTAAAGATTTAAAAAAAAAAAAAAAAAAAAAAAAAAAAAAAAATTATTAATTTTTTTTAACACATTGACTGCCAGACGTTTTTTTTTGCTGTAGGTAGCTTCTGCCAAGCCGTTTTTTGAGGATTATGGCTCATTTTATAAGAGCCGAGGATTCGTTTCAGCTTGGAGTTTGTGAACATACAATATCTCAAAAGTACTAATAGAATGTGTACTTTCTCTGTCTAAAAGAGTTAGTTTGTAGAGTTAGTAGTTATGTAAGCATTAGCAGTTGAATACAGCATGGTTTTAGCGTGAAAAAGAATATTCAGAGATAAACGGCTTTTTGTGAAATTGGATGGAACTGTCACTTTAACCATTCATTTTTGGCTCTCTCTCTCTCTCTCTCCCTCCCCCTCTCGCTCTCTCTCTCTCTCTCCCTCCCTCTCGCTCTCCCTCCCTCTCTCTCTCTCTCTCTCTCTCTCTCTCTCTCCCTCCCTCTCGAGTTGCTTCAACTCCGCCCTCCGTGGGCGGACAAGCTTGTCACCAGTCAGTGCTTTGCTGCTCTCCTGTGCCTGTCTGGCCTGTCTGCACGGCCGCTGTTTGAGGAAGTCGGGATGGACTCGCTTGTTTGGAGTTTTGGTTGAGAGAAGCTTTTGCGATTCTGGTCATATTTATGCTGCGTGTTTCAAAGTGTGTTCCTCCACCTGTTATCTATCACCCGATCATAGTAGATCGGCTGAATCTATTATGTAAATTTGCAATCCCGCATCGCCAGCAATCAGCGCGAAAAGGAGAATGGCTGGGCTGAGAATGGCTTGACAAGTTAAAAAAATGCTTTCCTTTCTCTAGCAAGGAGAGCACTGTTGCCACTTAGTGGGTCGGTGGAATGGGTTGTAAACGTTCGGTGGCTCCAATAATTATATAAGAGATGTAAAAGGCTTAGATGCACAACCCACCGTCAAAAAAAAAAAATCGATGCCAAAAACGTGTAAACACGTTGTTGGCAGGGAACAGCTGGATTCTGAAAACGTGTTCATACGTTGTTGGCAGGGAATGTGTTAAAAAACGACTAGTCGACTAGTCGACTACCTTTAGGGACGACTAGTCGACTAGTAAAATTCACTAGTCGTGAATGCCCTAATTGACACCCCCCCCCCAACTGCATGATTGATTTCAATTTCAATCACACTGGTTGTTGTGAAGCTGTTTATCAGAAATAATGGTTGTAATAGTAAAGCGCTCTCTCAGATGCAGATTTTCTGCTTATTCCGTCTGATGTAAGACACTTTGGATGGTGACAGTTATGGAGAGGAAAGAAAATCGTATTTAATACCGCCGCAAATTCAGACGAAGCCGTATTTTCATTGGCAATCTTTTCTATCTTATTAGTTCCGAGCCACACTCCCAACTCGCTGTAGACTTACAAGAGTAGGGTGGAAGTAAGCCTCTTAGTCTGACAGTGTTCTTTATAATGAAGCTGTGTTTGCCGCCTGCACAGTGCTTTAACCTTGACCCGTGGCTGTGCAGGTTAATTGGGTGTTTGATGTGTTTAGCCCTGTCGTTGTTTCGTGAACCTCCTCAAAATAAAGACATGTGACTCCTCCACCACCTGCTTACCGCACCTAGGGGGCGTAAGCTGGCTAATACCTGTGTGGAGAGGTTGATTTATATATATATAGACATTATGATTAGACGATAAAAAGATAATGTTATTGCCTGCTATTACTTATTCTTAGGCTAGGGGGCGCTGTGACTGCAGCAATTGTGTCCTTGTAGGACTTCCTGCCAAGAGGTTATAAGAGCCTTGAGTGACCCCTAGGAATCACCATTGTCAGCTAGTGAGCTTAGGGAGTAATTCTAGTAGTTATTTCACCCATGGAATTATAGTGAAAATAAATGATTCACTTTCTGCTGGGGACCCCCCGCGGGGGGGCCCCTGTGGGTCCCCGGACTCCACTTGGAGAACCACTGCTTTATGTGACTTTCCACAGAGAACTTTTCATTCCTACACACACCCTCCCCTCCTGCTAGGCTCTGACTCACCATCTGTGACTCACCACCAATTACAACTGTGCCGCGATCTTCCTCATCTCCATTGGTTACAAACCAGCCTCAAGTCTTTCTTCTTTTCTCTTCCTCCTCCAAGATTGTCTTTGTTCCCTCTGCACTTCCCCCCCTCCCTGTCTCTCATCGTCGCCCTCTCCAGGCCTGTTCAGTCAAGTGTTTACATTTCAATGTGTGAGCTCTTTGAGTTGGAGCTCCAGTGTATGCATATATCCCTCTGTGTGTGTGTGTGTGTGTGTGTGTGTGTGTGTGTGTGTGTGTGTGTGTGTGTGTGTGTGTGTGCGTGTGCGTGCGTGCGTGCGTGCGTGCGTGCGCGTGCGCGTGCGTGTGTGTAGGTGTGTGTGTGTGTGCGTGCCTCCAACCTATACATTTATTACATTGCAAGTGCCTGCATAAATGTGGATTGGCACGGAACAGAATGTCATGTGGCCTAATAGGCAGAGTAAGCCGACGCCTTCCCCTCGTTCTCCTGTGGAGGCTCAGTCAGGTGTGACTCATGAGCCCTTTTCCCACATGCGCTTTGTACCGCAAAATGACCGGAACGTGGTGTAATGCCTGCATGTGAGAAAGGCGCCGTGCCGGTATAAGCGCGACCCCGTCGTCCCCGACATTTCACCACTTTCGACCTAGTCAGAAGAGCGGTATGCTCTTAAGGGCACGCAAGAGGAAACGGTTCCAGTCATTTTCCGCGACAGCGGTCCTTCAATCATGGGCCAGGAGTAGCCTACACACGTTGCTTAATGTTCCAGCGGGCATAATCTAATCATTCGCGCACATTAAAGCAAACTGGCGAAATGATGTGATAGCCTAATAAGAGCAGTAGCCTATGTCAGCTTGCTGATTTCCGAAGGCAACCCCGGACACATCAAACGAAGCCAGTCTGCTTTCTCTACATACATACAAGCGTTGAGCAGCTTGCAAGCCTTTCTCGCTGTGTCTGTCCTGTGTGGCTGCTGCTCTCGAGCAGAGAGGGGAGGGGGAAATCGGCTGTGTTGATTACGCTGGCGGCTTGACGCTGCTCTTAAGTCAAACGAGTGTGATTTATTGTGTGACAACTGACAAGCGAACTTATTTCGAGTTTTGCCGACCCCCCAAATAAGCTCCCCCCTCCCCCCGCCCCCCCAACATACAGGAAAATTCGCTGATAGATTCCCACATGCGCGAGCAGAAGTGTGAAGGGAAATGTCCGATATTGACTTACAGGTAATTTTCCGGTACGCATGTGGGAAAACGGCTATGGTGGATAGGAGGCTCTTCCCCTCGTTCTCCTGTGGAGGCTCAGTCAGGTGTGACTCATGGTGGATAGGAGGCTCTTCCCCTCGTTCTCCTGTGGAGGCTCAGTCAGGTGTGACTCATGGTGGATACGAGGCTCTTCCCCTCGTTCTCCTGTGGAGGCTCAGTCAGGTGTGACTCATGGTGATAACGAGGCTCTTCCCCTCGTTCTCCTGTGGAGGCTCAGTCAGGTGTGACTCATGGTGGATAGGAGGCTCTTCCCCTCGTTCTCCTGTGGAGGCTCAGTCAGGTGTGACTCATGGTGGATACGAGGCTCTTCCCCTCGTTCTCCTGTGGAGGCTCATTCAGGTGTGACTCATGGTGGATAGGAGGCTCTTCCCCTCGTTCTCCTGTGGAGGCTCATTCAGGTGTGACTCATGGTGGATAGGAGGCTCTTCCCCTCGTTCTCCTGTGGAGGCTCAGTCAGGTGTGACTCATGGTGGATACGAGGCTCTTCCCCTCGTTCTCCTGTGGAGGCTCATTCAGGTGTGACTCATGGTGGATAGGAGGCTCTTCCCCTCGTTCTCCTGTGGAGGCTCATTCAGGTGTGACTCATGGTGGATAGGAGGCTCTTCCCCTCGTTCTCCTGTGGAGGCTCATTCAGGTGTGACTCATGGTGGATAGGAGGCTCTTCCCCTCGTTCTCCTGTGGAGGCTCAGTCAGGTGTGACTCATGGTGGATAGGAGGCTCTTCCCCTCGTTCTCCTGTGGAGGCTCATTCAGGTGTGACTCATGGTGGATACGAGGCTCTTCCCCTCGTTCTCCTGTGGAGGCTCAGTCAGGTGTGACTCATGGTGGATACGAGGCTCTTCCCCTCGTTCTCCTGTGGAGGCTCAGTCAGGTGTGACTCATGGTGGATAGGAGGCTCTTCCCCTCGTTCTCCTGTGGAGGCTCAGTCAGGTGTGACTCATGGTGGATACGAGGCTCTTCCCCTCGTTCTCCTGTGGAGGCTCAGTCAGGTGTGACTCATGGTGGATAGGAGGCTCTTCCCCTCGTTCTCCTGTGGAGGCTCATTCAGGTGTGACTCATGGTGGATAGGAGGCTCTTCCCCTCGTTCTCCTGTGGAGGCTCAGTCAGGTGTGACTCATGGTGGATAGGAGGCTCTTCCCCTCGTTCTCCTGTGGAGGCTCATTCAGGTGTGACTCATGGTGGATACGAGGCTCTTCCCCTCGTTCTCCTGTGGAGGCTCAGTCAGGTGTGACTCATGGTGGATAGGAGGCTCTTCCCCTCGTTCTCCTGTGGAGGCTCATTCAGGTGTGACTCATGGTGGATAGGAGGCTCTTCGCCTCGTTCTCCTGTGGAGGCTCATTCAGGTGTGACTCATGGTGGATAGGAGGCTCTTCCCCTCGTTCTCCTGTGGAGGCTCATTCAGGTGTGACTCATGGTGGATACGAGGCTCGGCGGACAAATGGGATTCACAGAAGAGCTGTCATGCTGACAAGCGTCTCATCTCCTTCTCCTATAATGGTCTTTCCATGTCTCACCAGGTCAGCGTGTGGAGATACAAGCGAAATGAGTAGTGTTGCATTTAAGTCTCTCCCTGTCTCGTATGGTATGGTGTTGGAAGGGGAGGATCAGCAGCTACTGATAATATCCCGAGATCCTCTTCTTCACCTGCGTAGATAGGTGTGCTTGTCTTCCATTTGAGTTTGTATCCATTACAGAAGAAGGTTGGATTTGATCAGAGTCAAGAGCCACGGTGTAGGAATGCACATTATAGCGGCTCCTTCCTTCAGCTCTTAGACTGTATGGATTCTTCCTGCATTCTTGCTTGCGTTTAACAAATGTGCACGACCAAGAGCCAATTGGATAGATTTCTTGATTTTTCAAAATAAACACGACTGACTGAAACACTCCCACTCCCCACTGCATTGATCATAACTTATTATTAGACGGCGGTGCAATCAGGGCGCATTGCATATTGAGGCCATAGCTCTGATTGAGATCATATATCAATCTGAATTTAAATCCCATAGGATTTATGGTGGTGCGAGGGCATGCTTTCTCCAGTGAAACAATACAAACGGAGAGGACAGGAGGGGAAAAAATCATTTGGTGTGAGGTGAGAATGATGTATGCTGTAATTAATATGAAAATGCTGTGGGGAGGGGTTTTTGGTGGCAGAAGATGCAGAGGGATGTTTTGGTATGAGACCATTATATTATCTCTTCGCCACTTCAGCAAGCCTCTGAAGAGTCAGTCTCCAGACTGATGGACAGCTGTCAGTGTTTGACACAATGATTATTAAAGCATTATGGTTTAATGGACATTGAAGGAGATATTTGTTCTTAAAGATAGCACAGACGCTTGCAGTGACACTTGGTGACAAACAGGAGAACAAGCAGATCCTTCAGTACAACAGAACATTTAGTAATATGCATGCCATTGATAGGTGGGAATAGGCCTTATAAGGCTAAGAAAATGGGAGTATCTGCTAGCCTATCTGAAGCTAGGGTTAGGTTAGAGTTATAGCCAGAGTTAGGGTTAGAGCTAGGGTTAATAGTTAGCTGCTTTGTTTGAATTGTGACCAAAGAAGTGTTTTCAGGTTTTCTTTTCATCTGCATTCCTCTCATTCAATCTAACATGATTTCAATCATGAGAGACTAGGAAGGTTTAAAGTAAGGTAGGCTACAGATACAGTACCTGAAAATCCTACTTAAGTACAGTAGCAAAGTATATTATTTATATTATATGTAGTTACTACTTCCCATCTCTGCTGTGGTGTCCCCTACCAGTCTCCCATAATTCCTTTAATTTGTTCCCAAAAGGGGTATACCAGTTACCACTGCCAAAAGTAAGTGAACAGTCTTCTCTTTTTGTTATGTTAAGTTATCCTTTATTTATCCCCATGGGGAAATTCATCCTCTGCATTTGACCCATCCTCTACGA
This sequence comes from Poromitra crassiceps, assembly GCF_964638095.1. NCBI lineage: Eukaryota > Metazoa > Chordata > Actinopteri > Beryciformes > Melamphaidae > Poromitra > Poromitra crassiceps. Next base: position 21,843,237 of record NC_139629.1, on the reverse strand, counting down.
GGAACCTTCCTAGAACTAGGAGCAGTGGGCAGCCGCAGTGCAGCGCCCAGAGACCAACTCCCGTTCTTTTGCCATTGCCTTGGTCAGGAGCACTGACAGTAGTATTAAGTTACTATTAACCCTAACATACATGTCTTTGATGGGGTGGGAGGAAACCGGAGCACCCGGACAAAACCCACACAAACACGGGGAGAACATGCAAACTCCACACAGAAAGGACCTGGGACGGACCCGGGATTCAAACCCGGGACCTTCTTGCTGTGAGGCAACAGTGCTACTAACCACTGAACCTCCGTTATACTTCCATCATCGGTTATTATTGACAAGGCCTGTTTTGCACAACGTTGTCAATGTTTCGACCCACATTAAACATCATGCTATCCTTCCTCAAGTTCAAACAGGGGCTATGCAATTGATCAAAAGTTGTATAAGACACACTGCTCTTTGGTAAATCCTGGGTTGGCGACAGATTCCCTGATAAATACATTCAGCATTCTCTGTAGCAGCTTTCTAAAACGTAAACCTGACGTACAAAGGCACATGGTGTATGTTGTCGAACACAAATGCTTGCGTTATTTTTCACCATTGATCACACAGTAGCAGCACCACCAGTAAAGAAAGACCATCTCAAACCACTTACTGTACCAGTGAGGCACAAGTGATTTAGTGAAAAGGTCACCAACTGATTACACTCCACGCTTCCCCGCTGTCCGACCAGTGGGCGGTGGCCACAACCTCTCTCTCTCTTCCTCTCTCTTTGTCTTCACCTCTGTCTTTCTTCCTTTCATGTCTGCTCTCTGAGGTCCTCCTCCTCTACGGCACACTCAGGACGCAGTACCCCCCGTGCCCTCTGCTATAGAGCTGTGTTCGTGCGCTGGCTTTGTGATCGGAGGATGAAATGAAATCCTAAATGTCTTTGACATTCAGCAGAATCCTAGAATGACTCTTTCATTTTCTCGCTCATTGGCTAAAAGGGATTTCCTCTGCGTTGGTGCGATGATAATGGCCCACAGCTGTGCTTCATCTCAGTCTAATTATTATCTCTGTAATCTGTGCTAAAACAGATGCCCCGCTTGACAAGGCCTGCAGAATCTCAGCAACACATTGTCAACATCAATGTCAGAAATACACCAGTCAGTGTTTCGCCGGCCTGCGAATGTTATGTTGTTGTGGGGACATTATTTCGTACTCATCTCTATTTCCTGACATCTAAAGGTGAAATTAATAAGGTCTTGGCTTGAATAAATAAAAAATATGATTTAACATGAACATTCAAGACAAACGTGAAAAATGCAAGGTATCTGCAAAGATTTTCATACAGGCGGCGCAGCTGGAGGTGTTTGCTGCCCCCGCAGTCGCGTACCGGCGGTGCGGTGCTTAGTCAAAGTTTTTTTTATTTTTTTATTATGCTATTACAGATACAGGCTTCATGAACAACATTCAGAGAGCCTAGCATTGATCTGCAGCTACTCATACATATATGTGAGACTGATTAAGTATGATAAATAGAAGTCCTTGAGTTTTAGGGTCTGGTGCTGAGGAGGTGCTTGTTCAGTCTCTTCTTGAAGGCATCAACACTGCTTGATGTAATGTCTCCAACAACCACAAAATTAATATGTGTGTCCAATTTGCATCAAGTTCCATGCTGCATTTCCTCAGGTTCCCAGCAACACTCAAGTGGGAAGTCGATTGGACAAACAGTTCTCAAAACAGTTCTCAAAAGATGCCTACATACAGACTCATGCCATTAAATCATAGAGTAACCACATGTTCAAACACTCTGCAATGGTGAAGTGAATCAGAGTGAAACATTCCAATTTATTCTCCAAGAAAGCACAAACTGGTCTGTCTGTAAAAAACATAATTCTCTACAGTAGGTTCTCACCACATCCTTTCCCAATGTACGTACGCAGGCATAGAGACAGTCCGCATGTCTGGGAACGCCCACAAAATGTTAAACGGCTGGCGCGCGAGTGGGGTAAAACCGCCCAGCAGAACACAAGATGTCTGCTCAGATGTGCGTTTACTGCAGTGGTTAAATCCCCGATCGTGTCTGCCTGGGCTGGGCTATGAGCTAAATTCTAACTTTGCTGAATGGATAGAACAAGGGTTTTTACCCCACCCTGACTACTTGGCAGGTGATTGGATGACCCATCTGTCTATCACCGCTGGTGCGTGTTAACTTCAACCAATCAGATCGCCATGCCTCTGACGTCACGTTTGTGACAGGAGGAAGGTGCCTGTCTATCATTGATTGAGTCCTCACCGTCCTCATCGTCGTAAAGTCGCCTTCGAAGCATGACGTTCGATTATAACGAACTAGTTGTGTGGCTTAGCCTTCCCAAATGTTGAGGGTCGTTTTTTAGAATTTAATACATAGAATTGGGAACGTTACATTCAATTTCATTCAGACTGCCTGTCACTTCCGCGGCGGCAGCCATGTTGACGAGTGAAAAGAACTACAAAGGCCCACTACTTGCCCAGACGAGCCTAAGGCTGCCGCTGATTCGTCGAGCCGGCCATGGTTCGGCCAATCATCTTAACTGCCTGTGCATGACAAGATGGATTACGTCGAGAGAATCTCTTTTGATCTCGCAAGGTTATCCATCTTGCAAGCAAGGTTACAATCCAAGGGTCCAACAGAAAAAAAATATCAAGGCGTTTTTTCACAAAGCAATAACAGGTTAACTACTGGCTGCATTCATGTAAATACAGTAACATAGACACAATCTAAGATCTACAGTTCTTGCCTCACTAATGACGGACGGTCATTTCTACCTAAATGAAAGTACAAAATGGATAAATTAATATTTAACAGTTAACCAAAAGGTGTAGTATGCATGGGGCATTTTATAAACATATTGACCCATGCAGCTGAAATTCATAACCACACATCAGGCATGTGCATATACACAATTATGTCCAACTAGCAAGATCAGAGGAGGTCACGTGCAGGTTATGCACATTTCTCTTCCATATTGATCCAAATCTACTCGTGTGAAATGAGAGGTGAGAAGGTGACGATCTGAATCAAAGGCAAATGCTTGGTGACAAAATGGAGGTGGTGTGTGTTTCTCCTGCCTCCCTGAAGCCCATCCATCCAGCGGCCATTAGCTAGTGTCAATTATAATAGGTTTTGTGAAGTGACATGCGGGCTTTGAGACCAATTAGGTTCAAGGCCTCTGGGCATCACTGAATATGCCATTTCTGCACCTCTCAAGAGCACGGAGAAAAACAACAAATTATAAAACAGCATACATGTAACCCCACATGACCACACACACACACACACACACACACATGCAGACACACACACACACACACACACACACACACACACACACACACACACACACACACACACACACACACACACACACACACACACACACACACAGAGAGAGACAGACAATTTAGCATTTTATTATAACGCAGTTAAGATACATTATGTATGATTGGTAATGAGTTGGAGTGATTCAGGGGTTCTCCACTGTAGCCTGTTCTTTGCTTCTATGTTAGCATCACTGTCTTCAGTAGACGTTCATTTATTATTTTACAAAAAAACACCTATTATTAATTCAACAATGCCCATGCTTCAGTCCATAGAACGTCCATAGAAATAAAATGCTGTAGTCAGAATAATATTCTTTAAGAATGACAAGGAATTTGGTTGTAGCTATCAGCATGTTGTCGTCACTCAATAGGCTCAAGAAATTACCTCCGGAATATTTCAAAACCACAGGTGAATTTTGAAGCCAATATGGAAGTGGCAGCGGGTGGTAATTCCTATCACGTCCGCTAGGGGCTGGCTCCAAAGATACTCCAAACCCGGTAAAAGGGTTTTTGGTCTCAATAGCTACAGTAATCTCACTTCTAATGCGTGTCCTTATGTTGATTTTCTCAATAAGTGTGTCATTAACGGGATATAACAAAAGGGGTCTGCTTTGTGATTGACATGTCACCTGTCCAGCAATTGACAGATTTGCTGATTGAGGGCCAATACTACCCCGGCTCCAAAGAATGTCAACATGGCGTGGATCGTAAACCCAATATTTTGGCTTCAAAACAGCCCTTCAGAAAACTATAGTATGGGTGACATATGCATCACATACTTCTTTATCTTCACTACACCAATCTTTTTTCCATCTCTTTTTTAACAGTCTATGATGCTTATTATACTTGTGTATAATATTATTAGTGTTATTAATCAAAGTCAGAGCAATGTCTTCCTCAGGGACACTGCTTAGGGAGACTGGTACAGATTCCTTCTGTGGAAGAGCAGTATCACTGAAGTGTGGAGGTCAAAGTTCACCAGTCCGGTCAGCCTCAAAACCCCTTCTATTATAATCTCTATCATAATTCAGATAGTTATTTTCAGAGAAGGGTAAGATATCTATTAAGTCTGTCTAGGTGAGAGAACACCCCCAAATTAGACCGCAAGCTTTGGAAAAAAAAATCTTTGCAAATAAGATGACTATATAATTCTGCACAAATACTGTAATTGTTTTGTTTTTTTACTCTAACTCGAAATGTAACTTGAAAATGTAACACTTTTTTTTTTTTAATTAATTTCAATGTAAAATTATTGTGCCCCTGGAGGTATTGTATGTTTATGTTTAGACAGATTCAGTTGATGGAAAAGTGGAGCTGAATGTTCAACCCAAGTGCTGAAGATAATAACTTTGTTCTCGAAAGTAAATCCATCATTTGTACTTGTGCAGTGGGGTGCGGCACTCTTGACTCCTGGCTGTTTGACTTTTCTAACCCAGGAAGCACCTTCATCCTTGCCACCCAAACAGCTCCTCTCTTCCATTGCTACTCACACCCAGCATCACGCCAAAGATTGCAATAAAAGCATCAGGAGGACACTGTGTCACGTTTTGCCTCATGTAGGCGTGAAAAGCCGGGAAAAGTCGACCCCCAAAACCTAACTTAAACCTGACCTCTCCCACCCCACCCCCCATGCCTAAACCTAACCTCTCCCACCCCTCTCAAAACTCCCACCCCTGTAAAAACTCCCATTAAAAAGAAAAGTTTGCATTTAACAATTTTAGAGTCGAAATTGTGAAATAGAAACGTTTTTGGCTGTGGACCAATGTTACTATTTCACAATTTTCTAAGAGACCAAGCAACCAAGGATTCATTGTGGCTGGTTACCAGGCTAATAACTGTGAGTACTGTCACTAGGGCTGCAACTAACGATTATTTTGATAATCGATTAATCTGTGGATTATTTGTTCGATTAATCGATTAAAAAATGCACTGATATTGTTTCCATCCGTTTATTGAAAAACAACTTTTTTTTTGTTAAACAAAAACTCACCGGGCTTTGCTACATCAAATAGCTTTGACAGGGCATGAACGAATACAAAATACATACAAATGTATGGTGTAAGTGCCTGGAATGTGTCTTCATATTTTTGCTCCATCAGTTTTGTGAAGAATGTTCTTGAAGGAAGAGTGTAGCCAGGGTGGAGGGTGTTAATCATGGCAATGAAGCCTGCAACTCCAACCATTGACATGGGCCTCATGTCGGTGACCAGCATGTTCAGGACACTGTCTGTCATGATGGCTGCTTGCCTTGGTGTACATGCCGCATTCCCCAGAACGAAGCCGCTCATGGTGAGTTGTTTTTTTCTGAAATGAGAAAGACAGTATGAGTGTCTAACAGCACTATTAACATAAAACTCAATAAAACTCACTCATTGATGATTTAGTTGATAATTGCTTATGTAAAGAAAGTAAAGGCCTTTATATAACAGAAGCCTCAAATGCAATTTGTCCTAGCTCACTCCTTACATTAAGATGTGCACACACACACACACACACACACACACACACACACACACACACACACACACACACACACACCAATGAACAAGGGACAACAACCCCTCTTTTAGCCTTAGTTTACATACCAAGTCTGCTCTACCACTAACGTTAGCAAGCTAACGTTACGTTAACTAGCCGGTCGGCTTAACATACCATGCCTAGTCGACCTGGGTGCGGGCGCATCAGCTGTTAACGTTAGATAAACGAAACAAACTATCTGAGTTTACATACCACGTCTGCTCTACCACTAACGTTAGCAAGCTAACGTAACGTTAACGAGCCGGTCGGCTATAACGTTAACGTTGTCGACCTGGGTGCGGGCGCATCGGCTGTTAACGTTAGATAAACAAAACAAACTATCTGCTGTGAGACGAACATTTCCACTTCAAACAACAATACACATGGGTCTAATAATGTAACATTAGTTTACATGCATATCGAGTTTGTAGTAGTATAACGCTAAGTAGTTAACTTACCCGGCTGCTAAGCTCCCTTCACCGGCATCATCCAATGATCCAACATGTTTGCGTTTAAGGTGTTCACGCAGGGCCGTTGTGCTTCCATGCCATGCAAGATCGGCTTTGCACATTTTGCACGTAACAGACTTTTTAGTTCGAGTTAATATGAAGTGCTCTCAAACTTGTGAAGTTTTGGGTCGAGCTGCTTTCTCGTTCTGGCCATGTTTCAACTTGTGTGTCGTTTACTGCGCGTGCGCAAGGCGAGTGACGTAGTCGGCTCCGCGACAGCGGGGCCAGGGAGTGACGTAGCCAGCACTGCGCCGCAGCAGCTGCGGCCAGCTGTTGTTTTTATGGGGTCATCCCTATGTTCCCCGGGTCCTATGTTCCCCGGGTCCTATGTTCCCCGTTTTTCCAAAATGGTGTCCACCCGCTATGCCGACCACCCGCAATACCGACCTTAGGTTTAGGTGTGGGGGTGGGAGAGGTTAGGTTTTGGGTTAGGGTCTGGGGGAGGTTAGGTTTAGGCATGGGGGGAGGTTAGGTTTGGCGTGGGGGGGCGGGGGGGGAATTTAATAATCGATTTTAATCGATTTAATCGATTAGTTGTTGCAGCCCTAACTGTCACGTGAGGATCAAGCATTTTGGACTTCCGCTGGCGCCACGCTCTCTTTAAATCACTCTGGGTCAGCCTTCATAATTAGCTCAAGGACCAATAATGTGCGAGCATTCGGGCTCCTTGTTAATAACTGACCTGTTCATGGCCGGGGCCTATCCTTCTCAAGTGAAATAGCCTCCACGCAAACAGGATGTGGGCTCATGCTATCTGGGAACATGGACATAAAACATGTTGAATCTTGGTAGCACCTTGAGTTGTGTCTGCCTGGAGATAATAGAACCCAAGCTTCAGTGACTTCCTGTTATTAGAGACAATTGGATAATTGTTTCTTTCCCTCTCTCTCTCTCTTTCTCTCTCTCTCTCTCTCTCCATTCACTTGCATTGTATGGTGAAACAGGCATGAAAATCAGACTTTCCTCGACAGATGAATGAGAACAAAGCAGATTTCTGACAATAGACAAACTATTCCTATTAGGAACACTCTGCTGATTTCCAATGCTGATTTATTTTGCACATAATCTCAAACACATCCGAAAACTATCAAGCGTTTTGCAGGCACTCATTTCGTTGGACAGTTATTGAAAGTTGATTTGAGTTGAGTGATGTCATTCATGCACAAATTACATCACTGGTCCACAACATCCCTCAAATCAACTCTCAATAACTGTCAAACTAAATGAATGCCTGCAAAACTGTGTACAGTTCTCGGATATTATGTGAGAGATCATGTGCAAAGTAAATCAGCATTGAAATTCGCGGGTGTTCCAATAGGTGAATTGCTTTCTTTATGTTTATTAAACCAGTCAGTGAAGTGTAACACCAAGATTCTTCTTCTACACTTCAAATTGAAACTGAAGGCCTCAGTGAATAAGGAGAGAAAAACACAATCGTCCAATCATCTCTGCTGGAGCCCCGAGGCAACAGATACCAGAGACGATGTCACAGATGTCGGGGTTATATCATGGCCAGTAAGCTATACACAACCCAAGGTACTACCAAAGTAGTCTCATGTGGTCAGACCCAACGTCTTACGTCAGGACGCTTCCAGCGAGGGTCTGAATCACAAATCAGCATTTCTGGGTTTTACAGGAATTCGGTAAAATCTGATTGGCTGGACTGTTACGGAATCTGGCTCGCTGCGTGCATTGGTGCATCGTTCAAAATATACCACCCAACGAGTTGGGTCCCCTTCGTCTGTGGTTGGTCAATTCATATGAGGAGGAGAAAAGCACATCCAATGCCAAATGAGGGCAGGTGCTGAGGCGAAGGTGAAAAAATGAATAAAACATGAATAAAAACAGCTGGCACACTGCAGGGCTCCGTTTACACTGATTGTATTAGCACCAAAGACTAAAGTGATGTTTCAAGCGTCAAGCTCTTCATCAGACTAAATAAGTGCAACTGAACTGCTAGACTTCTTATACACATGAAAGTCACATGATACAATCACATGATGCAATCATTTGGGTTAAGTTTCAATTCATACGTTTGTCATGCATTTTATTTGTTTTGTCTTAGAGGGTGTGGTCCTTAACCACTTTTCAAGCGTACACCAGGCGTACATATCTACCTATGGCTGGCTGCTGCAAGACTACTACTACTACTACTAAGTTCAACATCACATTAATATCACCTATACCTGATTCTACAGTTGATGCTTTGGCTCAGTTTAGGGGAGGGGAGGGGGGGGGGGGGGGGGGCGGTACAACACCACCATGACAAAATGATGGAAATGGGAATGTAGAACAGCTGAGATTAAAGAGAAGGTAGATAAATTGCAAGTGTTCCACAATATTATGAGCACTGATATTGAAATATTTGAAAGTGGTCGCGGATGCAAGAGAGGCTCATTTCTCTCATTTTATTATCTATACCCCAACCCCCCCCCAGTGTTCTCGACTCTGGCGTTACCTCTGTGCAAATAACTTTTTAACATGCTTTATCAAAAAAGTAGTAGAGGATATAATAACACATCAGATCCCACTCTCTGACTGATCTATCTATACTGTTAGTAATTCTGCTGTGATATGAGCTGTTTTGAAGCAGGGGGGAGGGAGGGAGGAGGGGGCATTCACATAGTTCAGGGTGAATATATCTTCTATCTAGATTATTAGCTCTCTGTCTACTGTCAGGGTTTTGGTTAGATCAGGGTTATGGTTAGCTCAGGGATATGGTTAGATCAGGGTCATGGTTAGATCAGGGTTATGGTTAGATCAGAGTTATGGTTAGATCAGGGTTATGGTTAGATCAGGGTCATGGTTAGATCAGGGTCATGCTTAGAGGTCATGGTTAGATCAGGGTTATGGTTAGATCAGGGTCATGGATGGTTAGATCAGGGTTATGGTTAGATCAGGGTCATGGTTAGATCAGGGTTATGGTTAGATCAGGGTCATGGATGGTTAGATCAGGGTCATGGTTAGATCAGGGTCATGCTTAGAGGTCATGGTTAGATCAGGGTTATGGTTAGATCAGGGTCATGGATGGTTAGATCAGGGTCATGGTTAGATCAGGGTCATGGTTAGATCAGGGTTATGGTTAGATCAGGGTTATGGTTAGATCAGGGTTATGGTTAGATTAGGGTCATGGTTAGATCAGGGTCATGGTTAGATCAGGGTCATGGTTAGATCAGGGTTATGGTTAGATCAGGGTTATGGATGGTTAGATCAGGGTTATGGTTAGATCAGGGTTATGGATGGTTAGATCAGGGTTATGGTTAGATCAGGGTTATGGTTAGATCAGGGTTATGGATGGTTAGATCAGGGTTATGGTTAGATCAGGGTTACGGTTAGATCAGGGTTATGGATGGTTAGATCAGGGTTATGGATGGTTAGATCAGGGTTATGGTTAGATCAGGGTTATGGTTAGATCAGGGTTATGGATGGTTAGATCAGGATTATGGATGGTTAGATCAGGGTTATGGTTAGATCAGGGTTATGGATGGTTAGATCAGGGTCATGGTTAGATCAGGGTTATGTTTAGATCAGGGTCATGGATGGTTAGATCAGGGTTATGGTTAGATCAGGGTTATGGTTAGATCAGGGTTATGGTTAGATCAGGGTCATGATTAGATCGGTGTTATGGTTAGAGGCAAATTCAGGTCATCGGCATCAGTCATGGCCAATCAAATCAGCTCATCTTATCCCCTTTAAAAAGCAGTGTGCCATGATGTACTGACAGTTTTGTAATGGAGAGGAGTGTTCATACTCTCCAAAGAGGAAACCAATGTTGTTGTCCAAGGGGTGCAGTCACAAATACACAGCAGCAATTATAAAGCACCCCAAATATATGACCATATAAAGCATTCCAAATATATGACTATATACAGCACGCCAAATATATGACTATATGAAGCACCCCAAATATATGACTATATAAAGCACCCCAAATATATGACTATATAAAGCATCCCAAATATATGACTTTAGAACACGGCTCTCTCGAATACTCGATTCTGATTGGTCAATCAACAATATTCACCGGTCATTATTTCTCGACAACCGACCGCTGCTCTGCCACACCTGGATTAATCAGTTGGTAAGAGCATTTTGTCCGCAGACGCTACTAATTAGGCCAACCAGTTGCAGCTGTGGTGTCTTGTGTGCCAATTACGAATGAAACCGCTTTGTGTTGAAAACGCTATTAAAAAATCTATTTGAATAATTATTTTTGTCAGATTATTGAATGATTTAGTTGTAGGCCGTGTTCTAAGCGGGATAATGTATACTGAGCCGGTGATTACTGGAAATAATGACTTTCAGGTGAATATTAAGCCCTCCGCTGCGCGTCGGGCTAAATCATTCACCTGTCGGTCATTATTTCCACAGTAATCACCGGCTCAGTATACATTATCCCTTACATATAAAGCACCCCAAATATATGACCATATAAAGTATCCCAAATATATGACTATATAAAGCACGCCAAATATATGACTATATAAAGCACGCCAAATATATGACTATATAAAGCACGCCAAATATATGACTATATAAAGCACGCCAAATGCCACCAAGCGCAGATGATGTAAAGAAAAAAGATATAATGCAAGCAGTTGTTACAGCTCCATGAGGCATTTTGAATGAAGCTGGAGTGAGGATTGATGGGAACAGGCTTTCCTGAAGGAGTTCAGTGATTTGGAAAAATAACTTAAAAGTGTCCGGAAGATCTTTCCTTCATGGAGCTGTGAACTTCTCCACCAATGTGTTGCCAAGATGTCACCATCCGTGCTCCTGTGAGTATTTGCACTGTATAAATTTGGAAGCTGTCCCAAATAGTCTAATACCGAGTTACAGCCACCAACCAGTTTAGTGTGCACAAAAGCACCAAAGTCCCTGTACTATAGCTACTTATTTTTTGCGAGAGCCTGGTGCTAGCTGACTATCTAGCAAGACTATCTAGATGCACTGTACTGGATCACATATAATTGCAAATGCAATTTGAAAATGTCATGCCACCTTCAGATCACTAAGGGCTTTAATCCACTGAAAGGGCCCTCATCCTACAAGCAGTTGTGGATAACAGCCTTTGATCAGAATTACCTCTTAATCGAGCCCAATGCAGATTCTGCCTTACTGGTATTACTGCCTTAATCGCATTAAAATCTTATTATTGATGTGCTGAAGAATTTGAATCAAAATGATGTGAAACAGGCAAGCATAACATATATAACAGTGTCCTGTCATTTGGGAGCATATTTGTGGGTGTGCGCCCGTCTCAGCTAAGGCCACAGAAATAGAACAGAACATCTGTATCTGAGCTAAGAGGTGATCTGAGATGTGTTTTTATATCTGAGCTAAGAGGTGGTCTGAGATGTGTTTTTGTATCTGAGTTAAGAGGTGGTCTGAGACGTGTTTTTATATCTGAGTTAAGAGGTGGTCTGAGACGTGTTTTTGTATCTGAGTTAAGAGGTGGTCTGAGACGTGTTTTTATATCTGAGCTAAGAGGTGGTCTGAGACGTGTTTTTGTATCTGAGTTAAGAGGTGGTCTGAGACGTGTTTTTGTATCTGAGTTAAGAGGTGGTCTGAGACGTGTTTTTGTATCTGAGCTAAGAGGTGGTCTGAGACGTGTTTTTGTATCTGAGCTAAGAGGTGGTCTGAGACGTGTTTTTGTATCTGAGCTAAGAGGTGGTCTGAGACGTGTTTTTGTATCTGAGTTAAGAGGTGGTCTGAGACGTGTTTTTGTATCTGAGTTAAGAGGTGGTCTGAGATGTGTTTTTGTATCTGAGCTAAGAGGTGGTCTGAGACGTGTTTTTGTATCCGAGCTAAGAGGTGGTCTGAGATGTGTTTTTGTATCTGAGTTAAGAGGTGGTCTGAGACGTGTTTTTGTATCTGAGTTAAGAGGTGGTCTGAGACGTGTTTTTGTATCTGAGTTAAGAGGTGGTCTGAGATGTGTTTTTATATCTGAGCTAAGAGGTGGTCTGAGACGTGTTTTTGTATCTGAGTTAAGAGGTGGTCTGAGACGTGTTTTTGTATCTGAGTTAAGAGGTGGTCTGAGATGTGTTTTTGTATCTGAGTTAAGAGGTGGTCTGAGATGTGTTTTTGTATCTGAGTTAAGAGGTGGTCTGAGACGTGTTTTTGTATCTGAGTTAAGAGGTGGTCTGAGACGTGTTTTTGTATCTGAGTTAAGAGGTGGTCTGAGATGTGTTTTTGTATCTGAGCTAAGAGGTGGTCTGAGATGTGTTTTTGTATCTGAGTTAAGAGGTGGTCTGAGACGTGTTTTTATATCTGAGCTAAGAGGTGGTCTGAGATGTGTTTTTGTATCTGAGTTAAGAGGTGGTCTGAGATGTGTTTTTGTATCTGAGCTAAGAGGTGGTCTGAGACGTGTTTTTGTATCTGAGCTAAGAGGTGGTCTGAGACGTGTTTTTGTATCTGAGTTAAGAGGTGGTCTGAGACGTGTTTTTGTATCTGAGTTAAGAGGTGGTCTGAGATGTGTTTTTGTATCTGAGTTAAGAGGTGGTCTGAGATGTGTTTTTGTATCTGAGCTAAGAGGTGGTCTGAGACGTGTTTTTATATCTGAGCTAAGAGGTGGTCTGAGATGTGTTTTTGTATCTGAGTTAAGAGGTGGAGACGTGTTTTTGTATCTGAGCTAAGAGGTGGTCTGAGACGTGTTTTTGTATCTGAGCTAAGAGGTGGTCTGAGACGTGTTTTTGTATCTGAGCTAAGAGGTGGTCTGAGACGTGTTTTTGTATCTGAGCTAAGAGGTGGTCTGAGACGTGTTTTTGTATCTGAGCTAAGAGGTGGTCTGAGATGTGTTTTTGTATCTGAGTTAAGAGGTGGTCTGAGACGTGTTTTTGTATCTGAGTTAAGAGGTGGTCTGAGACGTGTTTTTGTATCTGAGCTAAGAGGTGGTCTGAGACGTGTTTTTGTATCTGAGCTAAGAGGTGGTCTGAGATGTGTTTTTGTATCTGAGTTAAGAGGTGGTCTGAGACGTGTTTTTGTATCTGAGTTAAGAGGTGGTCTGAGACGTGTTTTTGTATCTGAGTTAAGAGGTGGTCTGAGATGTGTTTTTGTATCTGAGTTAAGAGGTGGTCTGAGATGTGTTTTTGTATCTGAGCTAAGAGGTGGTCTGAGATGTGTTTTTGTATCTGAGTTAAGAGGTGGTCTGAGACGTGTTTTTGTATCTGAGCTAAGAGGTGGTCTGAGACGTGTTTTTGTATCTGAGCTAAGAGGTGGTCTGAGATGTGTTTTTGTATCTGAGTTAAGAGGTGGTCTGAGATGTGTTTTTGTATCTGAGCTAAGAGGTGGTCTGAGACGTGTTTTTGTATCTGAGCTAAGAGGTGGTCTGAGACGTGTTTTTGTATCTGAGCTAAGAGGTGGTCTGAGACGTGTTTTTGTATCTGAGCTAAGAGGTGGTCTGAGATGTGTTTTTGTATCTGAGTTAAGAGGTGGTCTGAGATGTGTTTTTGTATCTGAGCTAAGAGGTGGTCTGAGATGTGTTTTTGTATCTGAGTTAAGAGGTGGTCTGAGACGTGTTTTTGTATCTGAGTTAAGAGGTGGTCTGAGACGTGTTTTTGTATCTGAGCTAAGAGGTGGTCTGAGACGTGTTTTTGTATCTGAGTTAAGAGGTGGTCTGAGATGTGTTTTTGTATCTGAGCTAAGAGGTGGTCTGAGACGTGTTTTTGTATCTGAGCTAACAGGTGGTCTGAGACGTGTTTTTGTATCTGAGCTAAGAGGTGGTCTGAGACGTGTTTTTGTATCTGAGCTAAGAGGTGGTCTGAGACGTGTTTTTGTATCTGAGCTAAGAGGTGGTCTGAGACGTGTTTTTGTATCCGAGCTAAGAGGTGGTCTGAGATGTGTTTTTGTATCCGAGCTAAGAGGTGGTCTGAGACGTGTTTTTGTATCTGAGCTAAGAGGTGGTCTGAGATGTGTTTTTGTATCTGAGTTAAGAGGTGGTCTGAGATGTGTTTTTGTATCTGAGCTAAGAGGTGGTCTGAGACGTGTTTTTGTATCCGAGCTAAGAGGTGGTCTGAGATGTGTTTTTGTATCTGAGCTAAGAGGTGGTCTGAGACGTGTTTTTGTATCTGAGCTAAGAGGTGGTCTGAGATGTGTTTTTGTATCTGAGCTAAGAGGTGGTCTGAGACGTGTTTTTGTATCTGAGCTAAGAGGTGGTCTGAGACGTGTTTTTGTATCTGAGTTAAGAGGTGGTCTGAGACGTGTTTTTGTATCTGAGTTAAGAGGTGGTCTGAGATGTGTTTTTGTATCTGAGTTAAGAGGTGGTCTGAGATGTGTTTTTGTATCTGAGCTAAGAGGTGGTCTGAGACGTGTTTTTATATCTGAGCTAAGAGGTGGTCTGAGATGTGTTTTTGTATCTGAGTTAAGAGGTGGAGACGTGTTTTTGTATCTGAGCTAAGAGGTGGTCTGAGACGTGTTTTTGTATCTGAGCTAAGAGGTGGTCTGAGATGTGTTTTTGTATCTGAGTTAAGAGGTGGTCTGAGATGTGTTTTTGTATCTGAGCTAAGAGGTGGTCTGAGACGTGTTTTTGTATCTGAGCTAAGAGGTGGTCTGAGACGTGTTTTTGTATCTGAGCTAAGAGGTGGTCTGAGACGTGTTTTTGTATCTGAGCTAAGAGGTGGTCTGAGATGTGTTTTTGTATCTGAGTTAAGAGGTGGTCTGAGATGTGTTTTTGTATCTGAGCTAAGAGGTGGTCTGAGATGTGTTTTTGTATCTGAGTTAAGAGGTGGTCTGAGACGTGTTTTTGTATCTGAGTTAAGAGGTGGTCTGAGACGTGTTTTTGTATCTGAGCTAAGAGGTGGTCTGAGACGTGTTTTTGTATCTGAGTTAAGAGGTGGTCTGAGATGTGTTTTTGTATCTGAGCTAAGAGGTGGTCTGAGACGTGTTTTTGTATCTGAGCTAAGAGGTGGTCTGAGACGTGTTTTTGTATCTGAGTTAAGAGGTGGTCTGAGACGTGTTTTTGTATCTGAGCTAAGAGGTGGTCTGAGACGTGTTTTTGTATCTGAGCTAAGAGGTGGTCTGAGACGTGTTTTTGTATCCGAGCTAAGAGGTGGTCTGAGATGTGTTTTTGTATCCGAGCTAAGAGGTGGTCTGAGACGTGTTTTTGTATCTGAGCTAAGAGGTGGTCTGAGATGTGTTTTTGTATCTGAGTTAAGAGGTGGTCTGAGATGTGTTTTTGTATCTGAGCTAAGAGGTGGTCTGAGACGTGTTTTTGTATCCGAGCTAAGAGGTGGTCTGAGATGTGTTTTTGTATCTGAGCTAAGAGGTGGTCTGAGACGTGTTTTTGTATCTGAGCTAAGAGGTGGTCTGAGATGTGTTTTTGTATCT
>NC_139629.1:21745054-21822554 GCF_964638095.1 Poromitra crassiceps | reverse complement strand
AAAAATCGACCGTGGTTCGAAAAAATAAACACCGCGATAACGCTCAGCGAAAGTTCGCCATTGGTATTACATTACGTCATGCATGGTTGCATTGACTGATATAGGTTCGGAAAATGTTATTGACGTGCGAATTAATCGCACGAAAAAAACGCTCCCATTGTGTAAGGACCTTAAGACTAGAAGATAGATGCCCTTCTCTTCTCTGTGCGTGCAGTAGAAGTACGTAGTAACAAGCTGCATGCAGAAAAGTAGTAACTCCTGCTACTATAGTTAGCTTAGCAAAAATGAGTGGTAGCAGCTGCGGAACAGGCTAGCCTACCCCCGGCCGGTCAGCCACCAAATACACGTGCATTCACCACGTTATGAAATAATAATGTCAAATTATGAGACATTAATTTACGAAACAAATACGTACTGGAAGTACTTCCCTGAAGAAACCTATATCTGGCTGTTCACAGTATGTACTCAGATTTTTGATTTCATAATAGCTGGCAAAGCACCCTGCTGCTTGGCTGATTGTGTTGTGATTGGGCCTTAACTCTGCAGCATTAACCACACACCAGTGCACCTCTATTTGACCTCCGACCTGTACATGACGGGTACTAGGCAGCGCTGAAAATGCTGATAATTGTCTGATTGGCACTTATATATCAGGTTCCATTCTTCCTCCAGCAAGAAAATGTACAAATTGATGAATGCAATCATGTGATGACCTGAGCAAAGTACGTGCAACATATAATTTGAATCATGACTGAAGCATAATGATGCCTGAACCCGACTGGGTTTTTTTTAACTGCATGGCAGCTGGATTGGGATTTCTTTCAAACCTACGCAACCAACAATAATAAATTATGCATTAAAATGAAGCTTAGAGAACCTGTTAATTTCCTCCCAAACCCAGTCGAAATATTGTAAAAATAAAAAGTCGTTTGACCTTATATTTCAGTTAATATTTCTCCATTGAAGACGTAACATGCATGTCGGCCAGCTAGTTTCATGGAATTTAGTTAGAGAGAGAGAGAGAGAGAGAGAGAGAGAGAGAGAGAGATGAAAATACAGTATGAGGATGTGGAAATGTATTTCAGAATTAATTATATGCCAGTAAATCAACAGAGACGGATGGTTTTGTTGGTTGAACAGATACAGATGTGTCTCTGTACACAGTTTGCCCACACTTGCCTTAATTTGATCATAGCTAGAGTAACACTGAGTGACACAACGACTTAGAGCAACTGGTTGAGCCGTCCTGCCTGCTGCCGACAAGTATAGTACTGTAGCTTTAAGTCGCTTTAAGTAAAGTAACACTCAAAATGACAATACATGAGTACCCCCCCCCCAGCCCCACCCCCCCCCCCCCCCCACACACACACACACACACACAGCAAAATAACACTGAGTTTGCAACCTTATGTGTGGAAGAGTTGATAACGTGTGACCATGTGTGCACGGGTGGCATTTCTAGCTTGGCCCAGGGCGCCTGATTGGCACGCGCAGCACTGCTTGTGATCACACCTCATTAGCACATGTCCCATCGGCTTCAGGGGGTTAGTAATACCTAAAGGTGGCCAGGTGGTGGCTCGTAAAAACAGGTGGGACTTTTTAAACTGTAAATTAGACACATTGCTATGTATACCTTCCTCTGATGCAGAACTGCAGGGTGAGAACCTGGCTATTAACTTTGTGGATAGGAATCTCTTGCGCTTCAACCCCTCTCCACAGAGGGAGGTCGGCGCTCTCAGAACAGGACAAAATACTGGAAACAGTTCAGTGGGCCACTTCAAAAAAGACTGAACCCAAAGGGAGGACTGGAGCACACGAAATCACTGGTAAATAAATGTAATATTATATTATAATTTAATACATTTCTTTACCAGTGATTTTGTGTGCTCCACTCTTCTCTTTGGGTTCAGTCTTTTTTGAAGTGGCCCATAAAACTGTTCCTGGCAATTAACTTCTTCAAGTTAATTGCCAGGTTAAACCTAACCTGACGCTGCCAGATGGTTTGTTAATTAGTGGGCGTGAACTACAAGGCTGTTTATCAAATCCAAGAAGTACTTGTGTCCTTGGGGAGAATGATCTTCTCATGAAACTAAGCATCTTCCTCAGTTTGAGGTGGACACACAACTGTTAAGTTTCCCAATTGTATTGTAGACTAACAGCTCTGCACATGAAGCGCCATTGTCACAATGAATCTTGAGGGTTTCAACATTGAAGTCACCATCTGATGCATCCTCGATATTCTGAGGTTGGCAAAGAACCTTCCGGGTTTCTGTCCATCCTCTGTCTTGGGCTTTTGGTTTGGAATCGAATTGCTAAGTGTGGGCTTGCAGTTCAGTTGTTTCCTTAGCGATGCAGTCAATTTCAACATTTTAATTGTTGGATTATTGACTCTTCTCCAAAAGTCTCTGATCCAAGTTTGGGAGCTGGAGCTGGGAAACCCAGAGGACTGAGAGAGAGACAGCCAATCCATGACAGATCACTGTCAAAATAATAGCATGGTTCTTCATCACCAGTGTGTCTTGACTGAGGACAAAGATAGATAAATTAGAGAGGGCAACGGAGACCCTGAGCCATTGACACCACCATTATCTTCAATGGGTGCTTTGGTTCCGTTCATCAGTGAGGTGCCTCGGCGCTGATGATGGGGGGGTTTGGGCTCACGGGTCGGGCCTCGATCACATAGCATCAGCTGTATACCTCTCCGTGTTCATCCCCTCTGTCCTCTTCCTGGTCCATCCATCCTGATTATGCATCTAATGGTTCCTCTTCACAGCAGACACCAACTGTAATGGAATTATGCTTGAATGAACAGCCGTCTCTCTCCATTTCTCCGTTTCTCTCCCCCCCCGTCCGTCCGTCCCTCCCTCTCTCCCTCTCTCCCTCCCTCCGTCTTGTCTCCCTCTTACTCAGTAGCACACGCACACACTCGCCTTCTCATTTTCATTTACAGAGAACTGATTGGCCGATAAACAATCCACCACAGTGCACACTAGTGGGGAGCAGAAGAACAAGGCAGGAGAACGGGGCACATCAGTCAGATTGGCTGATTTGAATGCAAACAAACAATTCATTTTGAAATGCTCCAGTCAGAAGAGGAATGAACAGGCCCGCCTCACATCATATCCAATATCTCTAGTGGAAACATCTCATTCAATAGGACATAGATAGTTCTCCCGCCTACTTTGCCCCCTCCTCACCCCTCGCTTTCCAGAGAAAGACGCTTTGTTAATCATTCATATTTGCCATTATTCTTTGCATTTCGCCCACGCCTCCCACCCCCTTTTTCTCTCTCCAACCAAGACTGTATTGTGACACAGTATAGTGCAGCCTCTCTCCTTAGGGAAAATCATCCTTCTCGTCGTCGTTCAGCCCCCCCCCCCCCCCCCCCCTCTAGTCCAGCCCCCTGCCCTCCCCGCCCCCGCCCCGCCCCCGCCAGCCATATCAGTGACAGGGGAGAGATGAATAAGGGATCAAAAGAGCATTTTTTTCTCCACACTGTCAGGTTATATTTACTCTGGGTCCCAGTGGCTCACCAGCGTGCCGTGCACACCCATTACATATGACAGGCTTTTTCATTTCACGGCCTGACCTGGGGTGGGTCGGTCGTGTCATTATCCTGAACCCTTCCAACCGACCATGTTCAAGGGCAGACCAGAACACACCTATATGGAGTTAGGGCTCCAACAATTCCCTTTCTTTTGTCGTCAAGTTCTTCTTTTTTCTTGAATTCTCAATCTTTTTTTTTTTTGGTACATTGGAGAATAGATTTGGCATCAGTTGTCATTCTGTCTTATAAGTTTGGATTTTCTATTCAGTAGCTCTGGGCGATGAAACAACTCTTTCCTCACTGCTTCCCTCATGCGAATATTTTCCACAGCACCCCCAGGCTGAAATGTATTAATGTGGAATGATAATATATAATCGACAGAAAAATATCTGTAAGCGACTGTACCTCATACGAGACCAATTATCATCTCCAAGCACAAATGGACCGCTTGTTTGGCAGAGCTATTCGATTGTAGTGGGGTAGGCTTAAGGCCGTTTCACACCGGTGCGGATCTCCGTGCGAATAATCGGCACAGACATTCGCAATTTTCTTTTTTAATTAGTTGTAATTGAAGCTTGCACACCGCGGCCGAACATTCGTGCGGCATTTTATTTTTCCGGATAGACATTGACGTCCGCGGATTTCCGCCTGCGGAAAATACGTTTGACCAATGAAATCCTTTGTTTACAGCTGACGTCATACCTCCACTACTCTTGCCGAACCTCATCAATTTGGTTTCTCAACATCCAATTTTATATGACAAACACCATGACGATCAACACCGAAATTAAGGACAATAGATCTTCAGATCGCCCAGCAGCTGGGATTCACTGAAGATGGTAATGTAGCTGAAACGAATTCCTACTTGCTAACCTTGTAAACCACTGTTGTAAATGGATGGAGCTAATGTTAGCCACTTGTATCCAAATGCTAACTAGCAGTTTAACATCAAAATTGGGGTCCGCTGCTCCTGCCTCCATTTCACTGAAATGGACGGCAATTTCACTGCCTCCAGTTGCTTTTCATGGCTCGTCTCGCTGCTGTGTCTGTCTGTCTGTGTCTGACGTTAGCCGACTGGTAGCTAGCTTGCGCAAGTAGATGGTGCTGTCCTACTAGACGGGAGCCGGGGAGGGACATTAACTACTGGTTACACTGAACACTGTTTTTCCGCTGCGGAAAATTAATGTGGGACTGCGAATAATTCGCACCGGACCTGTGTGTATAGGTTGCAATGTGGAAAATTCGCACGGAATTTCGTACCACATTCCGCCTCTGCATTCGCACCGCATCTGTGTGAAACAGCCTTTAGGCTTCCCCTGCAGTTCTGCCACACCCCTAATGATCCCTCGTTAGGTGAGCCACACAGGTGAGCCACCTTAACACTAATCAACCAGCCCATTTAAAAGGGAGACATGGCTTGACAATGGCAGGCTTGCTTGATGTTGCTGAGGGAGGGAGAACCAGATCATATGGTATGTGCTTTTAAGAATGTATTTCTTTTGGGATGTGTGGGCTGGTGTTAATGTTTGACATTTTGCAGGCGTGTGGCGGGCGGATCTTTCTTCACACAGTGGCAGCGCAGGGAGACGTGCGGCACCGACTGGTGCGTGCTACTGTAGTGAATGAAGGTACGGCGACTGCCTGTAATGTCCTTGGTTTTAATTTATTATTAGTAGTAATGACTAACTGTATGTCTGTCTTGTTAGGAGCTACTGTGACATGAGCCGGACATGAGCCAGTCTCCATGCACCTCGTGCAGCACCATGAATGTGGTTTGGTTTCCGTAGCTCGTAGGCCATGGAATAAGGGGCCTGACGATTGGGTGGCCTTCCACATGGCTTAGACTGCTGCACTTGGTGGAGGAGAGGCTCTGCAATTGCTGTTTTTGTCCTGTAGTTTTTGTTCTTTTCAGTTGTTTGTTTATTTGATTTTGATTGTTTATTTTGTTTAACCCAATTGATCATTATTTTAGAGATTTCATCTTGCCAGTTACAGCATGGAGGGCGCCATGGTTCTGCAGGTGGTTGGTCACTGGGTGTGGGCTTATCCTGGGTCCCCTTAGTGCATGTTATAATTTGTGGTGCTTTGTTTTGCGTTCTAACCTGTGTTTTGCTTTGCAGTGAGTGTGCCTTATTGGTTTATTGGTGGTGGTGCAACCCCTTGACCCTCTTCCCCCTCACTCACCCCCCCTTCCACCTGTGGACTCCACTGCCACCCCCTGCTGTACTGGTAATTTTAGTCTATTTTGATCATTTTTAATCTGATTTATAATAAAGAAATTGTTTTAATTGTACTCTTCTCTTGCAGCTGCTTATGCAACATTTACTTGGCATGTTGCCTGAACAAATCTGCAGCTGATTTGAAACATTTAATTGGCAGGTCATCTGAACAACAAAATAAATAAAACATATTTTGTTGAACCTGGAAATGCACGTCTCTGCTCCATTCCTTTTATGAAACCTGATGTTGGGTATTCTCTTTGACTCATTGATGTGATATTCTCTGGGTGAAATTCCCAGAGTGGCGTTGTCTGCATACTATTTGTCCGGGCCTTAGTGCCCTGGTTACAATCTGGCGTTAGTCGGCAGGATTTGTAAAGCAGAGACGTGTCATTTTGGTATTTTTCGGTCAGTTGGTTTACTTTGTTTTTTTCTACCATATGTATTTTTGTTGTTATACTGTGTTTTGAAAAGGACAAAAACAGCAGTTGGCCTGGGATTCCACTCAGAAGAGCGACCTCTTCTGGGGAAGATTCTGCATCGCGCTCTGGACTTCTGCCATGGGTCTGGAGGATCAAGAGTGGGACCTAGTGATACATCTTTGGACTGAAGGAAAACCTGCTCAGGAGCTTGCTGCAACCTCTTGGTTCCCTGGGTCTGGCGTGTGGCGGGCGGATCTTTCTTCACACAGTGGCAGCGCAGGGAGACGTGCGGCACCGACTGGTGCGTGCTACTGTAGTGAATGAAGGACAAAAACAGCAGTTGGCCTGGGATTCCACTCAGAAGAGCGACCTCTTCTGGGGAAGATTCTGCATCGCGCTCTGGACTTCTGCCATGGGTCTGGAGGATCAAGAGTGGGACCTAGTGATACATCTTTGGACTGAAGGAAAACCTGCTCAGGAGCTTGCTGCAACCTCTTGGTTCCCTGGGTCTGGTAATAGGATCTTTTTGCTGTTTAGGACCTGGAATTGATTTCCTTATGTCCCTGTTTTTGTTTTATCGGTGGGACACCGATAGAAGTTGGGGGGGTAGATTGTAGTGGGGTAGGCTTAGGCTTCCCCTGCAGTTCTGCCACACCCCTAATGATCCCTCGTTAGGTGAGCCACACAGGTGAGCCACCTTAACACTAATCAACCAGCCCATTTAAAAGGGAGACATGGCTTGACAATGGCAGGCTTGCTTGATGTTGCTGAGGGAGGGAGAACCAGATCATATGGTATGTGCTTTTAAGAATGTATTTCTTTTGGGATGTGTGGGCTGGTGTTAATGTTTGACATTTTGCAGGCGTGTGGCGGGCGGATCTTTCTTCACACAGTGGCAGCGCAGGGAGACGTGCGGCACCGACTGGTGCGTGCTACTGTAGTGAATGAAGGTACGGCGACTGCCTGTAATGTCCTTGGTTTTAATTTATTATTAGTAGTAATGACTAACTGTATGTCTGTCTTGTTAGGAGCTACTGTGACATGAGCCGGACATGAGCCAGTCTCCATGCACCTCGTGCAGCACCATGAATGTGGTTTGGTTTCCGTAGCTCGTAGGCCATGGAATAAGGGGCCTGACGATTGGGTGGCCTTCCACATGGCTTAGACTGCTGCACTTGGTGGAGGAGAGGCTCTGCAATTGCTGTTTTTGTCCTGTAGTTTTTGTTCTTTTCAGTTGTTTGTTTATTTGATTTTGATTGTTTATTTTGTTTAACCCAATTGATCATTATTTTAGAGATTTCATCTTGCCAGTTACAGCATGGAGGGCGCCATGGTTCTGCAGGTGGTTGGTCACTGGGTGTGGGCTTATCCTGGGTCCCCTTAGTGCATGTTATAATTTGTGGTGCTTTGTTTTGCGTTCTAACCTGTGTTTTGCTTTGCAGTGAGTGTGCCTTATTGGTTTATTGGTGGTGGTGCAACCCCTTGACCCTCTTCCCCCTCACTCACCCCCCCTTCCACCTGTGGACTCCACTGCCACCCCCTGCTGTACTGGTAATTTTAGTCTATTTTGATCATTTTTAATCTGATTTATAATAAAGAAATTGTTTTAATTGTACTCTTCTCTTGCAGCTGCTTATGCAACATTTACTTGGCATGTTGCCTGAACAAATCTGCAGCTGATTTGAAACATTTAATTGGCAGGTCATCTGAACAACAAAATAAATAAAACATATTTTGTTGAACCTGGAAATGCACGTCTCTGCTCCATTCCTTTTATGAAACCTGATGTTGGGTATTCTCTTTGACTCATTGATGTGATATTCTCTGGGTGAAATTCCCAGAGTGGCGTTGTCTGCATACTATTTGTCCGGGCCTTAGTGCCCTGGTTACAATCTGGCGTTAGTCGGCAGGATTTGTAAAGCAGAGACGTGTCATTTTGGTATTTTTCGGTCAGTTGGTTTACTTTGTTTTTTTCTACCATATGTATTTTTGTTGTTATACTGTGTTTTGAAAAGGACAAAAACAGCAGTTGGCCTGGGATTCCACTCAGAAGAGCGACCTCTTCTGGGGAAGATTCTGCATCGCGCTCTGGACTTCTGCCATGGGTCTGGAGGATCAAGAGTGGGACCTAGTGATACATCTTTGGACTGAAGGAAAACCTGCTCAGGAGCTTGCTGCAACCTCTTGGTTCCCTGGGTCTGGCGTGTGGCGGGCGGATCTTTCTTCACACAGTGGCAGCGCAGGGAGACGTGCGGCACCGACTGGTGCGTGCTACTGTAGTGAATGAAGGACAAAAACAGCAGTTGGCCTGGGATTCCACTCAGAAGAGCGACCTCTTCTGGGGAAGATTCTGCATCGCGCTCTGGACTTCTGCCATGGGTCTGGAGGATCAAGAGTGGGACCTAGTGATACATCTTTGGACTGAAGGAAAACCTGCTCAGGAGCTTGCTGCAACCTCTTGGTTCCCTGGGTCTGGTAATAGGATCTTTTTGCTGTTTAGGACCTGGAATTGATTTCCTTATGTCCCTGTTTTTGTTTTATCGGTGGGACACCGATAGAAGTTGGGGGGGTAGATTGTAGTGGGGTAGGCTTAGGCTTCCCCTGCAGTTCTGCCACACCCCTAATGATCCCTCGTTAGGTGAGCCACACAGGTGAGCCACCTTAACACTAATCAACCAGCCCATTTAAAAGGGAGACATGGCTTGACAATGGCAGGCTTGCTTGATGTTGCTGAGGGAGGGAGAACCAGATCATATGGTATGTGCTTTTAAGAATGTATTTCTTTTGGGATGTGTGGGCTGGTGTTAATGTTTGACATTTTGCAGGCGTGTGGCGGGCGGATCTTTCTTCACACAGTGGCAGCGCAGGGAGACGTGCGGCACCGACTGGTGCGTGCTACTGTAGTGAATGAAGGTACGGCGACTGCCTGTAATGTCCTTGGTTTTAATTTATTATTAGTAGTAATGACTAACTGTATGTCTGTCTTGTTAGGAGCTACTGTGACATGAGCCGGACATGAGCCAGTCTCCATGCACCTCGTGCAGCACCATGAATGTGGTTTGGTTTCCGTAGCTCGTAGGCCATGGAATAAGGGGCCTGACGATTGGGTGGCCTTCCACATGGCTTAGACTGCTGCACTTGGTGGAGGAGAGGCTCTGCAATTGCTGTTTTTGTCCTGTAGTTTTTGTTCTTTTCAGTTGTTTGTTTATTTGATTTTGATTGTTTATTTTGTTTAACCCAATTGATCATTATTTTAGAGATTTCATCTTGCCAGTTACAGCATGGAGGGCGCCATGGTTCTGCAGGTGGTTGGTCACTGGGTGTGGGCTTATCCTGGGTCCCCTTAGTGCATGTTATAATTTGTGGTGCTTTGTTTTGCGTTCTAACCTGTGTTTTGCTTTGCAGTGAGTGTGCCTTATTGGTTTATTGGTGGTGGTGCAACCCCTTGACCCTCTTCCCCCTCACTCACCCCCCCTTCCACCTGTGGACTCCACTGCCACCCCCTGCTGTACTGGTAATTTTAGTCTATTTTGATCATTTTTAATCTGATTTATAATAAAGAAATTGTTTTAATTGTACTCTTCTCTTGCAGCTGCTTATGCAACATTTACTTGGCATGTTGCCTGAACAAATCTGCAGCTGATTTGAAACATTTAATTGGCAGGTCATCTGAACAACAAAATAAATAAAACATATTTTGTTGAACCTGGAAATGCACGTCTCTGCTCCATTCCTTTTATGAAACCTGATGTTGGGTATTCTCTTTGACTCATTGATGTGATATTCTCTGGGTGAAATTCCCAGAGTGGCGTTGTCTGCATACTATTTGTCCGGGCCTTAGTGCCCTGGTTACAATCTGGCGTTAGTCGGCAGGATTTGTAAAGCAGAGACGTGTCATTTTGGTATTTTTCGGTCAGTTGGTTTACTTTGTTTTTTTCTACCATATGTATTTTTGTTGTTATACTGTGTTTTGAAAAGGACAAAAACAGCAGTTGGCCTGGGATTCCACTCAGAAGAGCGACCTCTTCTGGGGAAGATTCTGCATCGCGCTCTGGACTTCTGCCATGGGTCTGGAGGATCAAGAGTGGGACCTAGTGATACATCTTTGGACTGAAGGAAAACCTGCTCAGGAGCTTGCTGCAACCTCTTGGTTCCCTGGGTCTGGCGTGTGGCGGGCGGATCTTTCTTCACACAGTGGCAGCGCAGGGAGACGTGCGGCACCGACTGGTGCGTGCTACTGTAGTGAATGAAGGACAAAAACAGCAGTTGGCCTGGGATTCCACTCAGAAGAGCGACCTCTTCTGGGGAAGATTCTGCATCGCGCTCTGGACTTCTGCCATGGGTCTGGAGGATCAAGAGTGGGACCTAGTGATACATCTTTGGACTGAAGGAAAACCTGCTCAGGAGCTTGCTGCAACCTCTTGGTTCCCTGGGTCTGGTAATAGGATCTTTTTGCTGTTTAGGACCTGGAATTGATTTCCTTATGTCCCTGTTTTTGTTTTATCGGTGGGACACCGATAGAAGTTGGGGGGGTAGATTGTAGTGGGGTAGGCTTAGGCTTCCCCTGCAGTTCTGCCACACCCCTAATGATCCCTCGTTAGGTGAGCCACACAGGTGAGCCACCTTAACACTAATCAACCAGCCCATTTAAAAGGGAGACATGGCTTGACAATGGCAGGCTTGCTTGATGTTGCTGAGGGAGGGAGAACCAGATCATATGGTATGTGCTTTTAAGAATGTATTTCTTTTGGGATGTGTGGGCTGGTGTTAATGTTTGACATTTTGCAGGCGTGTGGCGGGCGGATCTTTCTTCACACAGTGGCAGCGCAGGGAGACGTGCGGCACCGACTGGTGCGTGCTACTGTAGTGAATGAAGGTACGGCGACTGCCTGTAATGTCCTTGGTTTTAATTTATTATTAGTAGTAATGACTAACTGTATGTCTGTCTTGTTAGGAGCTACTGTGACATGAGCCGGACATGAGCCAGTCTCCATGCACCTCGTGCAGCACCATGAATGTGGTTTGGTTTCCGTAGCTCGTAGGCCATGGAATAAGGGGCCTGACGATTGGGTGGCCTTCCACATGGCTTAGACTGCTGCACTTGGTGGAGGAGAGGCTCTGCAATTGCTGTTTTTGTCCTGTAGTTTTTGTTCTTTTCAGTTGTTTGTTTATTTGATTTTGATTGTTTATTTTGTTTAACCCAATTGATCATTATTTTAGAGATTTCATCTTGCCAGTTACAGCATGGAGGGCGCCATGGTTCTGCAGGTGGTTGGTCACTGGGTGTGGGCTTATCCTGGGTCCCCTTAGTGCATGTTATAATTTGTGGTGCTTTGTTTTGCGTTCTAACCTGTGTTTTGCTTTGCAGTGAGTGTGCCTTATTGGTTTATTGGTGGTGGTGCAACCCCTTGACCCTCTTCCCCCTCACTCACCCCCCCTTCCACCTGTGGACTCCACTGCCACCCCCTGCTGTACTGGTAATTTTAGTCTATTTTGATCATTTTTAATCTGATTTATAATAAAGAAATTGTTTTAATTGTACTCTTCTCTTGCAGCTGCTTATGCAACATTTACTTGGCATGTTGCCTGAACAAATCTGCAGCTGATTTGAAACATTTAATTGGCAGGTCATCTGAACAACAAAATAAATAAAACATATTTTGTTGAACCTGGAAATGCACGTCTCTGCTCCATTCCTTTTATGAAACCTGATGTTGGGTATTCTCTTTGACTCATTGATGTGATATTCTCTGGGTGAAATTCCCAGAGTGGCGTTGTCTGCATACTATTTGTCCGGGCCTTAGTGCCCTGGTTACAATCTGGCGTTAGTCGGCAGGATTTGTAAAGCAGAGACGTGTCATTTTGGTATTTTTCGGTCAGTTGGTTTACTTTGTTTTTTTCTACCATATGTATTTTTGTTGTTATACTGTGTTTTGAAAAGGACAAAAACAGCAGTTGGCCTGGGATTCCACTCAGAAGAGCGACCTCTTCTGGGGAAGATTCTGCATCGCGCTCTGGACTTCTGCCATGGGTCTGGAGGATCAAGAGTGGGACCTAGTGATACATCTTTGGACTGAAGGAAAACCTGCTCAGGAGCTTGCTGCAACCTCTTGGTTCCCTGGGTCTGGCGTGTGGCGGGCGGATCTTTCTTCACACAGTGGCAGCGCAGGGAGACGTGCGGCACCGACTGGTGCGTGCTACTGTAGTGAATGAAGGACAAAAACAGCAGTTGGCCTGGGATTCCACTCAGAAGAGCGACCTCTTCTGGGGAAGATTCTGCATCGCGCTCTGGACTTCTGCCATGGGTCTGGAGGATCAAGAGTGGGACCTAGTGATACATCTTTGGACTGAAGGAAAACCTGCTCAGGAGCTTGCTGCAACCTCTTGGTTCCCTGGGTCTGGTAATAGGATCTTTTTGCTGTTTAGGACCTGGAATTGATTTCCTTATGTCCCTGTTTTTGTTTTATCGGTGGGACACCGATAGAAGTTGGGGGGGTAGATTGTAGTGGGGTAGGCTTAGGCTTCCCCTGCAGTTCTGCCACACCCCTAATGATCCCTCGTTAGGTGAGCCACACAGGTGAGCCACCTTAACACTAATCAACCAGCCCATTTAAAAGGGAGACATGGCTTGACAATGGCAGGCTTGCTTGATGTTGCTGAGGGAGGGAGAACCAGATCATATGGTATGTGCTTTTAAGAATGTATTTCTTTTGGGATGTGTGGGCTGGTGTTAATGTTTGACATTTTGCAGGCGTGTGGCGGGCGGATCTTTCTTCACACAGTGGCAGCGCAGGGAGACGTGCGGCACCGACTGGTGCGTGCTACTGTAGTGAATGAAGGTACGGCGACTGCCTGTAATGTCCTTGGTTTTAATTTATTATTAGTAGTAATGACTAACTGTATGTCTGTCTTGTTAGGAGCTACTGTGACATGAGCCGGACATGAGCCAGTCTCCATGCACCTCGTGCAGCACCATGAATGTGGTTTGGTTTCCGTAGCTCGTAGGCCATGGAATAAGGGGCCTGACGATTGGGTGGCCTTCCACATGGCTTAGACTGCTGCACTTGGTGGAGGAGAGGCTCTGCAATTGCTGTTTTTGTCCTGTAGTTTTTGTTCTTTTCAGTTGTTTGTTTATTTGATTTTGATTGTTTATTTTGTTTAACCCAATTGATCATTATTTTAGAGATTTCATCTTGCCAGTTACAGCATGGAGGGCGCCATGGTTCTGCAGGTGGTTGGTCACTGGGTGTGGGCTTATCCTGGGTCCCCTTAGTGCATGTTATAATTTGTGGTGCTTTGTTTTGCGTTCTAACCTGTGTTTTGCTTTGCAGTGAGTGTGCCTTATTGGTTTATTGGTGGTGGTGCAACCCCTTGACCCTCTTCCCCCTCACTCACCCCCCCTTCCACCTGTGGACTCCACTGCCACCCCCTGCTGTACTGGTAATTTTAGTCTATTTTGATCATTTTTAATCTGATTTATAATAAAGAAATTGTTTTAATTGTACTCTTCTCTTGCAGCTGCTTATGCAACATTTACTTGGCATGTTGCCTGAACAAATCTGCAGCTGATTTGAAACATTTAATTGGCAGGTCATCTGAACAACAAAATAAATAAAACATATTTTGTTGAACCTGGAAATGCACGTCTCTGCTCCATTCCTTTTATGAAACCTGATGTTGGGTATTCTCTTTGACTCATTGATGTGATATTCTCTGGGTGAAATTCCCAGAGTGGCGTTGTCTGCATACTATTTGTCCGGGCCTTAGTGCCCTGGTTACACATGCACAGATTCTCTCTTTTGCTGGTTCAAACCAAACTTGCTGGAAAAAGATAAATCCCTAAATCCCACAAATCATTTATAAGAAAACAATGGCTAACGGCGGCAAAGAAGCCTGTGTAATGATCCATGTCTCAGTCTTTCCCGAGATCAACATCAGGCGTTCTGTCATCAGTGTGTAAAATCCATACCTCCACTGCAACACCAGCACACGTCCCAGCACAGCACATGAAGAAGTAGCCTCACTCTGTCGCTAAAGAGGATGATGGTTAATAACTATAACCCCCGATGAAACCAGCCATTTAGTTTAGCACAAGCAGACCAAGATCCCCAGTGTGTTTGAGTGATGCAAACGTTGCCAATCCAAACTGACCCAATTGCCCTGCCATTCTCTAACCACGCACAGTGAATGATAACACTGCTGGAAGAAAAATACAGCCAGATTGTGACAGTGCTGTTCATGCACACGACACATGCTTTTTATAGACCCTCTTCACGGTGGCCATTTTGTGTCCCAAAGGCAGGATGAACACGGGTGTACCAAAACATTAATTAGGGCTTCCAACATCCGGTCCATTTTGGTGTTCCAGTGCTGGGGCCCTAATTAGTGAGTTGGTTGCACCTGTGTGTTTATCCTGCCTCTCAGACCCAAAAATGGCAGCTGTGAAAAGGGTCTACAATGAGTTGCAGCTCACTTCATGTCTAAAGCTCCTCAAAATACAACATCACCCAAATATCGGAGATGAAATTGTTAGGAGAAGCTGTCGTCCATGTTCTCTATACACTTTGGTCAACATGCGGCATGTTATTGCAATTGCAACGTGTTATTTCTTCATTCCCTGTATTGTTTTTCCCAGTTTGTATTCCTTTGTCAATATAGACCAGTGGTTCTCAACTGGTGTAGCCTCAGGACCCACTATTTTCCTTGTCATGAAGTCACGACCCAAATTTCAGATTTTTTTTTTAAACCACTCAAATTTATTGCACAAAAAATAGCGCATTAATTTGCATGCACCGTTATAAAACCTCAAATGAACAAAAAAGTGCAACAGAAGTGCAACTAGGGCTAAAAACCAATTGAAATAAGGCAGACTTGAATTACAGGCCTATATGTTTTTAAATTTAAACAAGTCAAACTGGTCATGCTCAGAAAGTCTTAATTGAACTGTATGAAATATGAAATAAAAGGCAGACTTATCTTGAATTACATGCCTATGTTTTTAAACAAGTTAATAATAATAATAATAATAATAATAATAATAATAATAATAATAATAATAATAATAATAATAATAATAATAATAATAATAATAATAATAATAAAACAAGTTAACCTGGTCATGCTAATCCAGTTTCAATAGTCTGAATTTAACTAATATGAAATAAAAAGGAATCACAGGCAGGCTATATGCTTTTTAGTTAAACTGGTCATAACTTTTAATTAAACTGGGGCCATGCTAATCCAGTTTCAATCATCTGAATTTAACTCAAATTAAATATGAAATGAAAAGGCAGACTTCTCTTGAATTACAGGCAGAGCATATTCTTCAACTTGTAAGTAACAACTTAACAAGTAAAACTGGTCAGGCTAATCCAGTTTCAATAATCTGAATTTAACTCAAATGAAATATGTCCGCGACCCAATCAAAACGGCCCCGCAACCCACCTTTGGGTCACGACCCACCAGTTGAGAAACGCTGATATAGACAGTATAAATGTACGCCGCTATTTCATTTAACCTGCCTTAAAGCACAATTGTCGTGTGTGTTCTGCAGTTTTAAAAGGTGCACAGATCAAAGCCAGATTGCTACTATGATAGCACCATCCCATATAGCCATGCAAGGGTAATCAAGCCATGTGGGACATAGATAAGCAAATCCCATAACTGTTGATAGCCTGCTACTACAGTTGCAAACGGTGGGGTTTACTTTGCTTTGGGCTATGTTCTTGGAAAGTGTCATTCTTGCACACAATTCTTGCCTTAGCATTAAAACCACACGGGCACTCCGAGAGCGCAGACCTCCATCAAGTCCAATAGTTCAGTCTGCTACATGTAGCATACTGTATATGCAAATTCTGTGAGTTGGATCCGATCCGATCCGATTCACAAGGATCCAAAAGACAATCCCATTGGCTGACCCATCTGTTTAGCCAATGGGACATTGACTGAACCAGCATGTCAAAATACATAGAGTGAGTAGTAGACCATTCTTTGAAACCATTTGTACATGAACTTCCATCTTCTGTACAGGACACCACGCATGTTTTGAATAAATTGTCTGAAAATGAATGAAGTTGAAGATACTTATCTAGTAACTCTTGATGTAGATTGATTTATTTCAGATTGAAATTCTCTTCTCCATTATAATTTTTTTCGCCCTCCACATCTAAAAATGAATATTCCTTATGGACAGTTGCAAAGAGTGAGGAGGAATTGTGATTGTGACTCTGACTTTGGGAAACAGGCAGAAGGTCTATCGAAGCGCTTCAGGGAAGAAGGTCTTACAAAAGCCACATGTTATTTCTAGTGCTTTGGAAAAAGTCTGACATGTGAACCGCAGCAAGTCGCACAGACGAGAAAAGAACTCCAACTTATTCTCTGCAACCCGTTACAGCACTAAATCTCAACAAATTAAACCTATCATCCATTCCAACTGGGTCATGTTAAAAAGTGACCCCAATTTGACAACCGTTTTCCATGAACCACCAGACTACCAGTCATATCTTACAAATTAGCTCCTACTATAAAGAAACACACTGGTCCATCTAGCAGCATGTAAAGAGGACATGTGGTGAAAGAAACCCTCTGGTACTTTGGTGTCTCACATGCAATCATCGCTGTTCTCATGTGATTCAGACAAAAACATTTACACACCTGAAAACCAGAAGAACATACAATCAGAGGGATGTTATTAATTACATGGCTCATCGGTAATCAATAATGCAGTCACTCATTCTATTCAGACTGATTTTAATTCTCTTTTTTTCCTTTGATCTATTGTATATTGATTTTGTACTTATTTGAGTTGTATGTATGCATATTGATATTATGACACTGTGAACCTATACGTGATTACACTTTGTGAACCAATGTGTAATGTCCAATGCCTGTTCTTTTTTATTGTGATCCAGGGACTAGTCTACAGATGAAAACTAGCCTTCTAGGCTCATTCTGGCATATTTCTTTGAATGTGCATTGTCCCTGTTAAATAAACAAATACATTAAACTAAACCAAACTAAACTAACTACACGTATAAGAATCCTGCAGACAGTGGAATGCATTTGCATTTCGGGGTGTAGTCAAGCTTTAATGAGGGTACAAGGTTCAACCTTTGTATATCGCTCAGAGAGAAAATTGCTGCACAGTCTAGCATAAAAACAACAGCAACAAATGGGCTTGCATACATAACATGATATACAGTGCAGAGGTGCTGTGTAAAGAAATGCAGAAAATGTAAATAAATTGTGCCTCCTTCAATTGAATTCAATTGATTTTTTTTATTGATTTTTTTTTTGCTATCAAAATGCTTGCTTTTGCAGCAGCTTTTCTCAAAAATTGCAAGGCAATGTGTGAGGATTGATGATATTTTTGCAGTAAAATTGCAGGAACTGGGAAAAATTTGAGGAAAAACATTGCGACCCCCCTCCCTTCTAACTACTACATTATCTCCAGACCTCGCGTCACCAGCCTGCCCCGGCCGCCTGCGGCTTGACGTTGCCTTCCACAAAATTGAGGTAATCTTTAGCTAACGTAATTGCAAGCATGACATTTAACATGTCCATTTGTCAAATATTACATCAGGACTAACATTCTAGAGTAGCAGTTACGTGTTAATGTTTTAAAAACGTTACTGCATGCTGCACAGCATTGTGCACCATGTAACTACATATGAACTACAGTTGGACAGTCTCACTCCACTTTACAGGTATGGTACCATGTAACTACATATGACCTACAGTTGAATAGACTCACTCCACTTTACAGGTATGGTACCATGTAACTACATATGAACTACAGTTGAACAGTCTCACTCCACTTTACAGGTCCGGTACCATGTAACTACATATGAACTACAGTTGAACAGTCTCACTCCACTTTACAGGTCTGTTACAATGTAACTACATATGAACGTAATTTAGAACTATTGGTAATTACTGTGTAATTACATTTGGTGTTCATGTGTAATTACAAATAGTTCATATGTAACTAGGGTACCTGTAAAATAAAGGGTTACCTTTATTTTTTGCCATACATAAGTAACACAATGACTATTTTGGTCATGGCTTTTATACACTTTCTGTAATAAAACATCTAAAAGCATCGATCTTATTATCATATGGGGGACCGTGGGACAAAATCCTATCAAATGGGGGTCCGTGGTCTAATTTGTGTCAGTTTAGGGCCCTTCATGTGAAAAAATTTGAGAACCACTGACCTAGACAATACAGCTGTGAGTGTAACTCCACTGCTAGGTTACAATTTTAAATTGGCAAATTTAACCTTTTGTCTCCATCTGGCAAGGGAAATGTTTATGCCGAGTATTCATGAATGAGTACCTAAACATTTATATCAAGAAAAAACAGCCTGATATTACCTGAAGATACAGTCCACTATGCAATGTAAAATCATCGTTCAACACTTCATCTTAATAACCCCAGCTAAACACGGTAGAGGTTGGAAAGACTTTAGTATTTACCTGCCAGACCCCTACAATGGCATTTCCTATGAGAATAAGTAGGATAACAAAAGGCTCCACGAAGGCTGTGACGGTTTCCTCTCCCTCTTCAAACCAGGCCAGCACCTACAAGCAAGACAGAACAAAGACATGAACAATCATCAAACGCATTGCAAAGAACTATTAATACTTCTTTGTGAGATAGAAGGTGAAGTAAAGTCCTGGGATCAAGTCAAAGAACAACCCTGAGATGTATTCTTTTGTTGTTTTTTCTAACAGTTAGGCTTGGCTTTAGAGGCTTGTCTCGTCTCGTCTTTAAAATTGTGCTGCTCGATTTACATGGAACCTGTCATTCTAGCTTCTGAACTGAGGAGGCAGCGGCAACAACCACTGTTACAAATCCACTGCATTGTGCTGGTGGTGGCCTATACAGTCTATGGTGGTGGCTCACCTGGTAGCACACCTACCACGGAGGCTCAGTGGATCGAAACTAGTGAACCTCAGTCAGGTTTAGACTCACAGACAAAGAGTGAAGTTCTTGAGAAGAAACACTTGAGTTGCTCAGTCTGTGTTAAAGGTTTTGGTAAGAAAGGAGACTTGAAGAGACACATGCAAGTCCACACAGGAGAGATACCATTTCTTTGCTCAGTCTGTGGTAAAGGTTTTGGTGTTAAAAGAGCCTTGAACAGACACATGTCAGTCCACACAGGTGAGAAACAATTTCTTTGCTCAGTCTGTGGTAAAGGTTTTGGTGATAAAACAGACTGGAACAGACACATGATAGTCCACACAGGTGAGAACATTTTTAATTGTTCAGTCTGTGGTAAAGGTTTTGGTCTTAAACAATACTTGAAAGGACACATGATAGTCCACACAGGTGAGAAACAATTTCTTTGCTCAGTCTGTGGTAAAGGTTTTGGTGTTAAAAGAGACTTGAACAGACACATGTCAGTCCACACCGGTGAGAAACAATTTCTTTGCTCAGTCTGTGGTAAAGGTTTTGGTGATAAAACAGACTTGAACAGACACATGATAGTCCACACAGGTGAGAAAAAATTTAATTGTTCAGTCTGTGGTAAAGGTTTTGGTCTTAAAAAATCCTTGAAACGTCACATGATAGTCCACACAGGTGAGAAACCATTTCTTTGCTCAGTCTGTGGTCAAAGTTTTTGTCATAAAACAAGCTTGAAGAGACACATGATAATCCACACAGGAGAGTAAATATTTAATTGCTATCTGTGGTGGAAGGGGATTTGAGTGTTTATGTATGATAGTGTATACAGTATATGTGTGCTTTGTTGTGTTATCCTGTGTACATGTATCACAAAAACAAACAACACCATCACAAAAAAATGCCATCTGTGGTAAACGTTTTGTCAAAATGGAAAGAATAGCCCTGTTCCAAACCATTCCCTATAACAATTTGATTATAAAGAGAAAACATTGCATGGATGCAACTGGAACGTATCCTCAGTGATGTACCCTGGGGTCATAGGATGTTTCGGGTCTCGCAACATCATACACCCTCGCCCAGGTGACCCAGCCGGGGCTGGCCAAGCCCCAACTTACGTCCCAGTAGCTACCCACGGTCAGCCCTCTAGGAAGGGTCGAAGGTGGTCACGTGGTCAGGGCCACTCAATCCGCTGCTCCGGAACCACTCTGCCGGGACCGGGGGGGCTCTGGTACGTAGAGGGATCGGGCTCTGTGGGTTGCCACCCGGCCGGGCTCCTCCCTCGTCTCACCAGGTCTAGGACCTGTGCGCTGCACCAGACTCCCCCGCTCCAAACATCTCATTCCGATGTGATGGTATCTTGGTGGATACCATGCAGTACCAGTAATTGGTGGCACTGCAGACTCCACTTGCGGCTTGAATGGCCCTCCTAAAAGGCCTCTCGTGGATTGTTGGGCTTCTTCCTCACGGAAGACGCAGGCTGGGGCGCTAACCCATACTGCTCCCGGGTGCCGTCCCTGTTCCGGCTGTCAACTGTCTCTCCAGTGGTCACTAGTCTATTCCTGGTTGTCACGTAGTCTATTCCTATGAGTCACTGGCTAGGCTAAGCCAGGCTAACTTATAAAGAGAAAACATCGCATGGATGCAACTGGGACGTATCCTCAGTGATGTACCCTGGGGTCATAGGATGTTTCGGGTCTCGCAACATCATACACCCTCGCCCAGGTGACCCAGCCGGCGCTGGCCAAGCCCCAACTTACGTCCCAGTAGCTACCCACGGTCAGCCCTCTAGGAAGGGTCGAAGGTGGTCACGTGGTCAGGGCCACTCAATCCGCTGCTCCGGAACTACTCTGCCGGGACCGGGGGGGAGAAGGGCTCTGGTACGTAGAGGGACCGGGCTCTGTGGGTTGCCACCCGGCCGGGCTCCTCCCTCGTCTCACCAGGTCTAGGACCTGTGCGCTGCACCAGACTCCCCCACTCCAAACATCTCATTCCGATGTGATGGTATCTTGGTGGATACCATGCAGTACCAGTAATTGGTGGCACTGCAGACTCCACTTGCGGCTTGAATGGCCCTCCTAGAAGGCCTCTCGTGGATTGTTGGTTCACTATATAGACGGTTTCAACTCGACAACACAAACATTGTAAGTTCTCCCCAGCTTCCTTCCTGTTGCAGTGTTTGTGAGAACTGACAGGAAACTGTTCCCTAAGAACACGCTTTTGTGAAAACTAACTCATTTGATCATCATCCCCATCACTACAACGACATGATTAGTGAGTGAATGAGTGAACCGTTACGAACACGGCTAATGAGTCACATGAAAGACCTAAGATTCAAGATTCAAGATTCAAGATTTTTATTGTCACTCCATGGTACAAGTATCACGTGTGAAATTCTTGTGCTGTGGACTCCGTTTACAACATAGTACAAATATAGCAGGGCATATGAGTGCAAAAAAACAACAAGAGACACAACAAGCAATAAGGCAGTATAGTGATAAGACAAGTCAGAGACAGTGGCATATTCACTGCACATAGGTGCACATGTCATGTGCATACTTTAGACATGCTTAAACATTTTAAATTTGGCGTATTTGACATACAGGTGCAAATAGCATATTCCCTATTAAACATACAATTAAACTCTGCATTTTAAATTCGGCGTATTTGACATACAGGTGCAAATAGCATATTCCTTATTAAACATACAATTAAACATTAGACATATGTAATGGTAGCAGCTACAGTACGGTACAGTACGGCTACTACACTATTTGTGTAGACACGTGTTTGTTTGTAGTATAGAGACAGTGTGGAACATTCATCATTCAGAAACCATGCCCAACACGGGGCAAAACACAAAGGACCAACTATCATGCCAACTTCCAGCAAAACTGTGTATATGTACAATGGAATCGTAGCGTCCTGTTTCACCATTGTGTAATTTGCATTTAAATCCAGCTCTGTCAATCTTTTTAATTGTATGCCTTCAGGCGTGGAAATTAGACAGATGCCCAAACGAATGATCAAATCTCTTCCCAACAGATTGATGGGACAGTTTGAGGAGTAGCCTACAGGAATGAATGTTTGATCTTCCCATGACATCTACACACTGCAGTGGCACAGTGTAATTCTCATCCACAATATTACATGAAGCAGTAATTGATTTCACCCAACGCCCACTCAGCGCTGTTTTTATTAGACAGAGCTTTATGACAAATTACACTCTCGGATGACCCAGAATCCACCAGAAACTGTATCATTTCACTGTCCACCAAGAGCCGCACCTGTGGCAACGCCTTGTGGGCGCTGCCTTTATACATAATGTATGAGTCAGTTGGTGGTTGCAATGATTTTTTCAAACCTATCTATTGTATTTTGAACAGCTGTGTGCAAGTGTACTGTGTGTGTTTTGTACACTTTCTCAAGCCTATCTATTGTATTTTGAACAGCTGTAGCGTGTAAGCATGTGTGTTTGTTTACACTTTCCTGCTTGTGTCCTGCAGTGAAGGCCCTCTCTCCGTTCCCGGCACAGCGCCACACCCCCTCCTAGTCAGTTGGATTCGTTTGGCATGAATCCTCTCTGTCGCTGTTGACACTGTCCAGGTTGAAATTGTCCATTCAGGGCATTGGACTGTCCCATGGCTTCGGGACAGTTCCTGGCCCAATGTCCAAAGCGGCAACACAATTGGTCACGTGCTAGGCGCGGACGTCGCTCTCTCTGCTGTCGACCCCTGCCACCAAACTGTCCATCTCTTCTTCTCCCTCGGCCTCTGCCATCGCTCTGCTGGATGTTGCTGTTGTGGAGGAATGTCAACATTTCCTTGTGCAAGGCCAGGGGCGTATGCAGAAATTGAATTATAGGTGGGCCTGGATCAAATTGGGTGGGCCTGGATAGGAAGGGGTGCAGATGCCCGGCCGAAGGCCGGGCCCGGCCGGCCGCCCGAAAAATTTGACGTGTTATTTTACTAAAAATAATGCATTTGACCATCATTTCAAGTAGAATGATACCACCCAAGCAAGAATATTTCAAGTGTTTCAAGTGCTTTACTGAAATATTTGGACCATATAATGATAATACAATTACCGGTATCTCAACCTTAAAAGGTTACATATAGGTGCCAAATGTTGCATACATGAATGCTTATACTTGTGTGTATACTGTTACTTTATACAGAAATTAGAACCACTGATCCATATACTGCTGTGAGTTTAAAAAATAACAACACTGAGGCTGCTTCAAGTTTGAACAAGACGCCCTCTGGTTTATTTATCCACAGAGAGAACAAAATTCCTAGATGTCATGAAGTTGTCATGCATTAGACTCTGGAGATGATGTGCCCTGCGTTTTTACAAAAGTAACAAAACCATTGGCTAGCAATGCAGCAGCAAGGTTGCCTCTAGAAAACAACCAATTTAAAAAAAAAAAAAAAAAAAAAATGTTTGGGGTGGGCCAGGGCAAGAAGTGGGTGGGCGTGTGCCTACCCAGGCCCACCCGTAGATACGCCCCTGTGCAAGGCGTTCACTCGCTTGAAAGTCTCAGGCCATGTCTACACTAGGCCGTATTGCACTTCGTTTGCACCTATTGTCCACACTACCTCTATTGTTTGGAGTGTTAAAACCGGAGACTCCCGTCTTCGTCATCAGACTCCGTCTTTGAATTGTACTGTGGATGGGGGATGTTGAAACGATGCAACTAACCTACTTGTACAGCAGGTGGCGGTAAGCAGCTTGAAGCTGTCGGCGACCCGCCTATACAAACAACAGAAAAAGAAAGTGCTCTGTTGCTACAGCTAGCGGTTACACTACTGTAGCCTACTGCCCGCAAAACACAATGACCGGGTAACTTTTTAGCATAAAGAAAAAACCAGTAGTTTGTGGATATTAGTACGTACCTAATCAATGGCAACTTTTCTCAAAAATTGCATTGCAACTTGCGGAAGACTACAGCTTGTGATTCAACAGATGAGTGGATATTTAACCAGAGAGGAGAAACTAATCAGTGAAATCACCTGGTGTCGACTTTGGTTGGAGTGAAAGCTTGCGGACTAGTCATATATTTTTTAAGTTGCGAAGTTGAGAAATTCAGCAACAGGAGATAGGGTTAGATGATTTGATGTCCTGTCCCAGGGGCGGTTCTAGGCCGTTTTTGGGTGGGCTTTAGCCCACCCAAAAATAGTCTCAGCCCACCCAAAAAAATAGAGGCAAAAAAACTTTTTTTTTTTTTTTTTTTTTTTTTTTTTAATCCCTCTCCAAATCCATGGTGGTCATTAGTAGCAGTTTCTGACTACACTCAATGCGCTGTGTGCATGTTTCCCCCCCCCCCCCTCTATGTTCTTAGGGTGGGCTGAGACAAAAATTTAGGGGGGTTCAGCCCACCCGAAAAGTTTCTAGAACCGCGGCTGCGCAGGCGCTCCCTCCTCCATCTATCTGCCTAATCCCACATCACTTCACACAGGTCACACACACAGTACAGCAGCGAAGTGGTCCTCCACAGTCCACACAATCGTTCTCCCCACTCATGATCAATGAAACTGAGGTGAGCATTGAGCAGTCAGAGTCGTTAGTAGTTACTTAATTAGCGCATATTGATATGCAAATTAGCACGTAACGTTGTCGTAGGCTAAACAAAAGAACTTGTCGCTGTGCCTGCCAGACAAACAGGTGGACTGGAGGAAGGTAGGTAGGCTACCATGGCACCAGCCAGCCATGTCATGCTAGCTCGCAGTAAGCGGGTGTAAATGGATGTGATGTTTTTTGAGAAACATATGGGCATAAGTGACAAACATTTTCAAACGGGTCCCTTGTTATCTGAATGAAATTAAGCCCTTCAGAATCGCAAGTGGCTGCTTTACACAGCCTGTCTGATGTGATGATGACGATAGCTTAACATGCGTGCATGGCATCACTTATGTCTTGCTGTGATGTTAGTTCAGTATCTCAATAAAAGTTCTTACAGGCTTGTTATTTCCCTCTAAGGCAGGGATGTCAGAGATCCGGCCCGCGGGCCGGATCCGGCCCACGGGCAGGTTTCATCCGGCCCGCGAGATGTTTTGGAATATTAAAAAAAATATATATATATATTATTATTATTATTAAATTCGCACCCCATTATCATGAACTACGTGTGGCTAATAAGCAAGAGTTCATTCATAAGTTAATTAACCTGCACTACAAGGAAGTATGTCAGTAGGTCATCAGGTGTAAACAAAGCCGCCATGATGCCACGCTGGAATTGAATCGCGCATTCAGCTACCTAAAAAAATTGTGCCCGCAGTCAGGCCACTCACTGAACAGCAGGCCAGGCGCCGCCT
This sequence comes from Poromitra crassiceps, assembly GCF_964638095.1. Classification (NCBI taxonomy): domain Eukaryota; kingdom Metazoa; phylum Chordata; class Actinopteri; order Beryciformes; family Melamphaidae; genus Poromitra; species Poromitra crassiceps. Next base: position 21,797,146 of record NC_139629.1, on the reverse strand, counting down.
ATTGGTTTACTAGTGGTTTTATTACTTTATTCAGGATTAAAGTGGGTGCATCTCATTGTAAAATTGGACTTGGCCCAAATTGGGCTTCAAACGGCCCAAATTGGGCTTCAAACGGCCCAAATCGGGCTTCAAACGGCCCAAATCTGGCTTTAAACGACCCAAATTGGGCTTCAAACGGCCCACATCTGGCTTCAAACAGCCCAAATTGAGCTTTAAACGGCCCAAATTTTTCTGACGCCGGCACGCGCGTCGGCCCGTATCGGCCTGGCCTGCTTGGTATCTAATGCCCGGCCTGAATTATGATCCCAGTCCGCCCCTGAACAAGATGCTGTCGAAAAAGAGAAAGGTTGACACGGAATGCAGGCAGTTTCAAGAGAAATGGAAACAGCAGTATTTCTTTTGTGAAGTAAATGGGTAAATGAGTCGAATTGATTTTAGTTTAAAAAAAAATCCGGCCCCCATGAGGTCTCAGTTGAACAAATCCGGCCCTCTACCTAATATGAGTCTGACACCCCTGCTCTAAGGGAGTGCAAGGCAGATATTTAAACAGCCTTGTTTGTGTACAGTACCAGTGGCATGGGAGTAATAAAAAGGGATTAAGGACCAGGACCCCTGGTGGTTAGTAAGATGGGCTGGTTGAGCCAATGTTAAAATGATCTTTATTTATTATTTATTTTTGCTTTAAAACTATTTTTTTATTTTCTGCTTAAAGTTCATGAAAAAAGTGGCATTCTTGTTTTTTCACACAATAATTTCATAATACCATTTGTAATGCCACCGTTGTAGTGCTGTTGTTCAAAATTAAAGTACATTTTCTCAGATTTATTGGTGTCTTTCTAGTCACACAATTTAATAGTCAGTGTTTCCCATACACTGATCTATTTGTGGTGGTACACCCTACATAGATTTTGACCCCCACAAATACTGCCACATATTAATTTCAACTAGTTGACTGCAAACTCCTGCTTTAGTGCTTACAGTATATTATTATCTTGTCGGAATATTATTCCAGCCAATAAGTTAGGAAGTTCCCTTTTGATTTAATTTTACTTTTGTTTAGCCTACAAAGCAAAATGTTACTTTACTTGAAACTCCCCTGAAGTGATTTTGGTATTATTTATGCAAGCATAATTCTACCATATAGTAACCTGTATGCAGAATATATATAGTATATATAGGGAAACAATTATTTTTTCATTGCTGTAAAACCACAGAACGGTAAAGAAGATATTGATGTGTGTAGTTCTTCATATATCTAGTCTCTTCATTTTGATCTCAAAGTGCGCCAGTTTGATCCATTTTTACTTGAAACTGTACAAAATTTTCTTCCGGGGGGGCATGCCCCCGGACCCCCCTAGGGGTTCAGTGGTCCATGACCTTTGGGTGGGCTCAGCCCACCCAAAGCTCTGATGCTAAAACCGCCCCTGTCCTGTCCTATGCAGTATGTTGTCCTGTGACAATTTAATGTCTTGTCCGTGTAATGATGGATTTTGTACCAGTAGGTGGCTACTGTGTGTTCTTGGCCTATCCATTTCTCCTCTTAGTCACTATTCAGTAATATGCTGATAAGTGATTAAGCACTTATTAATGAATCAAGAACGGCATTGTTGCATAATTGATCATAGTCACAGTTTATATATGCATTACCTCTCTGTTAGCCTGTGGTAATTATACTGCTGATCAATTATGTAGTATGTCTGCTTATATAAAGAAGTAACATGGGAACATATCAGTCATGTTAGTTCCGCTAATTGCTCCTCCGTGGTGCGGCCCCTCAGGGAGGACAGTCCTTTGTAGGCGACCTGCTCATCTTCAAACATCTTCCATCATGGGCAGATGTTCAGTCTTCCTCATCGTGCTCAAGAGTAGTCTTTCTCTTTTGAATATGAATTAGGCCTTCCTTCTTGTTACTTGACCATTACATAGGCTACTGTATATTTATGTCTCTTATCGCTTGAGTCACGGCTATGGCTAGCGGGAAATACAGTACCACAGAACCTGTTTGCCAGGTGTTTATATGTTTGTCTGTCTGTCTGTCTGCCTGCCTGCCTGCCTGCCTGCCTGCCTGCCTGCCTGCCTGTCTGTCTGGCCTGCCTCTCTGTCTGTCTGTCTGTCTGCCTGTCTGGCCTGCCTGTCTGTATGTCTGTCTGTCTGCCTGCCTGCCTGTCTGTCTGTCTGTCTGTCTGTCTGTCTGTCTGTCTGGCCTGCCTGTCTGTCTGTCTGTCTGTCTGCCTGCCTGCCTGCCTGTCTGTCTGCCTGCCTGCCTGCCTGCCTGCCTGCCTGCCTGCCTGCCTGCCTGCCTGTCTGTCTGTCTGTCTGTCTGTCTGTCTAGCGTCAAAACCATGCAAGATGCAGTCATGAAACTTTACAGGTGTGTCGTTGCATCAAAATGAAACAGTATGAAAATGGGTGTGAGCCAAGCAAAGTCGTCAACCAATTTTCTTGGTAGATATGATATACGATGATGATATATGATTCACATGTATTTCACAGTAGGGGTCCTCTTGGGAAATGACAGTAGTAGTGCGGAGTCCGGAAAAGCTTCTTAAAGGTCCGGTGTTGTAAGAATTAACTAGAATCTCCATTGAAAATAAATGTTGAAGGCCAACGAGGAGATTCTGGCTGATCAAGGTGTCCAGTTGATTTATGTATGAGGTGTGATGGCGGGGACGAAACCTCCTGCCCTCAGGACACAGAACCCACGGCGATCCCCGGGGCTCCGGTTCAGCACCAAGGCCAGCGACGGCTGCACACACTGGGACCCCGGAGAGAGTCGAGCAGAGCCACATAATGGGCCAAACCCGCGGGCCCTCAAGCGCAGCAGTCCATCAGTAATCATCCTGGAGGCGTACAAAACAAGCAGGGAGAGCAGATAAAGGGCAACGAAAGCCCACACCGCTGTAACTCACCTGCTCGCTCGCTCTCCCTCCCCGAAGACTCCTTCTTCTAATGAATGGATGCGAGTGTTTTTGTTCTCCCCACATCCAAGTCACTCGTATGCATTTGGCCCTGCTATCTTGTTCCCCTGTGCCACTGAGGATAGAATATTCCATTGACAAAAGACCGGGGTTGAATTTTCAATCCTCACAGTAGTACATCAATTAAATCATGCTTATATAATCTTACTTAATATTACTCACTTTATGACATTGCCTTAAGAGGGGCTATATCCATAACATATTTAGTTACATTAACCAAATTTAGCCAAATATCAAAAACTAATTCATTCTTTATTGGCTCTGTAAGTTGTAGCTTTGCCCTTTTTATACGGAAGAGGTTAGACTGGTTTGGTTTTATCGTTGGCCTGCTCTGCAGCTCAATAATTTGTACCTTTTTGACGGTTTATCTCTTAGACATGATAGATGAAAGAGTTTCAGTCTCTTTCATCCGTGGCCACTCAACCCCCCCCCCCCGCCCGCCCCCCCTACATCAAGATACCCATCTCCCCTTTCTCTATAGCCAGGGATGGATTCAGTGGGTTGACAAAATGCCCTGGCCTATCTGCTTCCAGGTGCAATACAATATTTCAAGCAGTAAGACAGCGTTATTATTGATCATTATTATATTTTATTTTCAGTCATCTTCTTGGCTTCACCTAAAAGTGCACTGGGGTGAGTTGAGTGAAGTAGTAGAATTTCATCTCCTGTCTTTGTAGGTAGCACAGGATAAAGAGTCTCTCACGTCTCACCCGACTGACCCTACTATAAAATGTCATGAACACTAGAAATGTATTTGATATGGGTGTTGAGGGAGATATGAAGGGTCACTACCAGCTTTCTGGCAGTGCTGAGCTGCTGCTGCACATCCCTGAGTTTCTAATGCCAGGTCATAAAAATGTGATGTATTCTTTGTTTGGAACACATACTAATACTGCATTGAGTAAGACAAAAGTAGTTTGCGATTCAACCTTCAATTTGATTGATTCGGGCCTGAAGGTGTGAAGGGGCCTCACCAGCTTTCACCGATATAATATGTGTCGGTGTCATCTGCACAGTGGAAGCTGAGGCTATCTAAAAATAATAATCACAAAGTGGTAACATGTATTATGCAGAAGAGTAAAGGACCCAGCAATGATCCCAGTGGAACACCTTATTTTCCATTGATGAGTCAAGACTAGAGGTCTTCAGGGTCTCAGCTTTCTAATAATAGACGGGTCCATTACGGGTTCGGGCACAAATTCCCCGGGTCCATTAGGGTCCGGGTCTGTGATTTTGGACCCGTGAAGACCTCTAGTCAAGACACACAAAAAATGCAACTCATTGTTCGATCAAGCTATTGTATGTTCAAATCTCATGCTCAAATCTGGATCTTGCATACGCTCATTTTGAGGCAAAAGTCAGTATTTATTGCTTCCATCTTTGTGAGCCATAAAATATCATGTCTGCTCAGAAAGAAATTACACTTATTTCAAGAAACAATGGCCCATTTGCACCCCACATGGAAAAATATTGGAACAGATCATTAAAGAATTTCCTCATGCATATTTTTTCTGAAACAAATTTCGGTGGACTGTTTAGGACGGTGAAATAATAGCCGCCATGTTTTTCCAGCATGAAATTTGGAGACAAAAAAAACAAAGATAGCCCAACAGGTGGTGCGTTCATCCAATCAGGTGCATGCCTTTTCTTGTTCATCCAATCAGGTGCAGCCTTTTCTTTATGGCAGATGAAAGTAACTAGCTCATGAATAATTAACGACTGAATTAGCATTTGGTTTCAGGGAAGAAGAGCACTTGCCAAACATCTATGGGGACACGGCCTACATTGGTATACCCATCAAATGGCCAATATTGGGCTTAATTGATTCATGGCCATAATCCAACCTTTTTTCCAACTACATGTAGTGTGCTACAGGCGTGCTGCACCTGTTTCTGTTTTATTTCCCTCCCAACAGTTCTTCTTTTGCCTGCTGCTTCCACGGAGCAAAGTGTATTATTCACGGTAGTGCAAATGTGCAGTGTCAGTGCGTTGCAGCTGACTGACAAATCAGGAACAAAATCTAATCTATTTGTCTCTCTCAAGTATGTAACTATATGGAATTTGCCTCAGTGAATTGCTCTAATAGAAAATACAATAAACAGTACACACTACAGGCATAAAACAAAAAATAAGATGAAGGAAAGGAAATGGGATCCTCGTTCTTGAATAGATACAGTAGCCTATACTGTACATATTGAAATGTCCGATGTGAACATTTGACAGAAGAGAAAACAATCTATATGACTGAATAATTTATCCTGCGATTCAATCTTACAAAAACACTCCATATTGATATAAAGAGACAGGCAGGTTCAAAGACAACTCCATTGAAATGTGTGTGGAAGATGACTGTAGCCATATATGGAAGATAACCGTAGCCATACTGTATATGGAAGTCCCCTTGAGTAAAATCCTATTAGGTAGGCTCTGGGATTTACAGGTACTTTAAAAGGGATACTATTTCTCTTTGAACTCACTGACCCGTCCACATTGGTCAACTTGAGAAAACAAGATTAGTGTATCGTCCAGGAAGGTTAAATTCTCTGTAGTGCTCAGAGGATGAACATCTACTATGGCATGCTCCCCCTCACCCTTACAACTACAGAATAGTCACATGCATGCTACAGCTATTAGATGAGGAATCCTGCCACTTTTGCCATCGTTCATGAAGCATCGCACATTTGTGCAATCCGGGGGGGAACGAACAGCCCAAAGCAAAACTTTTGCAGCGACACCAAATGTAGCACTTGCATTTGTCTCTGGAGACAGGAGTAAACCATCTTCATTATTGGAAAAGTATCACCGTTCATATTTGTGTCCTTGGAGGAGGACAGCCATAGGTGGTTTGGAATTGTGGAGTGATTCCGAGGAAATTAAACAAGTCACATTGGGGGGTTGAGGGCTGCACAACCGGTTCTCGGGACGTCCCAGCTGGTGGTAAGGAGACTTAATGGAATTATGAGACATGAGGAAAAACTGCATTTTTGGATTACACCCTTGCCTGCTCTATCCCCCCCAACCCCCTAAGGAGGTGCAGATGCCTGCTCTATCCCCCCCAACCCCCTAAGGAGGTGCAGATGCCTGCTCTATCCCCCCCAACCCCCTAAGGAGGTGCAGATGCCTGCTCTATCCCCCCCAACCCCCTAAGGAGGTGCAGATGCCTGCTCTATCCCCCCCAACCCCCTAAGGAGGTGCAGATGCCTGCTCTATCCCCCCCCCCCCAACCCCCTAAGGAGGTGCAGATGCCTGCTCTATCCCCCCCAACCCCCTAAGGAGGTGCAGATGCCTGCTCTATCCCCCCCAACCCCCTAAGGAGGTGCAGATGAGGCTTGGACCACTTTGGGGAGTTTGGCCCTGCTGCATGAAAGAGAACATTAAACAACTTACATCCCCAGAGAGGCCAACACAATCACACACTTGTGAGCTATTGAGAGCGTGTCTGATGCCATGCAACACAAGGGGGGGCTGGACAGGGAGAGCGACTGAGGAGCTAAGCAGCAATAGGAGAGAAGAAGAACTCTGATTAGAGGGTATATGGCGCGGGGTGGGGGGGGTGGGGGGGGGGGGGGTTATCAAAGAAAGAGCCCACAGATTGGTTAGTTTCTAAATGCCAGGCGAGCTGCATAATAAGCCTCCCTCTGGCTCACAGGCCTTACATACTTATTTACACATTTCTTTTATGATGTGTCTGTTCCCGGGTTCTTTAGCTGCTCTCTGAGCTCTGTCAGACATCAGGGCACGCTGGTGGGTGGAGCAGCATGCTTGCAGAGAGGTCCAGGAGCGTCGCCCAAGGGAGGCCTGAGGATAATTACAAACCGTTCAGCAAACACAGCCAGTCGGCACACAGACGCCCTGAACGGCAGGCAGCCAATGGGCAAACAGAGCTCAAACGAGACAGTATAAGAAAACAGGGAGTACATGAGTCACGCGCGCCGCATCGGCCACCTGCATCAAAGTTGCCAAACAATAACGAGCACAATATGACTCAATGAGGAGGGGAAAAGGCCAAGGCGATAACCGCCGCAGAGCTCCAAAATATGAGTCGGCAGCCCATAAATGTAAGCCATCTCAGAGAATCTAAAATGAGCTTTGTAAATAAAGAGCGTAATCAGGCCTAATAGCTTGGAGACAGTAATGAAGACACTAAAGGAGAGGCTAATCCAGTCACACAACGTTCCAACCCACCCCGATATTTTCCCCGCCATATTTTCTCACTCCTAATCTTTACAATCGCTGTTGTGATCATCATCAGCACCACCGCCATCACTGATGCAATTCCATTTCCCAGACTTAAGTCTAATTACCCCCATTAGTAAATGTCACCTCTATCTGTGACCAGACTCAATATACTCATTGGACCCTGCAGAGAGTGGGAGAGAGAGAGGGAGGGGGGGGGGGGGGAGGGAGGGAGAGAAGCATGGTGCATGGTGTGTGTGTGTGTGTGTGTGTGTGCTTGCGTGTGTGTGTGTGTGCACACATGCATGTGTGTGGGTGTGTGTGTGTGCAGGTGTGCGTGTGCGTGTGTGTGTGTGTGTGTGTGTGTGTGTGTGTGTGTGTGTGTGTGTGTGTGTGTGTGTGTGTGTGCAGTGGTTGGTGAAATAGCTTTGCCCCACAGGGTTGATATTGTAACTGCAGAGGGAGAGGGCAGAGTGAAGGGCTCTGTGAAGAAGCCGAGGTATCTGTAACCTCCATCATGTCCCACACTCCCATGGCTATAAGCTAAGTTAGGGAATTAACAGAGCAGCCAGAGAGATGCTACACCAGAGAGATGCTACACTGCGTTTGACTTTGCACTTCAGAGGTGTGAGCGCTTTGCTCCTCCTCTGGAGATCCTTGAGAAACACCATCATTATATATTAATAACAGCAGGGACCTCTCCCTCAGTCGCCACAGCCTCTGTTTGTGTCCCCTATCGATTTCCCACTGAATTCTTTTGATGAGAGTATAGGGAGCGACATTTTGATTACATTTACCGGTATTCTGTGTGCGTTTGTCGGTGTATGTGTGTATGTACGTGTGTGTGTGTGTGTGAGTGTGTGTGTGTGTGTGTGTGTGTGTGTACAGTACATGTTTCTTATTGAGTTTAACGGTGCAGCCTATAACATAGCTGTGATCTATGGAACAGCTGTCTTCCTGCACTTGTTCAGTAACCTCTCTGTTTCCCCGTTGTGCGTCTCCACAGAAAGAGAAAACTCTCTGATACTGTATCTCAGGTCCTATTCCAATACTCCTATACACTCTACATCTGTTTTATTACGTGAGTCGTAATCTTTCTCAGAGTTCGTTTTCATTTTCTGTCTCTCTGCAAACATAATATCCACACACCTTTTCTTTGTTTCCTGTCTGGTACCTGGCAGGGTGAGGCAGTGATGCTGTAGCGCCGTCGCCTCCCAAGCAAGAAGGTCCCGGGTTCGATTCCTGCCCGGGTCACAGTTGGCACTGGGGGTATGTCTCGCCTTCAGTGCCTGGTGCCCAGGTGTCAAGTTTGCACGTTCTCCCCCATGCTCACTATGGGGTTTCCCTCCATTCTACATCTTCTTTATCTTTATCTTATTATTATTATTATTATTTATTGAAGCAGGGACAGTACACAATAAATATATTGCACCAGAGATAGCTAAAAGCTAATTTGCATCTGTAGTCCCTGGGCACACACTGTGCGCACACAGTACATATCAAATAGAGCAATTAAAGGAAAATCCTAATGTCTAAACAATCAAGATACATGACAAAAAATGATACTTACTATTAGCAAGATACAACATACAATGTGCCTAACAGTAAAAATAGAACATAGAGGTATGCACCCCCACTAAAAACATGTGAAGATCATCGCCTGACCGCCAACGACAAGGACTGAAGTTGGTCCTCAGGCGCTGTACTGAAAGCTGCCCACTGCTCCTGGCTGCCCCCGGAGGAAGGACACGTGCATGCTCTGTGTGTGTGTGTGTGTGTGCGTGTGTGTGTGTGTGCGTGTGCGCGTTTGTGTGTGTGTGTGTGTGTGTGTGTGTGCGTGTGCGTGCGTGCGTGCGTGTGTGTATGTATGTGTGTGTGTGTGTGGTCCCTACCTGCATGCAAGTGTTGTGGTGTGTTGTGTGATCACAGTAAAGACAAGCTCGCTTGCCTGGTTTGCTTTCGTTCTTCTTTTTAACTCAATCATTTTTTATAAATCATATTGGCATTTTGGGAAGGGCAGCTCACTCTATTGGTTCTTCATAGTTCTGTGCATTTGTCCTGCTGCCTCTTCATGCATGAACGTTCAAAAACAGCCGAGGGGAAACAATCTCAGACAGGAACAATGAAACAATTGCTGAGCTTGAACAGAACAAGACGAAAAACCGCACACATGTTCATCTGAAATATACAGCCAGAAAAGGCTGTACACCTTTTGTTCTGACATGTGCAGAGAGAAACTGGTTCCTCCCAGGAGACTCCTCCCTTTTTTCTGAAGGTCTCCAGCTGATCAGGTTTGAGTGACAGTTTGTGACCCCTGGACACAGCAGCAGTTGGCTATAGGACGTACAAGCATGCAGGCCGAGCCAAGACATGACCGCCACACCGAGCGTGCCAGCAGCGCAGCTGTAGCCCCCTATAGGCCATTTGTGTCAGTTCTCCCTGACACCGCATCCCTTGATATTAAAGTCACGCCTCATTCCTTGTGAACGGAATCACAATGTTATTAGAATATGTGTCAATAGCCCGCGAGGATATAGGCCCAATTGAGCGCCCCCCGCAGTTTGTGCTGAGATCGCACTATTTGCACATTTGATGTGATTTGATTTTTTCCCCCATCAAATAGGAACCACGACCTCAGGGGGTAAAAAGACATTTTGGTGTTAACTGCCTTTTGTTCAAGTAACCACAAGTCAATAATGTGATAGATGACCCAGTCGTTTTTGCAATGTCTATGAATATGATCAAAGGAAGTCATGTGTCACCCAACTTATGGAGGAAGAAATGGCGAAATTGGTGATTTAGCAAACGTGCTCGACAACTAATCTTTGTGCGCATGCAATGTATTCAAGGTTTTCATTATTTCTTGGTTCATAGCGAAGAATTCAGTGCAATGATGCCATCAACAACATGCTGTGTTGGAAACCAGGTCACCATTGCTTCCTATAATAAGTTCCAGTTTGACAATTTCAACTCTGCGTTAATGACCATCCCATAATTGCTCCATGGCAACCTGTCCAGACACCCTCGATCTGCTGGTGCATCTTGGTTTGCTGACTGAAGGCCTTTAGTGCCGCTGAGACCCTGCCTTGCAGCACACCCTCACCGGGGGGGTGTATTCTCCCTTCTCCGCTAAGTCCCTGTACGCCCACATTTGTACCTCATTTCAACTGTCCGTCAAACTAATTAAACGGAGCAGAAAACATGACCACTGTGGGCCACATCACTGACAGTAATGAGTCCACGTAGGGTTAGTGTCTTGGTGAGCTGCTAATCACATGGAGCTGAGTAAAAGTGTTGAGAGCAGGACGACCCCCAGTTCATCTCCCCCTGGAGCTCAACGCGTCTAACTATGTCACTGAAACCCAACACCTCCAAACAAATACCAATCCCAGAGCACTTTTACACACACATCAGCAGGCCTAATTGAAAGGATCCTGGGTCTGCCTCGCCCTGGACCAAGGACAAGCTCTAGCTGCACTGCTGAGTGGGGCTGTAAGCAAACTGCCCAAACACCAGTCACCAGAATAGAATGTTGGCATTGGTATGATGGATATGATCAATGTTAACATTTCTGAAGCAAAAATCATAACATCTCAATTTCATATCATTTCAACAAGTCCTCCATCCACATGCAGGAGCATTTCCAACGTACATTTGAAATGTCGGTTATTGAAAATGGTTAATTTGGAAGCATCACAGCTAATTCTTATTCTTCTCATCTTCCTTTTCAGTATAGGGTCATGTGGTGTTGAACTACATTGCCGGTTGCTTGAATGCAGTAAAAATGTGAGAGTGATAGATGTGTCTTGCACTGTCGTTGTATTGTGATACTATAAGGATCTGCACAGTGTCACCAAGATCAGTGTACATTTTTTGTGATATGGCATTCAAGTGACTTCTTAATACTCTAATTCAATCTGTTGTAGCTTTGAAATAAATTGGGCTTTTGTTTATTTTCCTTGTATAAGGTTGTTCTATTTTCATCTCCCAAATACATCAGCCCTGACAAGTTTAGAAGAACTCCCTCCTCAATCCTGTCATTTACAATATGTGTTTTAGTGATAAATAATCACAACGATTAATTAGACAGTGTATTTTCAGACCAGGTGTCATACAGACACCATGTTACTAGGCACAACGTAAAATCAATGAATTCCCAATGAATGGAAGTAGCCTATTACATGATATCAACCCATTAAACCGCATGTAGGCCACACGTCACACATTTCCCACAATCTGCTGCTGTTTGGGTTGCAGGGAGGTAGGAGTGAGCAGCAGCAGAGCGCAGGGCGGCAGCGGCACAGCAGACGCGTAGGGAGAAGGGCGGCTACTACAGGGACGGGACGCTGGCGTGGAGCGCGCCTCTTGCGCGCATTGATTGACAGTCGGAGGCACGAAGCGCGTCCCGTGCGGCAGACGAGCGGAGCGCGCTAATCTCCCCGCTGCACCGTTCCTGTCAAAGCCATCTCTGTGAAATACCCTCTTCATGCAGATCAGCCTGTAAACTAGGGCAAGTAGCTAAAGGAGGCTCTACCCCCTCGCCTCGGTACCGAAGGCTCCGGTCGATCAAACGGGAATCAAGGACGAGGCAATTCTGAGCGGTGGGGTTGTATCCTATCCGCATCTTTTCCGCCGAAACTGGACACCGGCGGTCGGCTCTTGAACTATTCTGAAAGCGGGAGTGGATAGAAAAGGCTCTGTTTGCACTTCGCAATTTGAGGCAAGAAGATTTTCTCGATTCCCCTTTTCCCCCCTGGAATAGAAAATACCGCACCCCCTCTGGATCATTTTTGGGGTTTATTTTTGCGTAAATGCACATTTATTTCGATGAGTTTGCGAGTCAATGCGCAATATCTGAAGGAGTCTCTGTCAACTGTCGTTTTCTTGGAATAACCGTCTGATAACTATGAAGACACTCGCAGGGAGGAATTTAAGTTCCCGTAAGTGCGTAATCTGAGCGCCTCGCGGTGTGTGTGTGGCTGTACCGGGTGCTCCTACAGCTGCATAAGTTGTGCCTATCCCTTCCTCTAGTAAATGGTTCGTACCCCCCTTTTCCTATGGAGTAAATCGCAAGGAAACACTTGAAAAGAGCGCGTTCCTCTCCCGTCGCCTGGAACAAACAGGCGGGTCTGGTTACGGATTCTCCGGAGGATGGTAAATGACCCACCGATGGGGAATCATGAACAGCTCTTCTGAACTCGAAGATGGGACTCGGCATAAAAACCAGGTATTTGCATACAACCTAACAGATGCGCTATATATGGCTATGTGTTTAGAGGAGTGGTGCATGATATGCAAGCTTGGTGCAGTGTTAACACGCTGAGTTTGGCTGCATGTGCTCTCTGGCGGCTCTCTGCACTGTGGATACAGTTCCAGATGAGCTTCTCCCGACTCCCACGGCTACTGCTGTTCCTGTCACAATGTCTAACCCCACACCACCACCCGTACATCACCAAAAGCCCAGGTTAGTTTTGTTTAGCACAAAGCAGACCAGAACGCGTGACTTGTTTCACAAACGTTGATAGATTAACTGAGTATGACAACATCAGGCCGATTGTGCTTTGCGCATTTTTCAGTTTGCACCCTCGTTTGCACCAATTGCTTGAACTTGAACTTGAATAAACCAGACTAGGCTACGACTTAGTCTGTATGGAGAATGTAGGCTACTATGTGGTGTCTTGTTGGAACATGGCCCAATCCCCAGTTGCGTCTATCTCCTCCCTCGGATGAGACAGGAGCGGACGTGCGTTGCGTTGCAGATAGGCAAGATCATTTGGGGAATTAGTCCACGTTTTCACAAGGTCAGCGGGTTATTGAAGAGCCTCCAGAGACGATTATACAGGGGGGGACCCTGGAACAGTGAATCCCCTATGTGTCGGGGGCGTGAGGGGGGAGGGGATGGGGGAAGGGGGGGGGGGGGGGGGGTTGGACACCGGGGCACTAGGGATGGCACCTGGAAACAAGAAGCTGCGCTTCCATTTCCGCCTTATGTTAGGCTAAATAAGAGTGAGGATGGATTCTGGAGTTATTATGAGGCCGGACTAATAGTTAATGTAGCAGTGTTATGTGAACATTTAAAGAAGAATGCCAAGTAGCCTACAAAAAATGTTTTGACCCAATAGCAGAAGCAGAAATCCATAAGAAATGGCCTAATAGCCTAATGGTGTTTAAATAAATACATAAATAAATAAATAAAAACAGGGGGTTATGGAATATAGCCTATTTGTCTGGTGCAACTATATGAATCAGCGCGACGTCACTGCCACTCAAAAATGCGTAACCCCTCCGCAGTTATGAGTTGTGCCAAACAAACTCAGTTACCTCAAGAGTTTGATGTATAATATTATGCATGTTGTGTTAAAGTTGTGTGAACTGTCGCAGTTTTTAAAATGTAAACAGGGTGACCCGGCTAGAGTCAGACACTCAAACTCAGGCTCCATGGGGTTCCATTGCCGTTGCCACCCAGTGACGCGGTTTGTTTACCAAAATGTAAGAATGATAAACATCCGGGAAGAGGCCGGCTGCCATTACACGTTTTTACATGAAGAGTTCCCCAAAACAACCCATCCTCGCTGGCTGCCCCTAGACACGTGCTGCCCCTAGACACGTGCTGCCCCTAGACACGTGGACTTGATTTCTTGCTGCCCCTAGACACGTGGACTTGATTTCTTGGAAACCAGGCATAGAATTCCAAGAAGCGAGGCGGAGGTGGTCCCTCGCGTGAAATAAAGGCTTGTTGAGAAGCAGCAAAGATACTGGTGGCCGGCCACTTCAACGGCCACCGGGGCTTTTAACTGCCAAGTGGACCCCGGTATTGGAAAGGCCGCCCTCCAGAACCCCCTGGGCCGGTAAGGGGTGTCCATCATTACACAGACCATAACCGTAACCCATATCCAAACCCTAACCCCAACCAAGTGGCTTCCAGTGTCTAACCCTTTAACCAACTACCAACATCATGCCTAACCCTAACCAACCACCAGGGGGTCCATTGCCTAACCCCAACCTCGTTGGAAAATAACAAAAGGGGTACCCTGGGCGTTACTGTTTGATGAGTTGGAAATGAGATGTGTCTCCCAAAAATTAAGATTCTGTCATCTGCCTATTCAATCTCCCGGACCTCCGGTCTGTCTGATTTGACGTCATCAAAGTGTTTTTTTGACCTAATTTGAGATGTAATTATGCAATACATGTTTATATTGTTTACATTTCGCTCTGATTATAGCAATATGTTGAATTCAACAGCTATTTTACCAATGAAATTAGCTAGCTGTGTGTGTGTGTGTGTGTGTGTGTGTGTGTGTGTGTGTGTGTGTGTGTGTGTGTGTGTGTGTGTGTGCGCGCGTTTTGTTTTGCAAAATAATGTAATGTATTTCTCTGGTTATTCTGTACGATTTTATTCACTACTGAAGATACAATATGAGACATGCTGTCACCTGCAAACACACAAAAAGAAGTTAAGGGAATGCTACCTAGATTTCAGTAGTTTCAAATGCAGACCATATACGAGAACGAGACACACACACGCACACACACACACGCACACAGACACACGCACACAGACACACACGCACACACACAGACACACACACACACACAAACACAAACACACACACACACACACACACACACACACACACACACACACAGACACACACACACACAAACACACACTATTCCAATCACACACCCTATCTGTCTGTATCTTTCTCTTTCTCTCACATCTTTCTCTCCTCCACGTGTGTGCACAGGTACACGCGCATGCAAAACTACACACACACACACACACACACACACACACACACACACACACACACACACACACACACACACACACACACACACACACACACACACCTACACACACACACACACACACACACACACACACACACACACACACACACACACACACAGTTTAGCTGGGAACGAGGCCCGGTGGGGATGCCCACTCTATGGGTTGAAGGTACGGTAATCGATAACACTCTGAAAACTCAGAACTTTCCACAGAACGGAGAGGACTGTGTGTGTGCATGAGCAGAATACTTTAGAATACACAGCGGTGGCATGCCTGCTTACACAATATCACGCGTGCACACGCACACACACACGCACACACACACACACACAATCACACGCAGGCACGCACGCAAACACACGCACACACATGCACACACACGCACACACGCACTCACTGCCAGGATTTATCAGTCTGCACTAACTCAGTGTAATACCCCTCGCCCCCACACATGGTAAATGGCAGTGTAATACCCCTCGCCCCCACACATGGTAAATGGCAGTGTAATACCCCTCGCCCCCACACATGGTAAATGGCAGTGTAATACCCCTCGCCCCCACACATGGTAAATGGCACACCAAGCAGACAATAGAGAGCTCAGCCATCCATCATGTACACATCAATCCTTGCATCCTTATTTGTCCCTTCTTCTTCGTCTGTTCTTCCCTCATATCATCTTTGTGAATAGAAGCTTATAGGTGTAGGTATAGGTATAGGTGAGGATCATTACACGACTAGAGCTGCATCGATTAGTCCATTAGTCGATTGACAGAAAATGAATCTGCAATTATTTGATTGATTAGAACGTTTAGACTAGTTTTTAAGAAGAAAAAAGATACGAAAGTTTTCTCGTTCCAGCTTCTTAAATGTGAATATTTTCTGGTTTCTTTAGTCTTCTATGACAGTAAAGTGATTATGTTTGGGTTGTGGACTGTTGGTCAGGACAAAAGAAGACATTTGAGGATGTCATCTTGGGCTTTGGGGGGAAAAGTGACCAACATTTTGTGAGCAAACGACTAATGGATGAGACACGCCCGTCTTTGCTCGCTTCCAACATGTGGAACAGTTCTTCAGTTCCTGTGTGACAGCAGCATGTATGCAGCTGTGTGTGTGTGATATGGGCTGTCTGCTTTTCTGGGTAACCTTGTCCAGTTAATGAACCTGCTCAGCTGGCTAGAGGTAGGGAGGCCATGCGGACTGGACCAGAGCAGAGGAGAGAGTGCTTCCTGGTTCACTGGGCCTGTGATTTCCCATGTGGGGGTGCAACTCTAACAACCCCTGCTTCTTTCTGGGTGGGATTGGAGACATATTTACCAGCAAACTTTTCAACCACAGAAAAGCTGTCATACATTTTCTGTCAGATCACATACCTGAACATACAGCTGATACATGCCACTGATAAAATACTCCCCCAATCTTTCTACTGTGCAGTATGTGTGTGTGTGTGTGTGTGTGTGTGTGTGTGTGTGTGTGTGTGTGTGTGTGTGTGTGTGTGTGTGCACCTGTTCATGCACGCTTATCTGTACTAATACAGACACGTCTGAAAAAGCCTGTAGTGTGAGATGTGTGTCTCAGTTTTTGACAGCCAGGCGAGTTTTTCTGCACAAATATGTTTGTGTACATGTGTGCATTAGGACTGACCCCGAATATATTCGACTCTTCGGATATTCATTTGTTGGGTATAGCTCTACGGTATTCATTTTTCAATTTGGGGATTTTATAGGCAGTTGTTAGACTGGCTGCTGGCACTAGGACCCCGGGGACGTCGGTAACAGTGGCGGCTGGGTCAGAACGAGTGAGCGTCGACTCGAGGAAATGTTTTGTCAGAGACGAGCACTGTGACCTGAGTGTAGCTTTGCCCTCCATTCGTTTCTAAAGACTGTAACTGTTTGCGTTTACAGAAGAGGTTGAATTTGTGGATGTACGCCGTATTGTACGGTATAGAACGCCCAACACCGCAGCTACAGGACACATTCGCAGGGGGTTTACCCCAAGCGCCAGTTGCAGGCTCAATAGCCACCTACTGGCCTCTGTCTGGCCCGCTACTATTTTAGATTTAAAAGATTTGGTGAGTTGGGACCGGGAGTGTCGGGTGTATTAAGTGAAGACGATGATGTGTGACAGTAGAATTAAAACTTGTGCTTCAGGGCTTATATAAGTATTGTCTTGGCTGAGTGAACATCATTCCATTCAATGTTAGGAAATTCCCTTTTTATTTTTAAAATTGTACTTTTTTTTTACGTTTGTTCATGCCTACAAGCCTACAAGGCAAATTAACTTTGTGCTTGAGTTCTCCCCTGGAAGTGAAGTTGGTGTAGATGGCCCATTGTATTTAAACAAGCAGTATTCTACCATAGTGACCTGTATGCAGAATATACATGTATATGTAAGGAGACATTTCTTTTTGCATTGTAAAGCCATAGCACAGTAAAGAAGATATTAATGTGATTAATTTTGCTCTCAAAGTGTACCAGATCGATGCATTTTACTTTGAAATAAATTAAGGTCCAAGGGTCCACCCACCCACCACAATCTCTCCAAAACCTGTGGGAAACACAGGTTATTAGTATTATTATTAGTAGTAGTATATCGCTTTTCTTAAGGTTTTCTTTGTTCTAACAAAAGTACACATTACACATTTTTGTTTCTTGCAATATGGATATGCTTTTGTTTATGGTTAAATTGAGCATTGGGCCTTTTTATAAATAAGAATGTTTATTTGTATTATTCCAATTGTCACGCTCTCATGAATACATATTTCAGGTTTCTTTATTCATTGGTGGAAAATGACCACTGGAACAAACATTGCGAACATCCCTTAGCCGGCTAGTATACTTTTCCTATCTGGCTGCCTGGCTACTCCAACATTTGGGGAACCCCCTGGATTTGTGGGACAGAAACCTATCCTTTCTGATGGATCAGTCAGTGTGGCTTCATAGCTGAGTCCTTCCCATGCTCACAGCACACAGACACACTGCTCATTTTTCTATAATCATTCAGTCATTTATGATATTGGATAACTCCTCTGCCTCTCTGTTTGCATCCAGCTATGTGAGTATGAGGTGGTGATGATTGCACTTGGGAAGGTTAATAGTATGTGTTGTTATTGAGCCAGTGCCATGGCCAGTAGGTCATTATCTGAGACATTGTAGCGACAATGACAATATCACATGATACTACATGTGCTGTGACAGGTGCCTCTCATAGGAGACCCTGTGTCAAACCATGCCATGTCAGTCTGCGTGTCATTGTTGCACTCTGTGTGTTAGTGTTATTATAGCTGAGTAATAGTTATAGGACGAATCAGCGTGACGTCACTTGCCACCCAGAAATGTGGAACCCCGCTGCAGTTAATGAGTTATGAGTTGTGCCAAACAAACGTTAATATCTCAAAAACTATACATGACATCGCTTATATTTTGACATTCTGAGTGAGAGCAGAAGTAGCTCAAGAGTTTGACGTATAATATACAGTATACATGTCGTGTTAAGGTTGTGTGAACTGTCGCAGTTTTTAAAATGTAAACAGAGTTGGCCGGCTAGAGTCAGACACTCAAACCTCGCGCCACTTGGGCTCCATAGGGTTCCATTGCCGTTGCCACCCAGTGACACGGTTTGTTTACCAAAATGCTGCTCGGCTGATCCCTCATATAAGGATGGTGTGTGTGTGTGTGTGTGTGTGTGTGTGTATGTGTGTGCGCGTGCGTGTGTGTGTGTGTGTGTGTGTGTGTGTGTGTGTGTAGGTGTGTGTGTATGTGTGTGTGCGCTAGGGTTGCACGATATACCGGTATTAGTATGGTACCGCGGTTCCCTGCCGTTAAAAAGGATACTATACCACGTTAATTTAGTACCGATACTTAAAAAAATGTCATGGGTTGCGTCAGTGTGCGACCGTGGTGTTTGTTAGCGGAGGAGAGAGACACAGCGGCATTAAAGTTGAGAGCCTGTGTCCCAGTGCACTTGAAGGCAACACGGCGTTGCCTTGAACCAATGGTGACTGGTGAAAAGTGAAAAAAAGCTCTCTGACTCTGTCTGCTTCATGTGGGGGCATGCCGACTTTCCCCCCTTCCCTCTCTGCTCGCTCTATGGCCAGTCCTTCAGTCCTCACTGCAGCACCCGACACACAGGACAGACACAGCGAAAATGGCAGCGGCTTGTTTTGAGAGTCTTGCAAGCCGCCCAACGCTTGTAGAAAAAGCAGATGCACGAAGCGAAATATGGAAATATTTTGCTTACGTTGCCGACAGCGAAGGCAAGCCCGTGGACACATTGAAACCAGTGTGTAAAAGGTGCTTCAACGCGACCCAAGCGAAAGGCTCAAACACATCGAACCTGGCTAAACATCTTGCACACAGGCACCCCGACCTGTTCAAAGAGTTTAAAGACCGACAGGTTAGCGAACGTGAACGATAAACATACATGCCCTCAAATAAGTCTGAGTATTGTGTGACAAGCGAACTTGTTTCACTGAAAAAGTCCGCTTGTCACAATAGCCTACTCGTTTACAGTGAAACACGAGGCAATGTGCTCGAGCACAGATCTCTGCCAAGGAGCAAGTCATGACATGTAACGTTTAGGGGAGGGGACATCAGATGACTGCATACCATGTACAATATTTAATAACACTATGGCCCTCAATGCCAGTGTTATTAAAGCTTTTACATGGTAAGCAGTCATCTGATGTCACCTATCCTAATATTTACAATAATCCCAATTATTAATGATGTACGAATTAATTGTAAAAAACACCTAGCCTACATGTATGGGGGGGGGGGGGGGGGGGGGGGGGATAATAAGCCTACATTTCAATAGCCTACATTTATGTGTGAAAATAATATATATTACTAGATTAACCATAAATCTGGCACTTCATGTTAATGAAGCTTAAACCCAGGATGATTAACCCACATAGGCTACACTACAGCACAGGCACACTACAGTTGATGTGCACTAAAGTAGAATGAACACAAATGACTCAATACACCTTGGCAGAGTTCTGCACTTTACTGAGCACATTTTCTCATTTTCTATTTAGATTTTTTTTTAAATTGAGTAAATTAGATATAAAAATGACAATGATATCAAACTGAAAATGTTTTGTCCCCTCTATTTATTCCACTACTTTTCCTGATGTTTTAGTTTTTTGCCGTGGTATCGTTTCAGTATCGGTATCGAGATACTTAGGCAGGTATCGGTATCGAACTCATAATTTTGGTATCGTGAGTGACATCCCACTGTGCGCGTGTTCACATGTGCTTAATACACACCAGCTTTTTGTGTGGTTGTTCAGCTCATGTGCTTAATACACACCAGCTTTTTGTGTGGTTGTTCAGCTCATGTGCTTAATACACACCAGCTTTTTGTGTGGTTGTTCAGCTCATGTGCTTAATACACACCAGCTTTTTGTGTGGTTGTTCAGCTCATGCTGATGTTGAAGCAGTGTGCGGGGGTGAGAGGTAGGGGGAGTTATTAAATATATCAAGAGAAAACAATCCTTCACAGTTATTGATTTCAGTTTGACAGCCGGCCCTTTATTTCACCTTTGGAGAGATTGGCATGCACCATTATGATTTTCAAAGGCTCGTTTGTTTCTCTGCATTCTTCATCTTCAGGTGGCTGTGCCATCTTCTTCACACACACAGGCTTTAAATCTGCCCTGCTGTTTAGCTGCGGACAGCAGGTCTATAAGTCACTCTGTTGGTTGGTTGCGGTCAGTTGGTCCAGCAATTTTTTTTTGTTTGGGCCACAAAATCAATGACAATGAGTGGATGACATCACAATGGAGTGGATGACATCACAATGGAGTGGATGACGTCACAATGGAGTGGATGATGACGTCACACAAATTATTACATTATCTGGCCGCGCGGCTATTGCAAATACGTGCTTGTTTTTGTTTTTTCATCACTAGCAATCTGGATGCTTTTAAGCTTTTGACACATATCTGTGGTTTTAAACGGGTCTATGTAACGCACGAGGTTTGCATAATTATGCATGCGTTCTTCAGCTGTAGGATCGAGGGTTCCACAGAAAAGTGTGAGTGAGTGTGTGAGAGGAGAGAGAGTGTGTTGGTTGTAGGCCTTGTGTTGGAGTGAGGTGTGAGAGGAGAGAGAGTGTGTTGGTTGTAGGCCTTGTGTTGGAGTGAGGTGTGAGAGGAGAGAGAGTGTGTTGGTTGTAGGCCTTGTGTTGGAGTGAGGTGTGAGAGGAGAGAGAGTGTGTTGGTTGTAGGCCTTGTGTTGGAGTGAGGTGTGAGAGGAGAGAGAGTGTGTTGGTTGTAGGCCTTGTGTTGGAGTGAGGTGTGAGAGGAGAGAGAGTGTGTTGGTTGTAGGCCTTGTGTTGGAGTGAGGTGTGAGAGGAGAGAGAGTGTGTTGGTTGTAGGCCTTGTGTTGGAGTGAGGTGTGAGAGGAGAGAGAGTGTGTTGGTTGTAGGCCTTGTGTTGGAGTGAGGTGTGAGAGGAGAGAGAGTGTGTTGGTTGTAGGCCTTGTGTTGGAGTGAGGTGTGAGAGGAGAGAGAGTGTGTTGGTTGTAGGCCTTGTGTTGGAGTGAGGTGTGAGAGGAGAGAGAGTGTGTTGGTTGTAGGCCTTGTGTTGGAGTGAGGTGTGAGAGGAGAGAGAGTGTGTTGGTTGTAGGCCTTGTGTTGGAGTGAGGTGTGAGAGGAGAGAGAGTGTGTTGGTTGTAGGCCTTGTGTTGGAGTGAGGTGTGAGAGGAGAGAGAGTGTGTTGGTTGTAGGCCTTGTGTTGGAGTGAGGTGTGAGAGGAGAGAGAGTGTGTTGGTTGTAGGCCTTGTGTTGGAGTGAGGTGTGAGAGGAGAGAGAGTGTGTTGGTTGTAGGCCTTGTGTTGGAGTGAGGTGTGAGAGGAGAGAGAGTGTGTTGGTTGTAGGCCTTGTGTTGGAGTGAGGTGTGAGAGGAGAGAGAGTGTGTTGGTTGTAGGCCTTGTGTTGGAGTGAGGTGTGAGAGGAGAGAGAGTGTGTTGGTTGTAGGCCTTGTGTTGGAGTGAGGTGTGAGAGGAGAGAGAGTGTGTTGGTTGTAGGCCTTGTGTTGGAGTGAGGTGTGAGAGGAGAGAGAGTGTGTTGGTTGTAGGCCTTGTGTTGGAGTGAGGTGTGAGAGGAGAGAGAGTGTGTTGGTTGTAGGCCTTGTGTTGGAGTGAGGTGTGAGAGGAGAGAGAGTGTGTTGGTTGTAGGCCTTGTGTTGGAGTGAGGTGTGAGAGGAGAGAGAGTGTGTTGGTTGTAGGCCTTGTGTTGGAGTGAGGTGTGAGAGGAGAGAGAGTGTGTTGGTTGTAGGCCTTGTGTTGGAGTGAGGTGTGAGAGGAGAGAGAGTGTGTTGGTTGTAGGCCTTGTGTTGGAGTGAGGTGTGAGAGGAGAGAGAGTGTGTTGGTTGTAGGCCTTGTGTTGGAGTGAGGTGTGAGAGGAGAGAGAGTGTGTTGGTTGTAGGCCTTGTGTTGGAGTGAGGTGTGAGAGGAGAGAGAGTGTGTTGGTTGTAGGCCTTGTGTTGGAGTGAGGTGTGAGAGGAGAGAGAGTGTGTTGGTGGATCAAAGTGGTAATGAGCCATTGCTGTGAACTCATTATGTAAGAGTGCTTTTACATGGAAAGTGATTCAGTACCTTCATGGAGGAGCATGTGATTTTCTCTTTTCTGTGCGTGTGTGCGTGCGTGCATGCGTGCGTGCGTGCATGCGTGTCTGTGTGTGTGTGTGTGCGTGCGTGTGTGTAGCACAATAGCCCTGTTCGAAAACCAGTCCCTATTACAGAAATAGTGGACTATATAGTGTGTTGGTCATTTTGTACTAGTGTCCGAATTCTCAACTATTAATTTGATTCACTATCCACCTTATTTCTAGTGGCCATGATGCCTATGCGTTTTTCTTCCAGTGTGATCCTCCCAGCCTTGTTGCTGACAGCTTGACACCCGTCTGGGCGAACGGAGCAAATCACTAATCAGGTCCAGCTTGGCAGAAATCTTGTCGATAAATATCCCTTTAAGAGCGCAGTGCACAGCCTACTGTGGCTAATGTTAGCGGCTAGCTAGCTATGTTACATGGCAGTAAAACGCCACTTAACTCATTCTCTGCCAAAGACGTACTCGGACGTACTTTTAACAATGGCGTTCTGTGCCAAGGACGTAGTCGGACGTACTTTCATGTTTTGCTTGTTTACATTAGATCAGACCCTTTCCCAGCGTGTGACATTGTTTCAAGTCAAACTGATGAAAGGAACCCGCTAAATCACGTTTAGTATTTATAGTATAGTCACCCATTTAGCAGTAAACAGAGTCCGTTAGTGAGTGACGATCATGAGCGGCCATTTGTGCATTGAGCAGCATTTGCGGCCATTGAGCAGCTGCCTGTGATTCCTGTGTGCGTGTGTGTGAGACTCGAGAGAGAGAGAGAGAGCGAGAGAGAGAGAGCGAGAGAGAGAGCGAGAGAGAGAGAGAGAGAGAGAGAGAGAGAGCGAGAGAGAGAGCGAGAGAGAGAGCGAGAGAGAGAGAGAGAGAGAGAGAGAGAGAGAGAGAGAGAGAGAGAGAGAGAGAGCGAGCGAGCATAAGGGTTCATTTGGTCCGTCCAGTCTTGGACTATCTGGTAAATAAGTTCCAGGAAGTAAAAGTCAGTAAAAACTTTTTTTTATTTTTATTTTTATTTTTTTGGGAAAACAAATACTGTATATGTCTGATGTGTCACTGAGGCAAAAAATAAAAGGCTCAAAAGAGAGTTCTGCTTGAAACGGTGTCATTCACTAAAAACCTATTTTTCTCATATTTCCCTTCCGAAGGAGGGCATTTTTAGTGAAAACAAGCTAACTTCCACTGCTTGTAACTAAACAAGGTAACATGGTCGAGTTTCCGTTTTTTACAAGGGGTAAGAAGAGAGTCTCTGCTTTATTGTGAGATATGTTGTGTAATTTTATTCCTAGCACAGAATATTCTGTGGGTCCTGGAAGATCAGGAAATATGCTCAAAATCCTGGCACTGGGAGCACACAGACCGAAATGACCCTGGCAGAGAATGAGTTAATGACCAAATTGATTTAACTTTTAACCATTTCGAGTAACACTGTTTCCATACGGACCCCCAGCGTTGGTTAGTTGTTTATAACGTGACTATATTTATAACTTTTATAACGTACTCCGGGTCTGCAGCCAGAGTATAACAAAGGAAATAGCAAGCTGCAACAATAAGTCACGTTAAACCGGAACTTGTACCCACAATTATTTGTACAGTGGGGCATTCAAAAATAAGGTGGATATAGTCCACTATAAAATACCCACAATGCAGTGCAATTTCGAGTGAACAGAGAATGTACCCTACATTTTCTCACATATACCACAATGCAATGCGGTTGTGTTTACCAAAGGAGAAGAAGAGTGAGGTAGTGTCCGAAAATTGTTTGATCATTACCCGAATAGTTCACTATTATGATAAACACTACATGGGGACTAGTGAGTGAGTGAATTAGTGAACCATTCCGAACACGCCTTAGGTTTCTGCTGTGGACAGTTGGAGCCATTTTGTGCAATGTATAGCAGGGGCTTTGCTGAAGGTTATAAATGACGGCACAGATGTCCCTCGTGTCTTTCGCTTTGTTCTTCTTCCTCTGTCTGCCTTTGTTATCTGACCCTCTTCGTCTCTCCCTCTTTTCCCTCATTTTCTGTCCTCCTGAAACCCTCATGACACCGAGGATTAGGGCTTTTAAATATCAGATGTCTGCTGCGGCCAGGTGTCTAGGAGGAGCGGAGAGAAAGGCCGAGTCGAGAAAGGACAGGAATAAGAATGAAAAACATGATTGAAACCAGGGGGATGAAAACGAAGAGCAAGCGTATCGTCAGCGAATGGGAGTGAGGGAAATGAGTCATATGGCGAAAGGAGGAATGGAGAGAGCATGAATCACACGCGGGTTCCAGATCAGTGTTGAGCAGAGCGCGTCACCGCAGGCGAGCTAAAGGCCCATTGAGCTTTGCAAGGTGACGCAGATATATCTGCCAGATGCCCACAAATCCACACGCACAAAGACAGCACAAATCGCTTCTATCAAAGATATGTCACACACAAGATATGTCACACACTACTATTGTTGTAGGAAAGACACCCTGTCTGCAGTGTGTCTTGGATCTCCTGGATTGGTTGCAGGGCGGGCACGCTCCAGAGCATCGCCAAGGGCTCATTCCTATCCAAAATAAGAACTGTAATGAAACTAATTGTAGTTAATTGGTTCGTGATTCAGGGTAATTGTGTTGTTCTTATGCCTCCACCGGGAACAGTCGTGACTGGAGGTATTTTTCTTTCGGGTTGTTGTCTGTCCGTCCCATTCTCGTTACCGCAATATTTCAAGACCACGTTGTGGTCAAATTTGGTACAAATGTTAATTTGGACTCAAGGATGAACTGGTTATATTTTGTTGGTCAAAGGTCAAAAGTTCAAGGTCACTTTGACCTCACATCCATCCCATTCTCACGAACGTGATATCTCAGGATCGACTGGAGGGAATTGCATTACATTTTTCACAAACGTCCACTTGGACTCAAGCATGATTACAATTGGGTGGTCAAAGGTCAAGGTCACTCTGACCTTACAAAAGATGTTTTTCGCCATAACATAAATTTCACACAAATGTCTAATAGGATACGTAGGAAGTGATGTTATTTTCAATCCAAAGGTTCAAAGGTCAACTTCACTGGGACATCATAAAGTTTTGCTTACCACTAATAGTTGAGAAAATGATCTTGGGTCATTCTACAGAAATGGTGCATGTGCTGTCACTTACAGTACGACATACAACATTCAACCATGAGGCAGTTAGTTCTAGTTTGTGTACTGCACATGCTGTAAGTTGTGCGTTGGGGGGGATGTTTTTATGTCTTGAATGGATGTAGAGAAAGTGTAAGAAAGCACAGCTGTGCAGGGAGTACCAGGAAGGCACTGCAGGGCAAGGTTATACTGTACCTCTCACAGCCTGTATTGACGGATACGTCAGCGGTTGGTTGACCTGATAGGCAGGGTTTCACACAGAGAGAGAGATAGAGAGAGAGAGAGAGACAGAGAGAGAGATAGAGAGAGAGAGAGAGAGAGAGAGAGAGAGAGAGAGAGAGAGAGATAGAGAGAGAGAGAGAGAAAGAGAGATAATAGGGCAGGCTAAGGCATTAGATTTCCATTGTGCAGGATGCAGCCCCTCCATGTATGCTTGCATAATAGATAATAAGATGTGTGTGTGTGTGTGTGTGTGTGTGTGTGTGTGTGTGTGTGTGTGTGTGTGTGTGTGTGTGCGTGCGCGCGTGCGTGCACGTGCGTGCGTGCGCCTGCGCGCGTGTTTGTGTGTGTATGTGTGTGTGTGTTTGTGTGTGTGTGTGTGTGTATGTACAGTATGTGTGTGTGTGTGTGTGTGTGTGTGTGTGTGTGTGTGTGTGTGTGTGTGTGCGTGCGTGCGTGTGTGTGCGTGTGTGCGTGTGTGTGTGTGTGTTTATGCAGCATTGCTTGCATGCATATATCTCTACAGAAGGAAAGAATCACTGAGGTATATAAAAAAATAACT
The DNA here is from genome assembly GCF_964638095.1 of Poromitra crassiceps. Classification (NCBI taxonomy): domain Eukaryota; kingdom Metazoa; phylum Chordata; class Actinopteri; order Beryciformes; family Melamphaidae; genus Poromitra; species Poromitra crassiceps. Next base: position 21,770,682 of record NC_139629.1, on the reverse strand, counting down.
ATTTTCATTCCTAAGCAAAGAATAAAAAGTATGTATTTTTACCCATCATTGAAAAAGCTACAATATAACCAACCTGCAATTATTCTCATTCCCTTCCATGCAAATCCGCCATTAAAAATGCATTGGAACTCACCTGGGAGGTGGGTGAGTTGTATGGAGGGAGGAAGTGTGAGGAGAGATGGAGGGATGGGGAGAGGAACACTGTGTGCATGTGTTACAGAGTTCAATCATCCTGATAGACAACTAGCCGGGCCCGTTACTCTGACAGATCGCCCCCTATCTCCATATCTGCAGTGAGAAGTGTCCCATTTCCTGCCCGGCGATTTCAATCTGAGAGTAATAGAGCTCCCATTCACGTGGCGCTATAGTCCCATCAAATAGAGATGTGAGATTAGCCCTAAGGGGATATACACACTGCCCACAACATCATGGACTTTTTCCCTCTTTTTCCCCCACACTCGCCATTAATCAAGGCTAACAAATACTCATGCATGCAAGCGCACACACAACAAATCACATAGGTTCCGCATGATACACCTACACACTTACCCACTCACATACTAACACACACACACACACACACACACACACACACACACACACACATACACACACACACACACACGTGCGCGCGCGCCTATATTTAGTGATGGGTCATGTGTCTGACTGAGAACGTAGAGTCGAAACATGAAATAATAAGGAAATTAATTAGACTGTGGAATCCACGTGAATAATTGATGACAAATTCATACATTTAATAATCAAGCAGCCAGTCTGCTCTGGCCACAGGATCTGGAGCAGAAGAACGCTATTCACCTTATTCACCACGCCCACTTTTTCTCTCTTCCGCGTTACACGCAATTGTATTTGTTCTTCCGGTTCAGCACTAGTTGGCGGCCAATTTCAAAACAAAACGTCACTATAATAATGAATGAAGTTTGACAACATTCAGAATCAAGCTACACTGCGGCCAACTTCAGTGACATGTTCATAGCGTTACTGCTGCGAGGAGCCGATGGCTGTACCCGGTCGGCATTTAACGTTAGTTATAAAAGCACGTTGACAGTGTTTTCTCACTACCAGGCAGTAGCTATACTGTAGGGGTTGACAGCCGCTCACACAGCCAGCGCTCCTCGCTGCTCATTAAAAATGTCCAAATAGGCGTTATTCTGATAAACTCGTCACATGAATGTTACGTTCTCATACGACAAAATATTAAAACTTTATAACAGTTTTTTTGTTTTTTTGCTTGAAAACAGCTTTTTGGCAAGTCTATAAATGATAAAGGTAGGCCAAATCTACTTCCGTGTCTAAAACGGAAGGACGATTACAAAATGATGTCATGCAGAAGAAGCGTCCTTATATGGGCAAAGAATAAGGTGAATAGGACAGAGTGGAGATTGAACCCGACATAACCAGTTTAGACACACAAACAGGCTTTGAGAAAAGAGCTGTAATTTACCGTCAAGTTTGGCAGCAAACCAGAGGCAATTGTTAAAATACTAATGCTAGAGTAGAGTGTGGTGGCATCTGTTCAAACCGCTATTGTACTGAAGGCCTTACTTTGGTGTTAAAAGCCAAAAGCCCTTGTGATTGAGCTGTGCCTCTCTCTCTCTCTCTCAAACCATATGACTCCTCAGAGCCAAAGTGCTTTCCTCACCAACCTGCCTCCATCCATAGATGCACCTGCTAATGGCTTGCTTAAGCAAACATAATGGCATCATTATGGGCCAGGCGTCATCAGGTGTCTCAAGGTTAATCACAGCGCTAATTGACTGCAGGCATGATGGGAGGGCTGAGAAGCACTTGTTTGTTGTCGTCTCATAACGGTGTTTCCTGCTCTCTATTGTTCATCTGCTGTAGCTGCGTAGGAGGCAGAACAAGGATGATTGCGCTGCTATTACTGCATTTGGCGAAATATAGGAGGCAAATCTCACAGTGTTAATGTGCATGGACATGGATGTGTAGGTTCAGGGAGAGGCACTTTCCTTCTCTCGCTGATAATGTCCCTTATGCATTATAGGCATTGCGACATCAGTGGCTTCAAAGAATCTGCAGGGAAGGATTTCTGACCTCACTGAGCGATGATGTCACAATGTCTATGACATGATCAACGCTCATGGGCAGATCTGAAACTGCACATGGGCATTGATGCATCTGGCGACAGTGTTACTCGAGTAATTGTGATGTCGTCAGTGATGATGTCATCAAAGATGCTATCCAGTGACTGATGTCACTCAGGCAATTGTGATGTCATCAGTGATGATGCAATCAGTGATGTCGGCGGTGTGGCTTCTTCTTCTGTGGTGTGTTATGGTAGTTGGTTACCACCTCCTTCTGAATTTATCCATCCACTGTTTCCCTACATTCCAAAATCTCTCCCACCACCTCCTCGGTGTCATCGGCGACCAGGCCTCATCACTGTATGTGACATCATCAGTGATTTATGACATCATCGGTGATGTATAACATCACTATAGTAGTGACCTGGCCATAAAAAAGTAGTGACCTGGCCACCAGGCCGAATGGCCGATCCATCTAGAACTGTAAGACATCATCAGTGATTTATGACCTCATCACTGTCTGTTCAAAGTATATAGAGTGGAGCACACCCAAAAAGTTTGAAGAGGTGCATGCAGACTAATGAAAATTCAAAGTAACATAAAGAAAAGAAGTCACACACTCAAAATCTCATCTGCTGTGTTTAATGGGTTACACCAACATGTTTCAGCAAAAGTGCCTTCGTCAGGGTGCAGAGCTGTCTGTGACATCACTGTCTGTGACATCATCAGTGATCTATGACATCATGGGTGATACAGTATATAACATCACTATAGTACTTTCTAGTACTCTAAATATCGGTGTTTCTTCAATTAGCCTAATCCAAAAGGTCTTCAAAAGAAGGTAGTCCTACAGAAACAGTTATTATTCTTTCCAATATCTTTTAATTTCATTCATTCGCAATTCGCATTCACAAAACTCTGCGGTATAATTAGTTTATGGACACTTCAGATAATAATAACTGAATAATCCTTCAAAAAGGATAGTTTTGAGGGCACATACCTCATTTAAGTGTTTCTTTACTGTAAGACTTTGTCTTTGCCCCATGCATAATGCTCCAAAAAACCTCCAATATCAATCATAGCACGTCTTTGTCAGACTCGCAGCTGTGTGTGTGTGTGTGTGTGTGTGTGTGTGTGTGTGTGTGCGTGTGCGTGTGTGCGTGTGCGTGCGTGTGTGTGTGTGTGTGTGTGTGTGTGTGTGTGAGAGAGAGAAAGAGAGAGAGATCACGTCTTTAATTAGTCTGCTGGTTTTGCTGCCGTAAGTTATATTTAATAATGCTGCTTTGTCACATTCTGATTCTGAACCACCCGCCCGCTCCTGCAATGTTTTCCTAATTTGCCAACCCAGACCGCCCGCCCGCAGGACCCAGCAGGTTCAGGTATAAAAACTTTATGACACTTTATGATTCCTGTTTTTATAATAAAATGTATCAACGTTGCAGGAAATGTCTGCCTATACGCTACATCAGGGATTTCCAAACTTAAGAATGCCGCGGTCCACTTTGAAATCTGAAAATCTTCTGGGGCCCACCCAACCCTTTAATCACAACTCTGATCAACACAAAAGACTGAGATGATGTATTTCCCTATATTATGTTTTTATTATATACTTTTTATTTCATTAGCAGAGCATGTGAACTTGGGGATAAGGGAAATTAATAATCCATCCACATACAAAAACATTTTGACAAAATACCCAAAACCAGATTGCCAACATTTTCTCCCCCCCTTACTCGTCAGAAGTATTTGCATGCATAACACATTTGTTGAGACAAAATGTGATGAGCAACAACAGAAGAAATCAATCCACAAGCTATTAATGCTATTTAGGCTGTGAAAAATGCTACCTTATCTGTAAAGGGGAGACTGGTGGGTACCCATTGAACCAATTTTCATTCAGATAAATTGAGCTAAGAGGTCAAGGGACCCTTTGAAATAGTTTTCCCTCGCCAAAATGTAACCTATGTTTGGAGCGTTATTTACCCCCCTCGTCGACAAACTAGCATATTATGCTTGGTAGCAATGGATGCCTTAGGTCTTTTAGTTTCTTCTGATAACAGGATCTCCAATGTAGCTTTAAAAATGACCCTGCTACTACTAGGGCTGTCCCAAACGATTATTTTCTTATCGATTAATCTAACGATTATTTTTTCGATTAGTCGATTAATCTAACGATTATTTTTTATTTAATTTTTTTATTATATAAATATAAATAAATTATTATTATATAAATAAATTTACCCAAAACAAATAAATAACCAAAAACTTCTCAATTTCTCTATTTTATTTAACCATCTCATTCTCTTTAACAGTCCAACATACAATCTCTCAAATAAAATTAAAGCAAGAGCTTGTCCTCAAATAAAATGAATATAGTGCAATAAAAAAAAAAAAAGTAAAAATAAAATAAAATAGTAGAATAAATTAAATTCAAGTCACTTTCAGGAGGAATACCAAAAACCTTGTGCAATGTCAACTGAGTTTAGCAGCAGTCCAACATAAAATCATCATCTTACAGTACAATGGTGTGCAATTTTCAGTAACTGTGCTCTTAATTTTGGAGAAAGACAAATGCTCCATGTAAGATGGTCACACATCATCCAGACACAAGCCTGGTCGTAACTCCTATGTCGGTTAAGAGCAGTCTTTAGAGTGGACTACTGCACCAACAGGGCTTACGTCTGGTCTACTATGCTGGTCGTAGCGATGCGCGTCCATGTGAAAGCATGGGAATGCCCACTGGAATGCGGCACGCGACCTGTTTAGAAGAGTGTGCTGACGTCAAATGACGCTGCGCTGATGGGTAAGCGCTAATGTTAGCGGCTAACTGTTACTTGTCGTTACTTTAAATGGCAGTAAAACGCCACTGAATGACCAAATTGATTTAACTTTTAACCATTTCGATTTCCACTTTCCATACGGACCCCAGTATTGGTTAGTTGTTTATAACGTGACTATATTTATAACGTTTATAACGTACTCCGGTTTCCAGTTTATAACTCGGGTCTACAGCCAGAGTGCGGTTGTAGCTATTGCGCAACACACAGATTCAGCCCGCAAACCGGAGTACAGTACGTTATTAACGTTATAAATATAGTCACGACGTTAACAACTAACCAATGCTGGGGGTCCGTATTGAAAGTGGAAATCGAAATGGTTAAAAGTTAAATCAATTTGGTCATTCAGTGGCATTTTACTGCCATGTAAAGTAACGAAAAGTAACAGTTAGCCGCTAAAATTAGCCACACGTGACGCGTCGAGGCACGTAGCATGCATCGACGTAATTACGTAGTCGACGTCATCGATTACGTCGACTCGCTGGGACAGCCCTACCTGCTACAGCCATTTGATTGCCCACAAAAACCGACCACTCGCGGCCCACCTGCACTACCTCCACGGCCCACTAGTGGGCCGCGCGGGCTCACAGTTTGGAAATCACTGTGCTACATCATCGGGATTGTGTGTTTTTTTATTGTCAGGAAATGAAAGCACTATGTCTGATGCACACTCTGTTATCTGCACATGTTTTAGCTTACAATGTCAGGGCTATACCCGAGCCTCTGCTTTGGCTGCAGCACTGTAGCGGGGCTCATATTTGCTGTATTTTGGTTTGTCTTGTTTCCTCTGGTGAAAATCTGCCCCTCTCTGCAATACCTAAGTCTGAATGAGATTGGATATGGAAATGTAAGTTATGGCAGACCAGTAGTTTCTGCTGATGCTGTGGAACGTGGAGGACGGGACACGTCCTGTGGAGAAACAAACACACTTTGCACACACCTTTGAGCAAGCCCACACACACACACACACACACACACACACACACACACACACACACACACACACACACACACACACACACACACACACACACACACACCCCTCATTGAAAAAGACAACTACAGAAAAAAGAACTACACAAGAACAGAAAGAAACTACACAAGAACCAGTAAAAGGGTGAAAAATATGGAAAAAAAGCGTGATAGATATTTTGGATGAAAACATTGAAAAGATTCTCTCCTATTTATTTGCTGTATGAGTCAACTGACTCATTCTAGTTATTAATTACCTCCAAAGGCCGGGCCAGCGGGTGGTTATGTTTTCGCCCCTGTTTGTCTGTTTGTCAGCAGGATATCCCAAAAAGTTATGATTGGATTTGCACGAAACTTGGCAGAAAAGCAGGCCATGGGCCAACTTAGAAGTGATTAACTTTCCACGCCCACTGGCCAAAAGGGGGTGTGGCAATGGGCGTGTTCGATCACAAAAATGCGCCGAACTTCCAAACGGATTGTGTATGCAGTGCATGTAGTAATAAAATGCAGGTGGTGTAGGCTACATCATAATGCTGTGCAAAATGACTTTTGACTGCTGAGCGGTGTGCAACAGTCTCAGTGAGCACACGTTGGAATAGCTTCCGTAAAGTGTAACATAAAAGTCTTTATTGTGCATTTCCATTGTACTCAGTCTCCTAAACCACTAAAGCCACACTGCCTCCCGATAGACTAAGACTAGACTACCCATAGACCAAGGCCTACCCATAGACTAAGACTAGACTACAAGACTAAGGCCTACCCATAGACTAAGACTAGACTACCCATAGACTAAGGCCTACCCATAGACTAAGACTAGACTACCCATAGACTAAGACTAGACTACCCATAGACTAAGGCCTACCCATAGACTAAGACTGGACTACCCATAGACAAAGGCCTACCCATAGACTAAGACTAGACTACCCATAGACTAAGGCCTACCCATAGACCAGGGGCACTCAATTAAAATTCAAAGAGGTCCAGTTAGAGAAAATGTCCTCAAGCAAAGGTCCGGACCATTGTAACGTAGCTTACGCTATGATTTCAGTGCCATTGAACTCAATGATTGAAGTAGCCTAATGGTACAATGTCTGTATGTAGTCAACAACTGACTGTTAAATCTAAATAAACATCAATAATGCTTATTTACAGTTTTCATATTTAACTGGATTAATTATACATAACTACCCTACTATAATAAATAAATGATCTTTTCTCATTTCAAGTAAAATTATGCATTTAAAAATAACATACAACAGAGTGCTTTGGAAAAATGTGCATCTTAAAATGAAGTGCTTTAATTTAAGAGAAATAAGTTTCCCCTTTTCTTCACTCCATTTCACATTTAACACTCTCAGCCAACAAACAACCTTTTCTCTTGAGAGAAGTGAGCTCCCTGTCTATCTATCTATCTATCTATCTATCTGTCTGTCTGTCTGTCTGTCTGTCTGTCTGTCTGTCTGTCTGTCTGTCTGTCTGTCTGTCTGACTGTCTGTCTGTCTGTCTGACTGTCTGTCTGTCTGTCTGTCTGTCTGACGATCAACCTCGCATGCCGTTGCGTTGGGCAGTGAGTGTGCCCTGGTGTGTGTGTGTGTGTGTGTGTGTGTTTGCTCATGTGTGGCGCTTCCATAGACAGGTCAGGATCGCACCGCACTTCACACGAGACATACTGGTTTTGATCTGCCCGTAAGAACAATGAATGGACATGTAAGAGTGGTTTCTTTTGAGCACACCATGTGAAATTACTATCTCTCGCCTCGCGTCACCTCCCCTCCGTCCGTGTGCTCTCGCAGCACCACTCGAAGCAACAGAGAGAAACGATTCGCTTATTTGATTGGCCGAGTAGCATCACGTGTGATGATTTACAGCGCATTCATTGGTCTGTGAGCTTCCTGGCAGATAAACCGGTAGTACCGTAAATACTGTAAAAGCACGTGCCGGTTAAAATAGAAACGCTCCGTGAAAATGCAAGTTATCAATGATTTGTAGGTTATAGGGCTCGGTCCGGATAGGACGGCGTCTCGGTCCGGATGCGGACCGGAGTCCGGACTTTGAGGATCGCCGCCATAGACTAAGACTAGAATACCCATAGACTAAGGCCTACCCATAGACTAAGACTAGACTACCCATAGACTAAGGCCTACCCATAGACTAAGACTAGACTACCTGTAGACCAAGGCCTACCCATAGACTAAGACTAGACTACCCATAGACTAAGACTAGACTACCCATAGACTAAGACTAGACTACCCATACACCACGGCCTACCCATAGACTAAGACTAGAGTACCCATAGACTAAGACTAGACTACCCATAGACTAAGACTAGAGTACCCATAGACTAAGACTAGACTACCCATAGACCACGGCCTACCCATAGACTAAGCCCATAGACTAAGACTAGACTACCCATAGACTAAGACTAGACTACCCACAGACTAAGTAAAACTTCAAATGAAGCTAACAGAAAACTGCATTTGACACAGCTGGGAGTGATCAACAGAAGAGGAGGATGCTGCAGCTGTACCTTTTCACACACACACACACACACACACACACACACACACACACACACACGCGCGCGCGCGCGCACACACACACACACACACACACACACACACACACACCCCTGACTGCACTGGCCCTGGATCTGACAGCTGACGTGTCATGTGACACTCCTAATTTGACGCTTCCATGGCGCACTGTAGGTGGGAGACACATTGGCACCTGCACTTCCACAGCTGGCCTGTTTTTGGGTGACATGACAGTGTGTTTCTTATCTGTGGAGACAAGGACATTCTGTCGTGTTCACATTCTCTTCAGATATCTCCACATCATTATGCTACTCGCTGAATGTTCCACTTACTTTGCACAGCACGCCTTTGTGTTTCATTAATTAGGATTTCTTCATTCAAGTCCTGGCTGCTTGACAAGATGTTCGCTGGATGAAAAGTTTTTTATCAATATCCAGCTCTGATGTCACTCACTGTCTGCAGTCTACAGCTTCACAACAGCACCCCAATTAAAACCATGAATAATAATAGACATATTGGTAACACTTTACAATAAGGGCCACTAAATTACTGGTTAGTTACTGCTTAATAAGCATTATCTAATGGTTAGTTAATGATTAATAAGCATTACCTAACCCTTAGTTAATGTTGATTAACTCTAACCTGAAACAATGAACTTAGCCTAAACTATTAAATAATGCATACCTTAATACGTAGTTAGAACACCATTACTAGATGATTACTAGACACATTAGTTAACTGTTAATTAAGGGTTACTTATTAAGCGCTAACTGTTAATTTAGTTCTCCTTATTAACTCTTACGACACATAACATTGCCCTACTGAAAAACTATATTACATTTGAAGTACAGTATTTGCCTTGAATTCGTAGTCATAGGCTAATATCAATATAGGATCCCATTACCTGGATGGCTGAAGAATTATATAATTACTGCGTTTTAAATAGTTCCATTTGTCAATATCTAATATATTATATCTAAAGTACTTTATGTCAAGATAACAGAACCTAAAAATATAAACAGTGCTCTGTTCTGTTCGTGCTTGCCTTTGTCTACAAAGCATCGAAGAATAGAAATGAGGCTCCTTATAGAGATGAATCTGCTTTTCTGCCCCTGTGCCCTCACTGCCCTGATACATCTCTCTCCTGTTAATTCCACCTGTATCTTTACATCATTAAATTACTAGCCTTCGACATGATTATCTACTCTGTTTTACTGCTCAACAGCTCCTCTGCTCCAGACTGTCCTGCTCCTCCTCAGGAAGAGTCAGAGTTCAAAGGTTAATATTACCGTTATCAGCAGTGTTGGACAAGTGACTCAGGAAAGTTAATGAGCCACTTCTTACTTCTTACTCCTTTAAAAAGTCATACTTTACTTATTATTCTTACTTGGTATCCAAAGTAATGAGTTACATTTCTCATTACATTACTATATTACTTTTGCTACCCCCTTCTGAAAAAGTAACATACAACCTGTTTAGCCAGCTCCTTTTACAACTGAATCCACTTTATTGGAACAATAATTAACCTTACAGGAGGAGTCAACAATCAGCCAAACTGCAGACTTTTGATTTATTTGCCTACCTACAGTAGGACAAAAAAATAAATAATAATAATAATAATAATAATAATAATAATAATAATAATAATAATAATAATAATAATAATAATAATAATAATAATAATAATCACATTTTGGCAACACAGTAGTCTTGCATAGCCAGAGATATCTCCACAGTTTTAGCACTGTGCCAGCGCTGGAGAAAGTAATGCACTAACTTGAAGTTACTTGTTATTATCCTACTTACTGGGATTAGTAACTGTAATATGATTACTGTTTTGGAAATTGTAATCCCTTACATTACTAGTTACTTAGTTACCGGGGAACGCATTACTTCCGAGTAGTTAGTGGTAGTGGTTCTTCTTTTGAGGAATTTATTATGAGCCTGAAAATGTGCCTGACTGATAATGGGGGGAATCAGTGGGGACCGTTTTCTTACAATTTACATGTACTCCTAAAGCGTGCCCGCGGATTAGTAAACTACGCATTTGCACGTTGATAAGATCAACAAGGGAATCTTAGGCTTATAAACAGTGAGCCAGAGCCATTACACACAGCTTGGCATACATACATATAGTGAGTCACAATAGCCATTAGGCACCTACTGTACACCATACTGTATGTGAACCACATCTCTAGAGAACAGCCAATACCACAATTATGCTGACTGACGATTGTATATTGTGGAAGACAGGTCACGTTCCGGTCTGTGACCTCTAGTGTAAACATGATCTCCGAACACAGGAAGTACTCTGTCCTTATCTTTTGTACACGAGATACCGTATACTTTCATTTGCATGGATATCGAATAGCAATATTTTCTAATCCTGTGGTCAGATTATCAAGTACTGCAAAACTCTGTTGGTATTCTGTTAGTATTGTAAAAAGCCTTTAGCCTGAACACCCCAGACTGTCAGTACTGTGCAGTATTTCAGCTTTGTTGCCTGCCACGTTTAGTCAAATCTACCTTACAGATGCAATTACTAATTGATGGAGTCAAAAAAGAGACGGGGATGGACTTGAAACAGAGTGAGACAGTGAGAAAATACTGATGTGTCAAAATCTGGGTTGAAGTCCAGAGGATTTGAAGAGAGTTTACAGGCTTGGAGAGACGGCTGGAGTGAGAGGTCAATACCTGAAGGCGTCACATCTGCGACTAGAGGGAAACAGTATAAGGGCCCCCATAATCACTATTATCTACTAGGGCTGTGAATCTTCACTGGCCTCACGATTCGATTCGATTACGATTCAGAGGGCTACGATTCGATTCGATAACGATTATCGATGCATCTCGATGCATCTCGATGCATCTTAAATCGATGCATCACTTTTTTCCCGAATACATGATTTTTTTTCTCACTTTCTTTTTTCTCACTGTGTGGCTACTTTTAAAATAAAAGTGCATTTAGAATTGCATTGTATTATGATCCATAATTAAAATAAACAACTGCATGTACTTCCATTATATTTTATTTGATTATATTAATTTTTTTCTTCTTTTTTCTTCTTTTTTTTAATAATCGATTTTTGACATTTGTGAATCGATGCAGAATCGTGCAGGTCTGCATCGCGATGCATCTTATAATCGATTATTTTTGACACCCCTATTATCTACCCAGCACTTTTCTCTCTCTCTCTCTCTCCTTTCTATACTCAGCAGCTCTGCTGTGGAACGGCCTACCCGATAGCCTGAAGCTGACTAACTCCTTGAGCAATTTTAAGTTCACCCTAAAAAACTGGCTTATGGCCAACTGCACATTAGGGTAAATATAAATGTATTCTTAATTTATTTTAGACAGTCTGATGGTTTTAAGTTCTTTAATTGCGTGTTATTTTTAGGATTGGTTCTTTTATTTAATTTTATATTGCTTTTGATAAATCTGTTTTTAGTTTTTTAAGTAGGTAAAAATTTTCATAAAGGACGGTATGTATTTTTATGTATAAATGTCTGTTTTTATGTTGTTTGAACTGTATGTCTGAGACCAAGGACCACAATGAAAACAAGTCCTCTGACTTTATTGTGTTTTTATCCTTGATGTTGATGGCTGCATGTATTTTATGTCCCCATGTATTCATCCAAACATTGAATAAAATCAATCAATCAATCAATCAAAAACTCTCTCTCTAAACACAACTACCTTAAAAACACACACACACACACACACACACACACACACACACACACACACACACACACACACACACACACACACACACACACACACACACACACACACAGTGGAGAGGCCAGAGCCCTTTGATTGTGGAGGTGGCACCACGTGGGGGGAATCAGGGTCTGTTTTGATTCTGGCTGTAATGGGAAAAGGAGTGTGGCCATCACAGGCCCCAGTAATGTGCTAACACAAGAAATCAATGAGACTCACACCACTTCTACAGCCCCACAGCTCACATTGATTTATTGCAAATGTGTTGAAGATGAAGAGAGAGAGAGACTCTTTAGTAGCACTATAAGGCTGGGTTGTCAGTGGATTGTCGGAGAAAAAGGATGACGAGCGATGTAAGGAGGAGGAGGAAGATCAGGCCGGTGGGGGGGGGGATCAGGCAAAGAGGCGGGGTTTTGTGGGGTTTTGACCTTTGACCTCGGGGTCACGCTGATGTCTGTCACCTGGCAAGCAGGTGGAGAAAGTGATGCTGATGTGTTTCAGATGGGGCGTGTGATGTTTGTGCTGCACGCGCTGGTTTGCAGTCTTGGCCGTGCGTGTGCTGCGTGCTGCGTGACAGCTGCTGTCAGCCTGCAGTGAGATGGGTCAAAGGTCGTGGGGATGGTGGTGGCGTAGACTCCCTCAAGACAACATCACTAAACCAACCTGACAAACTAATGGACTGCTGCTCCATTTTGTCGTGAAACATGCCCCCGGTCCCTTGTCACTTTGCTAAAGCGGAGTATGTAATATGACTCGCTCATGCAGTGGGTGGCCATCTTTTCTTTCTTTTTTATGCCCACCTTTTTCTGAACTAAATTATTATTATTCTAGGGAGGTCATTTGAAACCGATGCTTTTTTAGCAGGGTTTTTGACTTCTTCATTATTTGACTTCACTTTACTGTAAATTTCAACTGTTTTTTTTTCCAAGACAAAACTTAATGATCTTGCTATTTCCCACTTAATTATGACTCTAGAGAGCAATTCTACATTTCATATTCACACAGCTTGTTGAGGATATCTGCAGAGATACACCACCATTAAATCATGTCGTAATGTAAGAGCCCACCAATCGCTTGGCATATTAATATCATGCTGATCATAACTCTACTCATTGCGAGTGCAATATGGACGCACTCAGAGACACTGAGAGGGGCTGACGTAGATGGGATTGAAGTGGATTACTGAGACAGGGCGACTCCACGGAGAGAATGAAAGCTTATGTTTGTATCGCGCTCTCATAAAATGTCTGTGCAGCATCAGTGAAACACAGTGTTTGGAATAACGCTGTTTAAAAGAACAGTTATTTTTTCAGTAACGGGGTAATCTAACTAATTACTGTTTCCGTCGTTACAACGCCGTTATCGTTACTGAACGCTAAATGCGGTGCGTTACTATGAAATGATTGAGTAAACTACCCGTAGCCTACACTAGTGTTGTCAAGTGAGGAGACCGGGTGGGTTAACATAACGAGATAAACGATTATGATTGGCTAAGGCAGAGTCATGTGTTTCATGGTAGCCAATCGGAGCCAGTGTTACACACGAGCCAGGAGTCAGGACACGGGCGACACACACACACACACACACACACAGACACACCAAACAGATTCGAGGAAGCAGCAGAAATGGCGAGTCCGGAGTAGAGAGCTGCGCAGGCCTGAAATTTCGGCCCGAGCCCTCCCCGGCCCGTGACATGCAGACCCGTGCCCGATCCAGCCCGTTGCGAGGCCCGAAGCCAATATTACGATATAATGACACATCTCTCTCCCTCTCTGTTCGGCGTGCTGCGTCGCCGCGCGGCCGTCCTGCGCAGCCTCTCTCTGTCTGTCTCTCTATTTGACTCTCTCTCTCTCTCTCTCTGTGTTCGGGAGCTGTCCGCTCGCTGTACATGGACGGACACGGCACAAACGGTTTCTCTCTCTCGGGAGCTGTCTACAGCTACTAACTCACGTGAGGGTCTGTGTGTGGCTGGGGGAGTGTCTGTGCACTCCTCCTCTTTGTCTGACTGTGCTCCGCTGTGTAAAATCAAGCGAGTACGCTAATACAACATTATTTAATTGAATTATTGAAACGGCCCGACCCCGGACCTATTAATTAAAAATAAATAAAAAACAAGCCCGGCCTCGGCCCGTTTTGGTCGGCCCGAGGGGCCCGTGAGGGTACGCAGCAATCCATGAAAATTTGGCATTTTCAAGGTGGAGATAACGCAAATAGTTACTTTCCCTGGTAACTAGTTACTTTTATTATAGAGTAATTCAGTTACTAACTCAGTTACTTTTTGGAACAAGTAGTGAGTAACTATAACTAATTACTTTTTTAAAGTAACGTTCCCAACACTGGTGAAACATATGTCTGTCCGCGCCGTGGCCATATACGGCTCTGCCAGAGTGGCTGTGGCCATCTCTCTGTGGGGGCGGGTGTGTGTGTGTGTGTGTGTGTGTGTGTGTGTGTGTGTGTGTGTGTGTGTGTGTGAGAGAGAGAGAGAGAGAGAGAGAGGTGATTGAAGGAGTTAAAGAGGAGATTAAAGTGATAATGTGCGTCGCTAATCCCATGCACTTTAAGAGGGCAAAGCCTCCAAACCACCAGCAGCCACACATGAAGAGGGGGCATCTATGGCCATTACGGTCACAGATCTCCATGGCAACAGATTATTCCGAGTGATTATCTGCCATATGTGGCTTGTCACAATTAGACGGCGGACGTGAGCGAGGTCAGGGGTCAAATGCTGATCAGAGCGAGCGGATTGCGTGAGTGTATAGAACCGTCACACTACAGCGTTTATTAGAATAACCGTCAGCGTGCTTAATGCGTTTAGCACATGTATCTGCCACCCCACACTCCACTTCTAAGCAGATATTCCTATTAGAATTCTGACGCTGCTGCAGCTAACTGTACATCACTTTGTTGGTAGTGGGTGACTTTAAATGCCGTTACATGTCATATTAACGCGCTTTCAAGAGGTTTTTGGTCTTACAAAATGAAAATCTTGGAATGAATACAACGGATTTATGATTCCAATCTGAAGGCGAATGTTCTTGAATCACCTTTGTGGCTGAGTAAGTAGGGAAGGGGAGGCGCTGTGTCAGGAGACGTGCGTGACGGAGACTTTTGAAAAAAGACAAGAAGAAGACAAAATCAAAATCAAAACATTTGCGGGTTGTTGTCACGAGTGAGCCTTTTCCATTAGGAGCCACAGACCCCAGGGGCTTTACAGAGAAGACTTCAGGGGCTTTACAGAGAAGACTTCATTTCCCAGAAAGCCATGTTCACACTAGCACCGTGGGAAAAAGGAATAAGGTGCAAAGTGGTTTATCCGTTATAGTGGATCATCTGGTCTGTGACTTTGACCCATGTGAGAAACAGACAGACAGACAGACAGACAGACATATAGACATATAGACAGATAGATAGACTGATAGATAGATAGAGAGATAGATAGATAGATAGATAGATAGATAGATAGATAGATAGAGATATAGAGATAGATAGATAGAGAGAGATAGAGATAGAGAGATAGAGAGATAGATAGATACAGTAGAGAGAGAGATAGATAGAGAGATAGAGATAGATAGATAGATAGATAGATAGATAGATAGATAGATAGATAGATAGATAGATAGATAGATAGATAGATAGATAGATAGATAGATCGATCGATCGATCCCTCCCTATCATTGGTGGGTATCTGTTGCTTCAACAAGCTCAAAGTGTTCTGATAGGCTGATAGAGCAGTGCAAAGATTTTAATGAGTTTTATCAGGCCTAGATTATGGAGAAGCGTATGTCTGTCCATCCATCTGTCTTCGTTTATTTTTTATGCTTCTTGATGTGTTGTCATTTCCCCCCCCCCCCCCCCATCCCCTCTGTGGTATCGAGTATCAATATTTTCCTGGGTATCGGTATCGAAGTAGAAATTCTAGTATCGTGACATCCCTATTCGTTATCAAAAGTGATCAAATCACATACAGTAGAATAGCCTAAATGTGTGTGATTTGGTTAAAGAGATAGTTCAGAGATACTTTGTCAGAGGGGAGGCCCATAGTCTCAGACTTTGAAAACCCCATGCTCTACTGTTCATTGTCCAATAAAGCAGAAATGCACAAGCAAAAATACTAGCTAGACTCTCACTATTATTTAATTGAAAAGCTTTTAAAATAATGTACGGTATAACAACACTCATGTGTCACTCACACGATTATCACTTCATCTACAGTATAGTACAGTGAAGACACTTTTAGGTACTTTGTAGCATCTTGCAACAAAAACTCCTCCTGGGACAAGATCCCATTCTGTTGCAGGCCACGAATGCGTTGGTGGGTGTGATATGAAACAGTTTGAGCATCATCCCCGGGGAGGCGAGGAAACGGGAGAGCCGCTTAAGCACTTTTCCAAACAGCAGATAGATAGACTCCAGGCTTATTACTGCATCCTGTCAGCTTGTGCGAGATGCACAGCGACAGTCCTTCTCTTTGATCAAATCTGTCAGAAGATGTCAGCCCGGGATCACGGGGTGCACAGGCAGCCAGCGCAGCAGACACATTTTGAATAGGGCTTGGATACGTTCTGACAAACCACTTAGGCTTAAACACCAATTAAGCTCCATGCACTACTAACATCTGTGGTCTATTAGATTGTCACCCATCACTATTAGGAGACACTTGGAGCCCTCTGGCATTCTGGGAAAATAATTACATTCTTTCTGCATCATAATTACTGCCTTGAAAGTGTTCCTTTCCAACACTAACAAATCGGGCTCTCTCTCTCTCTCTCTCTCTCTCTCTGTCTCACACACACAGACACACACACACACACACACACACACACACACACACACACACACACACACACACACACACACACACACACACACACACACACACACACACACACACACACACTCTCTCTCTCTCACACACACACTCTCTCTCTCTCTGTGTGTGTCCCCCTCTCTCTTTCTCTCTCTCTGTCTCTCTCTGTCTCTCTCTGTCTCCCCCTCTCTCTCTCTCCCGAAGCTTTCCTCATCTCTTGTCTGTTGTCTCTCCAGACACTAATGAAGTGGTTTAATCTTGACTCCAGAGGAGATGTCAGCGAAGAACTGCATTAATTATGCTCTTTGTCTGTCTAAGTTTAATGTTTAGCGAGACATTCTTTTAAGTGGACCTTTAGGCGGAGGTTGAGTTGTATTCGGGGGAGGGGGGGCAAAATATAAATTATTATTATCCCCGTTAATTCCCAACTATGCTGCACCACGCCAAAAATAGATTATAGACCAATCGACCATACACCACAACAACAACACATTACAAAGTAGACAATGACGACGCAATGTAATTAAGCAATTGTGGGGAAGAGGACAGCACATGGAAAAAAGTGACATGGGCACTGTGCCGGAGTCTACCTCCAGACACATCCTAACTGAACACACACACAGAGTCTACCTCCAGACACATCCTAACTGAACACACACACAGAGTCTACCTCCAGACACATCCTAACTGAACACACACACAGAGTCTACCTCCAGACACATCCTAACTGAACACACACACAGGGTCTACCTCCAGACACATCCTAACTGAACACACACACAGAGTCTACCTCCAGACACATCCTAACTGAACACACACACAGAGTCTACCTCCAGACACATCCTAACTGAACACACACACAGAGTCTACCTCCAGACACATCCTAACTGAACACACACACAGAGTCTACCTCCAGACACATCCTAACTGAACACACACACACAGAGTCTACCTCCAGACACATCCTAACTGAACACACACACAGAGTCTACCTCCAGACACATCCTAACTGAACACACACACAGAGTCTACCTCCAGACACATCCTAACTGAACACACACACAGAGTCTACCTCCAGACACATCCTAACTGAACACACACACAGAGTCTACCTCCAGACACATCCTAACTGAACACACACACAGAGTCTACCTCCAGACACATCCTAACTGAACACACACACACAGAGTCTACCTCCAGACACATCCTAACTGAACACACACACAGAGTCTACCTCCAGACACATCCTAACTGAACACACACACAGAGTCTACCTCCAGACACATCCTAACTGAACACACACACAGAGTCTACCTCCAGACACATCCTAACTGAACACACACACAGAGTCTACCTCCAGACACATCCTAACTGAACACACACACAGAGTCTACCTCCAGACACATCCTAACTGAACACACACACACAGAGTCTACCTCCAGACACATCCTAACTGAACACACACACAGAGTCTACCTCCAGACACATCCTAACTGAACACACACACAGAGTCTACCTCCAGACACATCCTAACTGAACACACACACAGAGTCTACCTCCAGACACATCCTAACTGAACACACACACAGAGTCTACCTCCAGACACATCCTAACTGAACACACACACACACAGAGTCTACCTCCAGACACATCCTAACTGAACACACACACACACACAGAGTCTACCTCCAGACACATCCTAACTGAACACACACACAGAGTCTACCTCCAGACACATCCTAACTGAACACACACACATAGTCTACCTCCAGACACATCCTAACTGAACACACACACAGAGTCTACCTCCAGACACATCCTAACTGAACACACACACACAGAGTCTACCTCCAGACACATCCTAACTGAACACACACACAGAGTCTACCTCCAGACACATCCTAACTGAACACACACACATAGTCTACCTCCAGACACATCCTAACTGAACACACACACAGAGTCTACCTCCAGACACATCCTAACTGAACACACACACAGAGTCTACCTCCAGACACATCCTAACTGAACACACACACAGAGTCTACCTCCAGACACATCCTAACTGAACACACACACACAGAGTCTACCTCCAGACACATCCTAACTGAACACACACACACACACACACAGAGTCTACCTCCAGACACATCCTAACTGAACACACACAGAGTCTACCTCCAGACACATCCTAACTGAACACACACACAAACTTCAAACAAACAGCCGTCTTACCCAACGCAGTATAATTGTCTCTGTTTCCGCCCTGCCGAGATGTCAACAATCTTTCCTGGTGACAGTCCTCTTGGCAAATCCGCCTCGATATGAAGCATAGCCGATGCGAGATTCTTCTTGTTATTTGTTTAATCCACCATTTTCTCGGCTAGTGCCCCATGTTGATCTAGTAAAAAATCTAATAAAAGTTACCTTTGTGTATTCACACCCCCCCCCCCCCCACACACACACACACACACACAAACATATGAACCTGACTGCAGAATTTGTAGCATGTTGGAAAAACCTGAAAGACACCAAATGGATTTGGGTCATTAAACCGTTCCAGTAAGAAGCAATAAGAAGCTCCCTGCACGTGACTTTTGCTTAGCACCCGCTAACCACTCACAACTGGGTCTATTTATGCAGTCACTCACGTCTTTGATTTAGTCTTTGCTTTCTTCCGAGTGCTCATTTAGATTACACGTCTTTGACTTTGCCTTGCTGCGTTCATAGAAAGATGACAGTAGTTATTTAGTGGTAACTCCTTTTCCAAGGAATCCAGGCCACATAGATGACACTGCTTCTGCTCTGATGTTTGCCAGTTCCTGAGGACTCAACCTATTGACTTAAGATGCTCTTAGCTTTCCAGAACAAAGTGTCCTGCTTCCTTCTTAGAGGTACCCCCAAAACATTGCCTAGAGTGCCATAAGGCTGAATGGCCACACCACACATGCATGGGCTTCAAGGCATTTGAGCTTGTTATATCTGTCCCCTCCATTCCTCTTTAATTTATTTATCTTCTTCTCTCTTAGAGGCTTTTACAACTATTTTCCTACTGTAGTTAGATCATGGTGTTAAAATGACGGGTTGCTTCTTCAGCACTCCCAGTAGGAACCCATAATGTAGGGGCGGCTGTAGCTCAGGAGCTAGAGCGGGTCGTCCACTAATCGCTTTGGATAAAAGAGGTCGGTGGTTCGATTCCCGGCTCCTCCAGTCTGCATGTCGAAGTGTCCTTGGTCAAGACACTGAACCCCAAATTGCTCCCGTTGGTGTGCCAGCACCCTGCGTGGCAGCCTGCCGCCATCGGTGTGTGAATGGGTGAATGTACCTACTGACTGTAAAGCGCTTTGGATAAAAGCGCTATATAAATGCAGGCCATTTACCATTTACGGTCAGATATTGTAAAAACCTCTAAAATGTGATTCAAGTCAAGTCAAGTCAAGTTTATTTATATAGCCCTAATTCACAAGCATGTCTCAGAGGGCTTCACAGAAAATATGTCTAGCTAATTCTAGCTGACACAACAGTAGCAAGAATAGACAGAATAAAGATAACATTTTGAACAATTGATAGAGAAATACAGAAAATATAGAAATGAAGGATAGAGCAGAGGAGAGAGCAGGAGAAGGGAGGAGAGCAGGGGGAATGTGAGAGAGTGATGGGGTGGGGAGGGAATGGGAAATGTTGGAGGGTATAGGAGGTGGGGAAGGAGCAAGAGGAGAGAGCAGGAGAGGGGGAAGGGGGGGGAGCGGGGGTGTGTGTGGGGGAGAAGAGAGCAGGGGGAGGGAGGAGGTGGGGAGAGAATGGGAGATGTGGGAGAGGAGAGAGCGTATGGAAGAGTATGGGAGTATAGAGGAGTATGGGAGACTATATGGAGAGAACAGATAAAAACAATTCCTTCTAAATACGTTGAAAATGTACGAAAACCTGTTACGTAATACATTGATGGATAAAACATGACTTTATTACATTAACCAGTTATCATTTCATGAAGGTTGGGAAAAAATAGCTGATGGTATAACAATAATATTTGACTAATAATGTAATAACTCAAATGATGACACTCTTCATATTCTTACAGGTTACTGCATTACATCATTGTTATTATTGAATAATAATGTAATAATTAAGCAATATCACACTCGAGGTCGTGCATTGTTGGCTAATATTGGCACTGCTGTGATTCGGTCGCAGGCACGAGGCCGCAGGCCGAGTGCCGTAGATAATCACAGCAGTGCCAATATTAGCCAACAATGCACGACCTCGAGTGTGATATTGCTTTTATACAACAGTTCTATTAAACAAAGCTGATTAAAAAAAAATGACAAAAAGCTGAGAAAATAGATGATTTCTGTATTTATTCCTCCGCCAACAAAAATAGTCCCCCCAGCTTTCCCTTTGCAGAAAATGTAGCCTAATCAGCCGTCAGGAGGAGGCGTAGCACCTGCCAGAGATCTCCGTGTCTTATCAGCGGAGACCGTTTTGAGTCCTTACCCTCATCGTCGTAACACAGCCAGTTCTCCATCTTTTGAAGCATGATGTTAGATTACAACGAGCTAGTTGTGTGGCTTAGCCTTCCAAAATGTTGCTGTTAATTTTTTAGAATGTAATACATAGAATTGGGAACGTTACATTCAATTTCATTCAGACTGTCTTTCTGGCTCAATCGCTGCCATTTTTCCCCCGGAGCCAGGGAGGGTGAGAGGAGGGAGGGTGTTTTACTGTAGTGGCTGAGAGAGCGTGTGGCACAGTGCTCCAAGCAGGTCGCGATGCACATTTTTTGCAACATCATCCAATCAGGGTGCATTCCCTGGCAATTCACATGGACGCGCATTGCTACGACCAGCATAGTTAAGACCAGACGTAAGCCGTGTTGGTGCAACAGGCGTAGACCGACGTAGGAGTTACGACCAGGCATAGTTAAGACCAGTTGGTGCAACCGGCCCCTGGAGGTTTCCGCAGAATAATGTTGCTCCCCCTCGTCCTCTTCTGACGAGCATTCATAGTTTAAGTCAAAAGTTATGTTAGGAAAAAAATCCATCTTTGCGCTCTCGGTTACGCTTTGAATGACGTTCAATGTAACGTGGCTGGTGTTTGTTTTGTTGATTAGAGCAGCTGTGAAGCGGAGTGATATAGCCTACCCTACACACAGTGAAGCGCCAGTGCATTATCGTGAAATATAGGCACTCGTAAGATCCCTCTTGTCCAATCAAATTGCTCGGCCGGAACTACCTGTTGTATAACATATGTTATTACCCTTACAGTAAAAACAAACAAACGTGAATTTCACATGTGGGGGGGGGGGGGGGATCCCAAGTGAAGTGCATCACATAACATTTTCAGACGCTCCACATGTTATACCACGATTACATGTGATAAAACATGTGCACATTTGGACAAACATGTTATATTCATATAGTTTTTCACCAGTTGAAAATATGTTACTCCCCTTATGAAGTAATGACGAGTGATTCATTTGATGTTAATTTGATTTGATGTTAGACTATATAGCAATGCATCGCATTAACAGTAGTCTCGGTTTCCAGACATTTGGTGAGCGGTGACAACAGCGCCACCTAACCACCAAACAACGGATTAAGACTGAGAGCTGAGTCTACATTAACAGGGGTTTATTACATATTTGGCTAATTTACTGTAGAGGGCCACCTTTATTATATTTTGAAAAGTTATTGCATCGTTTGGCAGTTGTAACACTATCAGTTGCCATTTTCTACCATAGTTTCCAAATAAAACATTTATTGACACAGACTGAAATGATCCCGTTTTCAAGCGGCAGGGCTGGAGTAGAGTTTCATCAACATTTCCTCGGTGCCGATTCCTTTGGTTGGCACTGATCAAACGGCCACAGTCAGCATGAAGAGACCTGAGCATATCCTGTCACACTGCACTCCCTGACCGTGGCTAAAAGGGTCTTACTAACTCAGGTCAGCATCCTGTCACACTGCACTCACTGACCGTGGCTAAAAGGGTCTTACTAACTCAGGTCAGCATCCTGTCACACTGCACTCCCTGACCGTGGCTAAAAGGGTCTTACTAACTCAGGTCAGCATCCTGTCACACTGCACTCCCTGACCGTGGCTAAAAGGGTCTTACTAACTCAGGTCAGCATCCTGTCACACTGCACTCCCTGACCGTGGCTAAAAGGGTCTTACTAACTCAGGTCAGCATCCTGTCACACTGCACTCCCTGACCGTGGCTAAAAGGGTCTTACTAACTCAGGTCAGCATCCTGTCACACTGCACTCACTGACCGTGGCTAAAAGGGTCTTACTAACTCAGGTCAGCATCCTGTCACACTGCACTCCCTGACCGTGGCTAAAAGGGTCTTACTAACTCAGGTCAGCATCCTGTCACACTGCACTCCCTGACCGTGGCTAAAAGGGTCTTACTAACTCAGGTCAGCATCCTGTCACACTGCACTCCCTGACCGTGGCTAAAAGGGTCTTACTAACTCAGGTCAGCATCCTGTCACACTGCACTCACTCCCTGACCGTGGCTAAAAGGGTCTTACTAACTCAGGTCAGCATCCTGTCACACTGCACTCCCTGACCGTGGCTAAAAGGGTCTTACTAACTCAGGTCAGCATCCTGTCACACTGCACTCCCTGACCGTGGCTAAAAGGGTCTTACTAACTCAGGTCAGCATCCTGTCACACTGCACTCACTCACTGACCGTGGCTAAAAGGGTCTTACCCACTCAGGTCAGAATGCCTCAATGACTTGCTTTCATATGTGCCAGTGGTGGTACTGTATAGGTGTGTTCCTAGTTGCCTTTGTTAATGCAGCTGTTTACGGCAATTTAGGGCTGAACCCGACTCAGAAGTTTGTCAGTCGAATCGGATTTGGCTGTTCAATACGAATATTCGACTATGCTTTTTTCTTTCTTTCTTTAATATAAGACTCTCTGGAAATCAGAAATCTATTGGCATGAGCTTGTTTGTTTAATTGGGACTTGGTTTTACACTATTAATAGGCTGATAATTATACCAAAATAGGCTACATAATATCAAGATCTATTTGGGGAAACTAAGCAATTCTATGTCAGATCAAACATTCAGCTGGAATGGAATCATCCTTGTTTCATAACCACATTTTGCGACTATTCGACTGTGAGATTGGCAGTGGAATCAGGCTCCTTCGAACGAATCGTCCACTATTTGGGGTCATACTGCATTTTCCAAATAGAAACATGTGGTTCGAGCGAACACTGTCACATTCACTTTGAAAGAGAGAAAGTCCGTTTCCACTGACATTGATGAACACAGCCTTTTGGGAGCCATGCTGTCCAGCTGTGTAGCGAGTGCAAGAGATGAATGAATCATTTTCTGTTTTCCTCTCTCATCATTTTCTGTTTTGTGCTTCTTCTTTCTGAGGGTAGAAAAGCATTGATAAGTGGGATATTGCACCCGACCGATTGGTTAAGGGGACACTGCTTCTTTTAAATGTAGTGGGTGATACCGCAGCATGTCTGGATGATGGGCGCGTTGAGTAAGCCCATGACCTGTAACAGCAGGTAGAGGTCTGCACGAGTGGAAAGGAGAGGAGAGAGAATATAGAGACCACTGTACAAGATGTTTCCTCAGGAAGGCAGAGAAGACGCAGCACTTAACCACCCAATAATGCTCAACCAACATGTACTTTACACCAGACAGCGCCACACACATGCGCAGACATGCACACGCACGCACGCACGCACGCCCGCACACACACACACAGTTACAATTACAATTAGTGTGAGCAAATGAGCAAACACCACACTCGTCTCGCACCATCAGCATCAAAATCTGTTCTCTTTACCCCCCACACATAATCATCAACAAAGACTCAGACAGACAGACAGACAGACAGACAGACAGACAGACAGACAGGCAGGCAGGCAGACAGACAGACAGACAGGCAGGCAGGCAGGCAGACAGACAGACAGACAGACAGACAGGCAGGCAGGCAGACAGACAGACAGACAGGCAGACAGACAGACAGACAGACAGACAGACAGGCAGGCAGACAGACAGACAGATGGACAGACAGACAGACAGACAGGCAGGCAGGCAGGCAGACAGTCAGTTGGGGTTGTGCAATAGAATCGATATGGCAATTATATCATTGTTTTCCCGCAATACTGTATTGATATTCCAGAAAGATACTGGGATATATCGCTGTATCGATTTTTTTTGGTAAAGCCGTGTGTTCAGTGACACAATAAGAATACTGATGCACTCCCCCTCCCTCCCTCCCCCCCCCCCCCAGTGTGTTCAGTAACACAGTGTGCAACTGTGCACATTTGCAAATACGCTTCTAATAAATTGGAATGAAAATTTTGAATGAAATGGTTTTGACTCAGTCTGTCCTCTGAGTTATAAATATAATGTGATTTAATTACATAATTACACTACCTGGGTGGTAATGCAGGATAACTACCGCTCCACCCGGCTCAATCTTTGTTCTGGTACTGGAAGCATCAATGAGTCCACACATTTAAATCTGAAATAGTTGGACTTTAATATGCTTTTGGTCTCTATGAGACCTTGAATGAAGGTCTCGCAGACTGAAAGCTCAGTATTAAAGTGAACTATTGCATCTAAAAATGGATCGAAGTGTGTGGAATCCCTCCTTTTCATTTTGGACGACACACGGCAAGCTTCAGCTCTATTTTGTTGAGTAAATTATGCCAATTA
>NC_139629.1:21732554-21740054 GCF_964638095.1 Poromitra crassiceps | reverse complement strand
GCCAGACTCTCTCTCCCGGCCAGACTCTCTCCCCGTGCGTGCGGGGGCCACTGCAGTGTAGGCACCAAGGACATGCAGCGGAGGGTGGAGCGGGTGATTTGTCTCCTCGGATTGAGCTCATCTCCTCGGAGGCCTCTCCTCCCTCTCCGTTCCCTGCGTGCCGTCTCATTCTGAAGGTAAAAGGCATTCCTCGAGTGTTTGCATAATAGCATCCGTTGTGGCTGTTCTAGCTGAGTGTGTTTTGTGAACTTGCACTGTAAATGATGTGCGCTCACAAATGGACGCAGGCACAGCTACACACAAAACGCATTCACATGCTGCTGCTAATACAATGCTACTTTCTGTGAGTGCTTTCTTAGTCTATTGCAGCTACAACAGACATCAACATATTTAACACCACACTGGCCTTTAGCTGAACTGCAGCAACACAGAACAACACATCATCAGTCTATTCTCGGCCTCTCATCTGACTGCCTGCCTGCTCAAACACTGCTTTGTTTATGTCTGTTTATTTCCCCCCCGGCCAGAGGGCCATCTCGATAAGGTGTGTCGAGAGAATATATTGTTCTACCTCTGAAATAGCTGATTTTAATCTCTGATCTGATGCAACAAATCAGTAGAGGAGAAGAGATGGCCTTGCTTCATCATGTAGAAATTGACAAAACGAGTGCAGTGCCCGCTGCTGCAGAGTGCTGTTGTTCAGTTTATTCAAAGTGTATTAATATTGAACGTGTGCCGTGTCGAAATGGCACCAAATCTGACACTGAGCGTCTTCGGATCGCCAGAAGTAGATCGGACGGTTCTCGAGGATATGCGAAGGACACAGAGATTCCTTGCTTCTGCCATCAAAAATGTAACAAAAAACAAAACAATTAACGCAACAATAAACAAAAATAAAATGGGATTAAACTGATATGTAAATTGAGAAAAATTAACCAGTCATCAGATAGCATCTCATGATAGCAGTCTGAGAGCATCTCATTTACTCTCATTACCCCATGTTTACACAGCAATGACACTGCTGCTTCCTTGTACAAATGTTATGTGTGTGCCAACCACCAACTAATCCAGAAGCCATTGAGCGTCCAGCACTGCCAGCAATTTACAATGTCCCATTTGGCAGCCAGGAGAGGAAGTTCCATAAAGCAAAGTTCTGGTCCAACAGGACACTGTGCTATGAGGCAATGCATATAATACATAGAACAGATAAAGATTTTTTATTTTATTATTATTATTATTATTATTTTTATTACACAGTCCATCAGGTGAGGTGTTCCCTAAAGCAGTGGTCCCCAGCCTTTTTTGTTTTATGTACCCTTTAAGGCCCAATTATACTCTACATTAAAGAAGACGGAGGTGGACAGAGCCTTCTGTCTGTACTCTGCGTTCATTTCGTGCGTATTTCTGTCCGTCATCTGAAAGCTTTTGGATACGCATGAAACGGAGCAGAACCACACACACACTCACACATTTGACTCTCTACTGCCCACTGGTGGATGTATTGCTTAACATGACACCAACGTGAAAGACATATGGAAGTACAGTATGTGGGCAGTGATGAGTACACCATTTGAAACGGACGCATTTATTCTCATATGAAAATGGAGTATAATTGGACCTTTAGCCATTGAGAATTGGAGAGAAGAAAAATGTGGATCTAGCTGTCAAGGAAGTAAGTTGGAGTATTCAACTTCCGTATATATGATCTTTGTGTGCAACACGCGACCATGCAGGCGACATAGGAGAACGCCAGGATTGGGGGGGGAGTTTTGGGCGTGGTTTCTGAATGATGACGCGCTCCACAGAGTCTCTATGCTCCCCTAAACTTGAGTCCAGAGTGACATCAACTGAATGTTTGATGTTTGCTAGTAGCTAGTTAGCGTGCTTTCTCACTGAGAACGATTGCTTTCGTTCCGTTTCGTTCCACGCCTGAGTATGATTATGACCCCTCCCCTCTCCCCCGCTGGTCAGCTTTCACATTACAAAATGTATTCCGTAATCAACTACGCCTGGAGTGTATCCTCGCCCCTGTGTTGTCTACGTGGTTCGGTACGGTTGGTGTTCACGTTCGCAAGTGTTCCGTCCCCTGGCACGCCCAAGCGTTCCCTAGATCACCTTTTCAAGTGGACCCTGTCACGGTTCACTGTTCCACGCCCAGGCACGGAACGCAACGTTCACACTCATCAAACGAACCGGACCTGGGGTCAGTTGGGGACAAGTGTGCTTGGTTCCACTCCTGGGTCCCCAGTGTGAAAGCACCCTTAGTTTCCACGCAGTACGTGAACACTTTACACCTGCTGGGGGGGGGGGGGGGGGGGGGGGGAGTTGCAGCCCACACATACCAAAACTTTAGCTATGGGCTTATGAAATTAGGAATATATTTTTTTTGTCATTTTGGAAATAAATTACAATCCCCAGTCTTTCCAGGTACCTGCAAGCTGCTCTCCTCTTCTTAAAGATTGAGAGGGACTGTCAGATCGGATGGAGTTTGATAACCCGTTCCACCACTGAGGAAGCACAGGACAGAAGAGTCTAGTCTTAGGGTCTTGTTGCAGTGGCAACAGCAGGTGCCGTGCCTTGGCAGAGCATAGTGGGCGGGAGGGAGCGTAGACCTGCCTCCAATCGTTCAGGGAATTCTTCCTTTGAAGTCCGTAATAGCTGCTGTGCTGCTGTGCTGCTGTGCTCCCAGCAACAATAGCCCTGTCCTCAAAAAACACCCAGTGTCTGGCAGAACAGAATAAAGATGCTGGCACTGTAGTAACTTGGCATCATGTCCAGCAAGGCAGGCAATAACCTTCTTTTGTTTGTTTGTTTGTTTGTTTGTTTGTTTGTTTGTTTGTGTTTTGTTTTGTTTTGTTTTGTTTTGTTTTGTTTTGTTTTGTTTTTTGTTTATTTATTTATTTATTTTTTTATGTTTTGTCTTGTTTTGTCTTGGTTTTGTTTTGTTTTGGTTATGGTTTTTGTTTTTGTTTGGGGTTTTTTTGTTTGGGGGGGGGGGGGGGGGGATTAGGAAGGACAGAGTTGAAAGGTATTCAAATTATCAAATTATTCCAGTAACAATGAACTACAATTTCAATATTTTCACTCAACTTATTTTGTCTCTTTTAACACATTCACTGCCAGCCGTTTTTTTTTTACTGTAGGTAGGTTTTGCCAGAGGGTTTTTTTGAGGATTCTGGCTCATTTTACAAGAGCCGAGGATTCTTTTCTGCTTTGACTTTGTGAACACAAAGTTCACAAAAGTACTAATAGAATGTGTGCTTTCTCTGTCTAAAAGAGTTAGTTTGTAGAGTTAGTAGTTATGTAGATATTAGCCGTTGAGTACAGCATGGTTTCAGCGTCTGAAAATTTATTTTGAGATAAATGGCTTTTTGTGAAATTCGATAGAACAGTCACTTTAACCATTCATTTTTGGCATCAGTAAGACCGTCAGACATCTAAACAATAGTTTTGAACAGTAATTTCCTCCATAACAGCAGGAAACACCCCTCTCCCTTCAAACTCCTCCCTCCGTGTGTCTTCTCCTCCTTCCTCCTGGCTCTGCAGCGGGCGTGTCAAGCGCGTTGCTGCTGCTGCTGCTGCTTGCCTGCCTGCGACGCTCCTTGTGCGAGTCAAGATGGGCCGGGGAATGCGTGGGCGATGGGCAGATGTTGATTCTGGCCTTTCTGCGGTGTTTCAAAGTGTGTTTCACCTATAATCTATTATGCAAATCGCTCTCCGCTCTCTGTGCTGCTGCTGCTGGCGCGGCCGCTCGGGCAAGTCTGGATGACTGTAAAATCGCCAAGCAATTTCCTTGAGAATGGCTTCCTCCCGCCGCTGTTTTTTCTTTGCTTTCGCTCGTCTGGGGGGAGCACTGTCAACACTTAGTGGGTCGGTAAAATAGATTATACACATTCAATACCTCCAATAATTGTATAGGAGACGTAAAAGGGATTGATCAACGCCCCACCGTCAAAAAAAAATCGAGTTAACACGTCGTTGGCAGTCAACAGCTGGATTCTGAAAACGTGTTAACACGTCATTGGCAGTGAACGTGTTAAGGGTGCTTTCACACTGGCGCCCAGGTACCATTCCCGAGCACACTTGTCCCCAAATTGACCCCAGTTTCGGAACGTTTGATGAGTGTGAACGTTACGTTGCGTTCTGTTCCGTTCCGTTCCGCGCCCGGGCGCGCAACGGGGAACCGTGACAGGATTCGCTTGAAAAGGTGGTCTGGGGGGCGCTTTGGCGTGCCCGGGCACGGGACACTTGCGAGTGTGAAAGCCAACTGTTCCGAACCACATAGACAACACACGGAGCAAGGATAAACTCCAGGCATAGTTGGTGACACAATCGTTCCCGGGTGCGAAACGGAACGGAACGGAACGAAAGCAATGGTTCCCAGTGCGAAAGCAGCCTTAGGCCATGTCCACACGGAGACGGAAGCTATCTTTTTTTTTTTCGTTTCAGAAAAGTTTTCCATAAACATGGAAACGTTTCAAGAAATGTGTGTATCCACATGAAACCACTGAAACCGCTGTAGAATAACAGAGAAAGACAATCTCGTCATAATGGCATACAACCTCTAGGGGCGCACAGTCTATAATGTGTATCTCACTGTAGCAGCAGCTTAAACCCTTGGCTTTGCGGGGAGGTTTGCCATGTCGATGAATAAAATGATTAAACCTACAGTATACAGGCAAATGCAGAGCTGTTCAGCAGGGCTGATGGTCTCCCTGTAGCCTACAATATAGAACGTTAACTATCGGTGACATTCCTGATATCATCCACTTCCATGATCTTTAGACATGTTGCAAACACATCCCAGCGTATAGGCCGCTCCTGCACATCACATCACAGGCTAAATGATGCAACATAAATATACATTATATAAACTCATGGTAGGGCTGCACGATATTGGAAAAAACTGACATTGCGATATTCCCCGCCCCTGCGATATATATTGCGATATGAAAAAATACAAATTTTCACCAGATTACCAGAATAGTTATATTTTAAAGAAAATAATACTTCTATAATGATTGGGATGATTTTGTAGAGGAGTCCATCTGATTTTGGAGGGGAAATTAGGTATTTTAAGGTTTCTCAACCACTGGGCTGTGGCCTACTGGTAGGCCTCAGAGCGTCATCTATCAGGGTGCATACACATTTTGACCAATGGATTTCCATGACTTACATACATGAAAAAGTGAGTGAGTTATGACATTCTACTTTAAAATATCACTAGCCTATACTTCACTTAGTGTAATGCAGCCTTTAAAACCAGGGAAAGACAACATGTATGCTGTATCACCATATTACCATATCCAACATCTAAGACCATATAGTCTCATATCACAATATGAGACTTGATATATTGCCCACCCCTAATATTGAGTGCCAGAATCTACCTCCCAATGATGCTATTTACAGAAAAACATTAGATTTAATTGATTATAATCACTGCTTTCAACTTCTTTCGTTCTTCTAACGTTTCAATAAATCAACAATGAAACACCCCTGCCAATTTACACACTTGGTCTGACCCCCCGGAAACCCCCTCCAGAAACTACCAAGTGGTACACTCCGCATTTGGGGAGTTCCGGTTTTTGAGCACACGCAGGGCAGTACAGAGAGACGAGGATTCACATGCAGCCGACCCGTGACAAACAATTAATTCGTGAAAAGTAATAAATATACATTTAATTGCGCAGATATGTCTCTTGTCTTTTTATTTTCACTGACATGTTTTGTGTAAATGAGTCGCTATGTATCTATCATGTGATGTGATGCAACATCAGACTGAAGGGGAGAGACAGCCGCAGTGATACACGGACAACTTCGTTCTCAGTAATCACTTTAGCCTTCGTGTCATTATAAGTTGCGGTCTTGCTTTTTGGTGTTTCAAGAGTAAATATCTCCACTCCACGGACATGTTGAGTTACAGCAGCCAGCCTGCTGTATGCTAGTGCGCTGCAAGCTGTGGACAAGTCCGCCTCCACAATCACATCGTTTACAGACAGGCTACTGTCAGCAACGCAACATAAGCACAAATAATTCAATTGAGCTCTGTGCATATTTGTTGTGTTGAAGCTAAGCACTAAATGAGTGAGTACAGTAGCGGGGCGTCTCTCTCCTTTGAGAGAGCCTGCATTTCACTCAGTAGCCTCCCCTAAAGTGAGAGTTTATCAAGCAACATGACGAGTTAATTTGCTTTTGACATCGCACGTCCTGCGATGTGACTATCGCGCATGCGCACATTGCGATGACGATGTGTAAACGATATATCGTGCAGCCCTAACTCATGGCATAAATGTGTTTTTATTGGAAAAAGTCGCGTCAAGTAAGCTAAAGTCTTGTTGGAGTGGACACGAGCGGATATCACAGACATCACAGTGCAACCGCGTGTTCCTCAAACCTCTCACTTCCCTATTCACGTTGTATTTACGAGGGCTATATATAGGGCAAGAGAGTATGTTGGTTACACTCAGGGTTTAGATTTCATTTCATTTCATTTTGTCCAATATTAAAATATTCCAGAATTGCATGTTGTATTAAAAATAAATATAATTTCTATCTAACACGTTAAGCCTGATTTTGTTTGTGTTATTGTAAAAATGTAGCCGCCGCTAAGCCTTCTGGGAAATATCCGATGAAGGGAGGGGAGGGGTGGATGGGTAGAGTCAGCTGTGTGGAGCCCTGAGGATGTTGTAGGCTACACGCTGTTCTCCGTGTCCACTTGTTGCTGACGGTGGTAATAGAGGAGCATTATATTTTGCTGCAAGATCCCCACTGCTGTAGCACGAACGTTACTGCCATGATTGTTATTGTTGCTGGTGGAGAGAGGTGGGGCTATGGCGTCATCGTTTCAGGAAAGATGCGTATGGGTTGTAAACACGGAAATGCAAGGGTGGCGTCTTCAGATTTAATCACTCTGGGACCCGTTTTGAAAAATTAGCGTATACGGCCAGAACGTATAGTCCCAGAACGCGGTTCCATCTGGACGAAACGGCTATATGACAAAAAACTTTAGCGGATACACCTAAAGTCGTCTCCGTGTGGACATGGCCTTAATCTATAGCAGCACTTCCCCCTTCTCTTCATCATTCTGTCAGTGTCAGTCTCGTCAATTGAGCAGTCTGCGAGTCCTGTTAAATGATTAGTAAGCCCACAAGTGAATGTGTGCAAAGCCTCTTGCACTCCATCGGCTTATGAGCGGTAAGCTTAAACACACTTTGCTAAACTCCCCGGCACCGCGTGGCACGCACAGCCGCCGCAGACACACAGGTGTTCCTCGCTGAAGTGAGCAAATTCATTCCAAGGACACATTCTTAACTCTCCGCATGTCCTCTCAGATAGTATTTGCTATAGACAGTTTCGCCGGAATTCATGTTGCTAGGGAACAGTTTGGTATCAAGTTCATTTCCTGTCAGCAACAAGGAGCCTAAAAAGAAAGGATAAGACCTCAGCATTTATCAACGCTGTTATGGATTTTTCAGTC
Organism: Poromitra crassiceps; assembly: GCF_964638095.1. Lineage (NCBI taxonomy): Eukaryota > Metazoa > Chordata > Actinopteri > Beryciformes > Melamphaidae > Poromitra > Poromitra crassiceps. Next base: position 21,732,574 of record NC_139629.1, on the reverse strand, counting down.
AAAGGTGAACCGACACAGAT
>NC_139629.1:21667554-21727554 GCF_964638095.1 Poromitra crassiceps | reverse complement strand
TTACTCTACACAGACAGTAATATTGTAAAGTAACTTATTACTTTCAAATGAAAGTAACTAGTAACATGTAGTATATTACATTTTGAAAGTAACTTGCCCAACACTGGTGTGGAAACACACATGCACACACACACACACACACACACACACACACACACACACACACACACACACACACACACACACACACACACACACACACACACACACACACACACACACACTCACCTGTATATGAGGATGGAAAGGCTTGCTTCCATACACATGCTGTACCCACTCACTTCATTGAAATGGCCTATTTATTATAATTCCCAGTAGGAGGAAAGTGTGTCGGCTGACGAGCTCACAAAGCCATGGCCTCCTGGAAGCCACATTGAGCCTGTCATCAACGATTGAATTCAGAGATGCCTTTGAGTCCAGATGTCAATATCATCTACTGTACAGTATGTCAATGTGCTGTTATGTGCGTAGGTGGCTGCAGTTACCTGCTGTTATCAGCACCATTTATCTCCGTTTTGATTCAAGGCATTAACAACGAGTCAATATTACATTTGAGAGTTGGGACTATAGACTGTACAAAATATATTGGGACCAAAACTCATTTCATTTACTTGAAGTCAGACCCAAAAGCCTATGCGTGTGTGTGTGTGTGTGTGTGTGTGTGTGTGTGTGTGTGTGTGTGTACGTGTCCGTGTGTGCGTGTGTGCGCGTGTGCGTGTGTGTGTGTGTGCGCGCGTGTGTGTGTGTGTGTGTGTGTGCGTGTGTGTGTGTGCGTGCGTGCGTGCGTGCGCGTAGATGGAATTTGTGAGAAAACGCCAACATTGGTGGCCCTGTTTGTTTGTTCCATGCAGACGTTCTGTGAGTGTGTGCCAAGCTCCTCCCAGCTCAAACACCGCTGGTCAGACTCAGAAACGGCCAGAGAAACCCCGCCCAAGGTAAGGACTGGTCACCATGACGCACGCACGCACACACGCACGCACACACACACACACACACACACACACACACACACACACACACACACACACACACACAGAACAGTACGTGTAGCTTGGTAGCTAAGCTCGCAGGTTGTTTTTGTAGTTTCTCTTTGAAAACACGCCGGTAGCAGAAGCACCAAAGGCACAGGTTACTTCTGTGAGTCAGACTCATTTTTGACAGGAATAATAATTGCGTTAGCAGCTTTATTGTAACCCAATTATGGAGGTATCCTCATGTCTGATCCCCAGAACAGAAATGAAGTTAGGAGAATTAGAGTTATACGGAGCCCCATAAAGTCCCGAGAGGTGACTTTTTTTTTTATCCTGTGCGCACAAGATAAACAAGATACAATGTCAACTTTGGAGAGTTTAGAGACTCCGTACAGGTGTCAGGAGAGAGAGAGAGATAGATCCTCGTTTCCCCCCCCCCCCCCCCATACCAACAAAACAATTGATCGAGTTCTTCGCTATATGTGAAACCCAACCAGCATATTTGATCTCCTCACCTCAGAGTTTGAGGTACCTGGAACAGCAGGGAGTGCTTCAGAGTAGGGATGTTCATCAATTATCGAAAATCGATAATCGATCGTTAAGGATTGGAATCGATCCTGTGGCATTTGGATCGATTTTTTAATTATTAAATTTTTTTTTTTTTTTTTTTTTTTTTTTTTTTGGGCTAGGTTTGGGTAGAATTCGTTCCTCCTCGCCCCACTCCATTGCACAGCCGACTAACGTGAGGTGGAGCTTCATATAGTCTCTAGTTTTCTGGCTGGGCACGGGCCTTTGTGCCAACAAAACTGTTTTAAACATGAGAAATTCACACCGGCATGCGCCGGGGACAGCAGTGTTGGAGAGGAGACACATTGAAATAAAGAGTTCATTGAGGAGAACACGTTGTCTTTCGTATTTTCTGCCATAGGCATTCATTTTGTTTAAAAAAAAAAAAAAAAAAAAAAAAAAAAAATTGAAAATATTGAAAATTTTCTAAGTATTAATAAAATCGATAATCGATAATTGATCGTTAATTCTCACCGATTATCGATTTTGGAAAATTTTCAAAATGAACATCCCTACTTCAGAGCCCCACACCTATCATTACATCTCTCTCTCTCTCTCTCTCTCTCTCTCTCTGCCTGTCTGTCTGTCTCTCTCTCTGTCGTTCTCTCTCTCTCTTCTTATACATTCCTGCTGCGGTCCTTTCACTGTAAAGAGAAAAAACAGAAACAGGAGCACATTATGCATACTGTAATAATGAGTTGCTCACCTGCATGAGGGATTATGTATCATTGGCGATTATAATCACAATGGGCTTTCTCCGCTGCTCTGGTGATGGCAGGCAGTGTGAGGGATTACTGCATATTAGACATCAGGTTTAGCCGGCGAGCAGCGGCGATGGCACAACCTCCACTCCAGGACCCAAACACTCCTCTTTAGATGGGATTAAGGCCCATTGATACCTGATGCAGCATTTGCGTGTATATCCCTCATTTGTGTGTGTATCCCTTTAAGACTGCGAACCGCGTCACGTGGTTCGCGGTCTTAAAGGGATACACACACAAATGCTGCATCAGGTATCAATGGGTTAAGGCCCGCGGATTCTCTGAACGGAGCAGAGTGATGAGCGGCTGCATCTGCAAGAAGAGGAGAATAGAAGAACAGGATTTTGGAAGAAGCTGCATATTGAATACTGATGTGAACCTGATGCTGAATTGGATGAACTGACTGTGGGTTTGGTGGATGTTTGTCTGCGAGCCTGTGTGTGTGTATGTGCATTATGCCTGCTAGGCATATGCGTGCTATTATAGGCCTGCAACTATTATTATCGATTAATCTGTCGATTATTTTCTCAACTAATCAATTAGTCGTCTATAAAATGTCACAAGATGGTGAAAAATGTTGATCACTTTTCCCCCCAAAGCCCATAACCTCCTCAAATGTCTTATTTTGTCCTGACCAACAGTCCACACCTCAAAGATAATCAGTTGACTGTCGTAGAAGAGTAAAGAAAGCAGAAAATATCTACATTTAAGAAGCTGGAACGAGAGAACCCACCACGCACACACACATGTCATGCACATACGCACGCACACACACACACACACACACACACACACACATACACACACACACACACACGCACACACACACACACAGTACAGAACAATACAATAACACATTAGGGTTTTGACCTGTATGAGGGAACCCATGTTTCCAACATAAAGAAATAGACAAACTTAATAGGGCTGCACGGTGTGTATTAATTATAATTAGCCTACTGTTAGGAATGATAGGGAGGGTTATTGTCCCTCTTCTCCTTTCTTCCTTGTTTCCTTTCCTAAACACTTTTGACTGGTTTTCATTGAGAAATGAGGTGTGGTTAAGCTGTGTGTCCAGGTGATGTCATTGAGGTGCGCACGCAGCCACTGGAGCAGATTTATGAATGAGCACTTCCCAGGTGTGTGCGCGCGGCAGATTTGAATGAATGCTCGAGAGGCGACACCACGCCAGAGGACCGACACACTCACACACGTCTCTTTGGACCGATACACGTATTTATTGAGAACCAGCTTTTTGTTTTACATTGTGGATCCTTCCAAAAACAACTTAAACTGAACTGAAACGACAAAGACGGAGCTCGCCGCTCTGGAGAGCCAAGACGGTGCTGGCGAGGCCTTGTCAGAGGTCCGCTAACGTAGTCAGCTACTACATGACATCAATCTACTACTACGGTAAGCTGACCCACCTCTAGTGATTATTTCTCGTTTGGAAACCAGTCCTTTGTTTTGTCTGTTTCTATCCCCTCTTTTCTCCTCTTTCACATACTCCAGGTTAGGACTAGCTTGGATAGCTAAATGCTACAAACACATCTTGTCCCCTAGACTGCTAGTCCGTAACACTACTGTATGCTGAAATGCATTTCCACACTTGCTCCCAATTTATTCCAGAATTGTCTTCAGTATCACTGCTCATATCAGCTATTCATTCCATACTAAGATGATTTAAAAAAATCCAGATAACCGTGATGTTTCTATTGAAACATTTTGGTTTATGTTTTTTAGCAGTCAAAAAGGCTATGCCTTATATTCTCCTGTTTTGTTTGGTTCTTTGGTTGGTTGGTTGGTTGGTTGGTTGTTTGTTTTTATTTGAGCTGTGCAGCCCTACAGCATATCCTAGCAGGCAAACTGCTGGACAGGGGCAGATATTTATATTCATTTTTACTGCAATCGAATGAAACACCTCTGTCCAAAAGGACTTGACTGCAGGGCAATGCTGCCACACATGAATGAAGGTTCCCTGTCCACAGCCATGCCAGCAGAGATCAGAGGAACTGAAGGTTCCCTGTCCACAGTCATGCCAGCAGAGATCAGAGGAACTGAAGGTTCCTTGTCCACAGTCATGCCAGCAGAGATCAGAGGAACTGAAGGTTCCCTGTCCACAGCCATGCCAGCAGAGATCAGAGGAACTGAAGGTTCCCTGTCCACAGCCATGCCAGCAGAGATCAGAGGAACTGAAGGTTCCTTGTCCACAGTCATGCCAGCAGAGATCAGAGACAACACATGAATGAAGGTTCCTTGTCCACAGCCATGCCAGCAGAGATCAACACATGAATGAAGGTTCCTTGTCCACAGTCATGCCAGCAGAGATCAGAGGAACTGAAGGTTCCTTGTCCACAGTCATGCCAGCAGAGATCAGAGGAACTGAAGGTTCCCTGTCCACAGGCATGCCAGCAGAGATCAGAGGAACTGAAGGTTCCTTGTCCACAGTCATGCCAGCAGAGATCAGAGACAACACATGAATGAAGGTTCCTTGTCCACAGCCATGCCAGCAGAGATCAACACATGAATGAAGGTTCCTTGTCCACAGTCATGCCAGCAGAGATCAGAGGAACTGAAGGTTCCTTGTCCACAGTCATGCCAGCAGAGATCAACACATGAATGAAGGTTCCTTGTCCACAGTCATGCCAGCAGAGATCAGAGGAACTGAAGGTTCCTTGTCCACAGTCATGCCAGTAGAGATCAGAGGAACTGAAGGTTCCTTGTCCACAGTCATGCCAGCAGAGATCAGAGACAACACATGAATGAAGGTTCCTTGTCCACAGTCATGCCAGCAGAGATCAGAGGAACTTGAGTCGATGTTCTCAAGCCTGGGGGGAGTGAGAGATGCTGTGTGAACGATGTGGAAACAGCTGCAGGTTCCCAACAACATTCTTTCCCAATCTGCAGATGTGAGTGGAACCCATCTCGTTCCCATTGCAACTGAGGTTTGAGGATTTCAACATGAATTCTTGGTCTTGTGTTTGAATAAGTTTTTGCGTATGCTTGTGTATATAGGATATGCCTTTGTATGTGTGTGTGTGTGTGTGTGTGTGTGTGTGTGTGTGTGTGTGTGTGTGTGTGTGTGTGTGTGTGTGTGTGTGTGTGTGTGAAAGAGAGATTGTGAGACTCCTGCTGTTTTCCTGCTTATCTAATGAGCAGACAGAGCCTTTGGTCCAAGATCTGTCTGCCAACTCTGCTGCGTGGGAGGACATCATTTCCATAGGGAGGATCTCTCTCTCTCTTTCTCTGTCTCTCTGTGTGTCTCTCTCTCCCCCCCCCCTCTCTCTCTCTCTCTCTCTCTCTCTCTCATCTATCTATCTATCCCAGTACCCCCGTTGTCCCTTCAAATCACATGGTGTGGCATGTGCAGAGACAGGAGACCATTTGAAACTCAGCTACTAATTACAGACTGGACTCCCACTGTGAGCTTGAGAGCTTCACTTACCAAAAAAACCAGTGTTAAGAGGCTGCGTGCGTGCGTGTGTGTGTGTGCGTGCATGTGTGCGTGTGTGTGTGTGTGTGTGTGTGCGTGCGTGCGTGCGTGTGTGTGTGTGTGTGTTCCAATAATAGTGTCATAACACTGCTACAGAGTTGGAGAGAGACAGCTAGAGCGACAGAGATATAATACTGTATATCATGTATTATGCTACGACGAGGGAGTTTAGATTAGGTGTATTCACCATCTAAGTCTGCCTTCACACCTGCCTCGATTAGTTCGATCGACTCGAACCCTGGTTGGTTTTCTTGGTGAGGTACTTCCACGGCTTCCTCTCCCAAAGCCCGAGCTATAGCCCAATGTCGTGAAGCATTCACACTCGGACCAAGACCTTGTTGAAGAGAGGTGGTCTCAGTCAAACGAACTCTGGTACGGTTCGTTTGTGGTGAGAACGTGATCCGAGGTATAATATTAAATAACGTGCCATGCAACTGCAAATTGGCTGTGAAATAGGTAATTTGGCACTTCAGAATTTCTATGGGGGAAAAAATTAATTAGAGGGGGTGGCAACCTTTTTGATATCAAGGGCCATTTTCAAATTTGCTTGCCAATCAGTGTGCCTTCCGCGCTGGCATTTCTCATCTGCTTTCTGTTGCCATGGAAGGCAACCAATCAGAGGCAGAGTAGAGTGGTTCACTGACTCACTACGGTAAATATATGAAAGGTCAATAAATAGGTTAAATAACATGTTGTGCAAATGGCTGTGAAATAGATATTTGGCACTAAAGAATTTCTATGAAGAAATCTCAATTTATTGCTACTGTGCGCTGCTGTGCCACTGGTTAACCCTTCGCGGGCCAGAGGTGGAACCCGTGCCATAGGTTGCTGACCCCTGAATTATTAGAGTAATCGTGGACAGACATGGACTTGTGAGGAGGTGCAGTGCCTGGGGGACAGACGTGGACTTGTGAGGAGGTGCAGTGCCTGGGGGACAGACGTGGACTTGTGAGGAGGTGCAGTGCCTGGGGGACAGACGTGGACTTGTGAGGAGGTGCAGTGCCTGGGGGACAGACGTGGACTCGTGCAGAGGTGCAGTGCCTGGGGGACAGACGTGGACTCGTGCAGAGGTGCAGTGCCTGGGGGACAGACGTGGACTTGTGAGGAGGTGCAGTGCCTGGGGGACAGACGTGGACTTGTGAGGAGGTGCAGTGCCTGGGGGACAGACGTGGACTTGTGAGGAGGTGCAGTGCCTGGGGGACAGATGTGGACTTGTGAGGAGGTGCAGTGCCTGGGGGACAGACGTGGACTTGTGAGGAGGTGCAGTGCCTGGGGGACAGACGTGGACTTCTGAGGAGGTGCAGTGCCTGGGGGACAGACGTGGACTTGTGAGGAGGTGCGGTGCCTGGGGGACAGACGTGGACTTGTGAGGAGGTGCAGTGCCTGGGGGACAGACGTGGACTCATGCAGAGGTGCAGTGCCTGGGGGACAGACGTGGACTTGTGAGGAGGTGCAGTGCCTGGGGGACAGACGTGGACTTCTGAGGAGGTGCAGTGCCTGGGGGAGAGCCGTGGACTTCTGAGGAGGTGCAGGGCCTGGGGGACAGATGTGGACTTGTGAGGAGGTGCAGTGCCTGGGGGACAGATGTGGACTTGTGAGGAGGTGCAGTGCCTGGGGGACAGCCGTGGACTTCTGAGGAGGTGCAGGACCTGGGGGACAGATGTGGACTCGTGCAGAGGTGCAGTGCCTGGGGGACAGACGTGGACTTGTGAGGAGATGCAGTGCCTGGGGGACAGACGTGGACTTGTGAGGAGGTGCAGTGCCTGGGGGACAGACGTGGACTTGTGAGGAGATGCAGTGCCTGGGGGACAGACGTGGACTCGTGCAGAGGTGCAGTGCCTGGGGGACAGACGTGGACTTGTGAGGAGGTGCAGTGCCTGGGGGACAGACGTGGACTTTTGAGGAGGTGCAGTGCCTGGGGGACAGACGTGGACTTGTGAGGAGGTGCAGCAGCCTGGGGGACAGACATGGACTCGTGAGGAGGTGCAGTGCCTGGGGGCAGTTAGACAAACAAAAAACTAATAATAATATAAAGTCACACACACATACATCCGGTTCCGGTTGAGCGAATTGTTTGTCACGCCACGCCGCGCGTTGAACAAAACTTTAAATAATAACTTTAATTGTGAGTTGTTGTTTCTTTTAACTCCGCCACTAAACCTTGCTACTAACTGCGTGTTGTTTACGAGTGACTATGGCGGATAAAAACCTCCGAAGCAAAGACAAAAGCGATCCAGTCCCAGGAGAGATTCACAACCTGTCGGCTATTACTCATGAGCTGAGAAAGATGAATGACCGTATTAACGGTATGCAAACAAGCTTGGAGATAATGTTGGACGAAAAGCTAAAAGGTCTGCATACATCTCTAGAGAAGAGCTTTAACAAAAAGGTGGATAATTTGCGTGATTCTCTAATAAAAACCGCAAATGAGAACAAAGAAGCCCTCAAACAGGAAATAGAGAGGAAAGCCAAGCAGATTCAAGACAACATGGACATGGAGACCGGACTATTAACAGCTCGGCTTGATCAGATGGAAGCCAATATGATTACAGTTAAAATGAATCGACCCAAATTCGACACTGATGTTTCCATCACGGTCGCCGGCCTCCTCTTTGAAGATGGCGAGGATGTCAAGGAACGGGTTGAACGGCTTCTGACGGAGGTCTTGAGATGTCACCCGTCGCCCAGCGTAGTTAACGCCGAGAGGCTGAAGCCCAGGGGACGTGGGCCGGGTCTCATCAAAGCCGAATTCGGCTCTACGGAGGAGAAAATAGCGGTGCTAAGAAGAAAACAGAGGCTGCGTGAAGAAGAAGGTTTCAGCAGGGTTTATATCCAATCTGCAAAATCCCATGCGGAAAGACTGATTGACTTAAACTTTCGCACTCTGCTCCGGGAGATCCCCATGGGAAAGGACTTCCTCATCACCGGCAACGGGAGGCTGGTTAAGCGGGAGGCAGAGCGCACCGAGCGGGGAGGGGCAGAGCGCACTGATCGGGAAGGTGGAAGAAAGTGAACGGACACCTCGGCCCAGAATAAAGGCACAGTCTCCCTTGCACACTGGAACGTGAACGGATGGACATTAAGAAACTGTGAGTTGAGATCCGCCGTTATTCACTTCATGAAACCAGATATAATTTCAATCAACGAGACTCATCTGGTTGGAGAGGAGTCAATTCATTTGAAAGGCTATGTGTGGTTTGGAAACAACAGAAGTAAACACACCAGAGCTCCAAAGGGATCCGGCGGAGTAGGGTTCTGTATTAGTCACGATCTGCTGAAATTGTACAAAGTGGATGTGATAGACACTCATAATGGAATTCTAGGTCTCCAGTTATCACATTTAAAATCTGGATATATTTGTGTGGTGTTTACATGTTATATTCCTCCGGAAATGTCAGTGTGGGGGAGAGATGTATCTAATGTTTACAGTCATCTTTTGAGTCAGATTTATTTATGTTCAGAAGCTGACGCGATTTATGTTTGTGGAGATTTAAATAGTAGAGTGGGGACATTAGATGATTATGTTAAAGAAATTGATGCTGTTCCAATAAGAACCCCATTAGATGAATGTACTAATAAACATGGCGAATCACTAATTGAGTTTTTGAGAGACGCTAAATTTTGTATTGTTAATGGAAGAATTTGCCCCCTTAAAGATAACTATACATCTGTATCAACTAAAGGAAAAGCTGTGGTTGACTTCATATTAGTCCCACATGACTGTCTGCAGTCCTGTATTTCTTTTGAGGTGTTCACCCCAACTCAACTGGCAGAAATGGCAGATTGTGTGGATTTAATTGGTGAGCGGAGCAGACTCCCTGACCACTCAATGTTGCTCCTAGAATTTCACACAGGCTATGTGACTGATCAGTCTGATTTAGCCCCTCAGGTGGCCCAGCCATGTCCTAGGGGGAGGGTGTGTAGGGAATTGCCTCAAGGCTTTCTAGGCTCAGAGAATTATACTATCTTGCTGTCGAACCTTATCGATGATCTGGGTTGTATTAAAGGTAACCAAATTCTTTTGGATGCCTGGTATAATAATCTGTGTGACTGTATTCATTCATCATTGAGGAAAGGTGTTAAGAAAAGAAGTAATGGTTTAAAAAAATCTTATAAACCTTACTGGAATCCTGAATTACAGTCCCTGTGGGTCAAGGTAAGAGCATCTGAAAAACTGTTCCTAAGGTGCAAAGACAAAAATCAGAGAAAAGAGCTAAGAATAGATTTTAAAGAAAATCAAACCAATTTTGATAAGAGGTTACGCACGGTGAAACGTAAGTTTAATCGTGGTCTTTCACTGCATATTGATTTTGTCCAAACCCATAACCCCCAACAGTTCTGGAGTGAAATTCACAAGCTGGGCCCCCGAAAAAATAAGAGCATACCAATGGAGGTCAAATTGGAGAATGGGGAATGTAGCTCTGTGCTAGAGGTAGTACTGCAAAGATGGGAATATGATTTTGCTGATCTGTTTTCTGGTTCTAGCCATTCTTTTGATGAAGCCTTTTTGATTGAAATAATTAACAGAAAAGAAGTATTGGAAAATAAGATGAATGCTGATTTAAATAGCTGTAATCTATTTTTAAATGCTAACTTCTCTATGGAGGAAGTAACAAATGTAATAGCTAAATGTAAAACGAAAAAAGCTGCCGGAATTGATGAAATCTCCAATGAGGTGCTTAAGTCGCCACGGTTGCTTACTATTTTATTTGAGTTATTTCAGTTTTGTTTTGATTCTGGTACCATTCCGGTACAGTGGCAGCAAAGTATTATTATTCCTATTCCGAAATCATCAAAAAATGATCCTAGGTTGCCTCTTAGTTACAGGGGTATAAGTCTCCTTAGTTGTGTGTACAAATTGTATTCTTCATTGCTAAATCGTAGACTTGCTGATTACCTTGAGATGTCAGGCCTGCTCGTGGATGAGCAAAATGGATTTAGAAAAGCCAGAGCATGTATTGACCATATTTATGCAGTTACCTCCATTGTACGTGCAAGAATTAAAGAAAAAACATCCACTTTTGTTTGTTTTATTGATTTCCAGAAAGCATTTGATTGGATTAATAGAGATCTCCTTCAGTACAGGCTGCTAGATTCTGGAGTCAATGGGAAATTCTACCATGCCATTAAGTCGCTCTATCAAGCACCTCTTGCCCGTGTCCAGGTTAATGAATATTCTACTGGATGGTTCCCTCAACAATTTGGGGTGAAGCAAGGAGATGTTATGTCTCCAACTTTATTTTCTATTTTTGTTAATGATTTAGCTCTTCAAATTAAAACATCAGGTAAGGGAATCAAGGTGGATGACCAGACCGTGGGCATATTACTGTACGCGGACGACATTGTCTTACTTGCTGAGCATGAAAATGATTTACAGTCCATGTTGTCCATTGTTGTTGAATGGTGCTGGAAATGGAGGCTGAGGGTGAATCAAGACAAAACACAAATTGTGCACTTTAGACCTGCACCAAGGCCTAGGAGTTCTTTTGTATTTAATTTTGGATCAATAGTATTAGCATATACAGATCAGTATAAATATCTGGGCTTAACACTAGATGAGCATATGACATTTAAGGAGGGAGTTAATGTCTTAGCTCAATCAGCGGGCAGAGCCCTGGGATCTGTATTGAACAAGGTTCAATATTGTGGTAATCTTGGTTTTCATACTTACACGCAACTGTATAATTCATGTGTTTGTCCTGTGTCGGATTATGCTTCTGGTGTTTGGGGTTCCCGGGAACACCTAAGCTGTAATACTGTGCATTATAGAGCTATCCGTTATTTTTTAGGAGTTCATAAATGCACATCAGTTCTGGCCATCAGTGGGGATATGGGATGGGAATCTCCAAACATCAGACATCACGGTCAAATGCTGCGATTATGGAACAGACTTGTGAGGATGTCTGATCAGAGACTGACCAAACAGATATTTAACTGGGACATTGCCCATAGACATCCCTGGACAACTGAACTTATGTCTTTATTCTATGCAAATGATTTATCATTTATTTTCCAAAATAGATTAGTTTGTGACATCCGGGAGACCATGAGTAATATGTTCCTTTTGTATAAAGATAAATGGTCCGTTGACTTATGGTCTAAGCCTAAGTTGAGAACCTACCGTCTTATAAAAGACAGTTTTTCTGTAGAGCCTTATGTCAAGTTCAATCTCGACAGAAGAAAAAGGTCCTTGTGTGCACAGTTACGATCTGGAACGTTGCCCTTGGCACTGGAGACTGGTAGGTTTAATGCTACCCCTGAAGAAGACAGACTTTGTTTGCTCTGTGACCTGGGTGAAATTGAGAATGAGATTCATTTTCTATTCTATTGTACTGTCTATGATGAGGTAAGGGAGATACTGTTCAGTAAAATGTCCTCTATTTATGTTGACTTTTTTGAGATGGACGATTATGAAAAACTCGAGTTGTGTTTTAAGAAAGGCACTTTCTTTATTGGAAACTTTCTTTCCCAGGCATGGGAGCTAAGGCAAAATGTTATGTTCAGAAAATGATGTAATGATTTTGTTTTGCTGATATGGTGAATGTTATGTTATGCTGTGATTTAGTTTTATTACTGCGGCGTTGGCGTATGTTGTACTGCATAATATATCATATGTGTGTCTTGTAAGCCCATGAGGGCTGGGCACTGTCAAGTGCATGACACATTTAATAAAAATCAATCAATCAATCAATCAATCAATCAATAAAGTCCATTGTTATTTGCCATACAGCATCAATCAGTTCAATCTCTCTGTCTCTCTCTCTCTCTCTCTCTCTCTCTCTCTCACACACACACACACACACACACACACACACACACGCACACAGACACCAACACACGTGTGACGTTTCGGACACTACCTCACTCTTCTCCTTTGGTAAACACGACAGCATTGCATTGTGGTATATGGGAGAAAATGTAGGGTACAGTCACTGTTCGCTAGAAATTGCAGTGCATTGTGGGTATTCTATAGTGGACTATATAGTGAATCAAACAGTTGAGAACTCGGACACTACTGCAGTAACACTATATAGTCCACTGTTTCTGTAATAGGGAGGGGTTTCAAAGGCGGTTTGTGGGGTCTCTTTCTTCCTCTAGTCTTCCTGTGTGTACGAGTTAGGGATGTGTTAGCTGTGTGTGTCCCGTTGTCAGCACAACCAGGCCATCATAAATCCTCTCCATATTAAGTCAATGATCAGGAGCTATGAATATTTAGTGTGGTGCTGAGACGCGCGTCGTGGCCCGCTGGCGACAGAGCTCAATGAAACTGTTTTAATGTTACACGACTGCAACTCTGCACAGCGTGAGGCCATTACACACACTTTATGTACAGCAGATGCACACACACACCTACACATACAGACACGCACACCTTTACACACACACTCGCACACACACACACTCGCACAATCACTCAGTTACACCTGCGCTCAACACGAACAGCCGGGAAAAAAACTGCTTGGCATGCAAAGAGAGATTTTTATCATGCAGTCAGTGTCGACATGTTGCGTTTAAGCAAAGAGACAAAAAAAATATTTGTGACAATACGCCCCTGCAGCTGTTTTATATATGGTTATATATTATTTATTATATTATAATATTTGTGACAATAAACCCCTGGAGCTGTTTTACATATGGTTATATATTATATATTATATTATCATATTTGTGACAATACGCCCCTGGAGCTGTTTTCTGTGATGATGAATTTAGGTGAAAAGAAAAAGGGAGGAAATGAAATGGTGCTGTTAGAAGCAATTGAAAAAGACCGTATTCTAAATTTGATGTGGTGCAAGTTAACTGCTTATTGTCTGATCAGGTACATGCTAGGAGGACTGGTTCGGACCATAGAGCCTCTGACTGGTTTGCACATTCAAACACAAGGATCCAAGGCCATGTTCAGACTAGGAGGCCAAATCTGATTTGTGAACTTTAGTGACCTATTAATTAGGGGTCGACCGATATGGGTTTTTCAGGGCCGATATCGATATCGATTATCGGTAATGAAAGACACCGATAACCGATATTTTGGAACCGATATATGTTTGCAGTAAAAATTTAAATCTTGGTGTCAAAATTTAGAATAACACGCCCCGTTGTTGAAATTCATTTTCTTCAGTTTATCTCCAACTACAATATTATTTGAAAATATTCACTATTAATATTGATATGAATCAAAGTGTGTGTGTGTGTGTGTGTGTGTGTGTGTGTGTGTGTGTGTGTGTGTGTGTGTGTGTGTGTGTGTGTGCGTGCGTGCGTGCGTGCGTGCGTGCGTGCGTGCGTGTGTGTGTGTCTGTTTGTTCAATCTAGTGGAGACTTGGGCACATTATCAAGATAAAGCTGTGTACTTTAAACAAACTAACAGCTCACCACAGAAACAAAATAATAAAGAGGGTTTCCCTCAGCTTACACTACTTGACACTAACCTCACACCAGGCTCTCTCAAAAGCCCTTTTCCCACATGCGCTTTGTACCGCAAAATGACCGGAACGTGGTGTAATGCCTGCATGTGGGAAAGGCGCCGTGCCGGTATAAGCGCGACCCCGTCGTCCCCGACATTTCACCAGTTTCGAACCAGTCAGAAGAGCGGTATGCTCTTAAGGGGACGCAAGTGGAAACGGGTCCAGTCATTTTCCGCGACAGCGGTCCTTCAATCATGGGCGAAGTGTAGCCTACACACGTTGGTTAATGTTCCAGCGGGCATAATCTAATCATTCGCGCACATTAAAGCAAACTGGCGAAATGATCTTGTGATAGCCTAATAAGAGCAGTATGTCAGCTTGCTGATTTCCGAAGGCAACCCCGGACACATCAAACGAAGCCAGTCTGTAAAAAGTGCTTCAACGCGACGCAGGTGAACGGATAAACATCGAACCAGCAACTATTTCTCTCAGACACGGATCCCAACTTCTTCAAAGTGCATCATCTAATCATTCGCGCACATCAAAGCAAACTACTTCCACATTTCGCTTAGTGCATTTGCTTTCTCTACATACATAGGCTACAAGCGTTGGGCAGCTTGCCTTGCAAGCCTCTGCCATTCTCGCTGCGTCTGTCCTGTGTCAGGCTGCTGCGAATAAGTACGGAGGACTGAGTGAAGTTTTGCCGACCCCCCAAATAAGCTCCCCCCGCCCCCCAACATACCGGCTATTTGACGACTAGATTCCCATATGCGCGCGCTAAGGTGTGAAGGGAAATTCAGGGAAATGTCCGATATTGACTTACAGGTAATTTTCCGGTACGCATGTGGGAAAAGGGCTAAAGGAGAACACAAACAGGATCATCCGGGCATCTGCTGACCAATGTCTCATCCTAGTTTATTCGGTTCCTTTTTTATTGCAAACAAGTCTGCTGACGTACTAATGTCTCATCCTAGTTTATTCGGTTCCTTCTTCCTCCTCCGCTCTGGAGAGTGGTGCCTGCAGCCTGCTTGCGCTGCGTTACACATGCGAGTGGATTGGAGATATATATTTTCGGGACGCTACAGGCAGGCCCGCTCCAACCCATTACGCAGAGTACGCAGACTGCGTAGGGCATCACGTGACTGAGGGCACAGTCAGGCCACTCACTGAACAGCAGGCCAGGCGCCGCCTACTGGTTTACTAGTGGTTTTATTACTTTATTCAGGGTGCATCTCATTGTAAAATTGGACTCGGCCCAAATTGGGCTTCAAACGGCCCAAATTGGGCTTCAAGCGGCCCAAATCTGGCTTCAACTGGCCCAAATCTGGCTTCAACTGGCCCAAATCTGGCTTCAACTGGCCCAAATCGGGCTTCAGACGGTCCAAATCTGGCTTCAAACAGCCCAAATCTGGCTTCAAACGGCCCAAATTGGGCTTCAAACAGCCCAAATTTTTCGCCGCCGCCCTTCGGACGCCGGCACGCACGTCGGCCTGTATCGGCCTGGCCTGCTTGGTATCTAATGCCCGGCCTGAATTATGATCCCAGTCCGCCCCTGCTTGCATGTACAGTTTAACAATCACTTGTTTGCTGACATGTACAGTAATTCTAACAATTGTTTGTTTCCCACATGTAATGAAATGTGAGATACACTAGTATCGTTCATAATTAATGATTTTGCAGTCTTTCGTTTGACAGTTATTGAAAGTTTTACGGGGGGGGGGGGGGGGGGGGCACCACAGAACAATTACGCTTAGGGCACCCAAATGGCCAGGATCGGCCCTGGCTACAGGACTATTGATTAATAAAACAGCTTTGCACTTGACAACCATGGCCATTTGATTCAAAAAGAGCGACGCTACGGCTACACCGTGGACGCTATGGAATTAAAATCTTGTGTCCTGCCCCAGTTTACAAGGTACACCAATCGTATCAGACTTTCTCCAACAAACACGGACAGACACAGATAGACACGGACGGACTGCTATGGCACAAATCTACGTTTGTGTGTGTCTGTCCGTGTTTGTTGGAGAAAGTCTAGGAAGGCACTGGCAGTCACACTCGCTCACACAGGCAGACAAAGTCCAGTCGCTTATCAACGGGCTTTGTGTAGGGCAGGCAGGCAGCGTCTCAAATTTCATCTCTGAGGAGCCCTCTGATAGGCTATTCTATTGCTCAATATGTAACCAATCAGATAGCGCTGTGGGCGGGACATTGCCACAGGCCACACAGGAGCTGCAGCAGAGAGAGAGACACACAGGCTTCTGCAGCGCTTTATGGCGAAAGTAGCGCATTTTTTAATAAATGTATTATATCGGCTAGACTCAGCCCTCAGTCTTAATCCGTTTCACTCCTGTAAGACTGAGAATATTACTATTTAAATCTTTGCATAACATTAGGTGGCGCTGTTGGAAGCCTTGCATCGGAGAACCAATCATGAGTGTTGTGGGCGGGCCTGCTTTCTGGGGGCAGTGACGCTCATGCAGAACCAGTGTCTCGCAAAACATCGCCGCGTTTGCGGAGAAATATATTAATCACTTAGAAACAAACATAACCTGTTAATAGGACGTGTTTCATCCGGCCCCGGCGGCTAGAGGTCTTTTCCCCAGCGATAAGCCCGACTCCCGAGGCTAACGTTACAGAGCCTGCTGATGACTCACACTAGCAAGCGGACCACTTCCGGGTAGGAAAAATTATTGTAAAATAAACAACAGGTATAAACCCTCTTTGCAGCACATCGGTGTCTTGCTCTATATTGGAACTATGAAACATTGCATTGCCGCTACCAAATAAAATTCTAATAATAAATGTAGGCGTGTCTGCTGCCGGCCGTTCTCGCCGGGCTCTGACAGACAGTTTCTGACAGTGAAATTCCCAGACGTTTGGTGGCGCAGCTCACCAAACGTCTGGGAGCCGAGACTATATATCGGCAAACAGCCAATGAAAATGCCGATACAGATAATCGGCAAAATGCTGAATATCGGCCATAATAATCGGTAGGGATGCACGATAATTATCGGACCGATAAATTATCGGCCGATATGGCCATTTCGCGTTATTATTTATTATTCCGATAATGGCCTTTTTCCGATAAATTATCCGATAATAATCCTGTTTATTTTTTGCCTCGGAAGCGGAGCTTTTTGTTGTCGCACATTCGTGACATCACAGCTGCGACGCAAACATGGCTGCTGCCAGTGTGTAGTGTGTTGCTGTTTTTCAGTTTCACAATGATCAGAAAGCTACTGTAATTTGCAATCCATGTCCCACACAGGTTCCGAGAGGAGGGGAAACCTCTAAGCTGGCATTACGTTAAACCAAAGCTGGCGATGATGCAGCGGATATGTTTGTTGTTTGTGTTATCGAGTTTTGTTAGCATTAGCTCAGTTGTAGCGGGCCTACCCTGCAGGCTTGTCCGCTTGGCAAACTGACATTTACAGTCTGTGGCTTGTGATCAAACAGCCCCACAAAAGCACTTAATACACAGAGCTTGCGTAAACTTATAGAAACTAATGGAAACCCCTTTACCCGAAATGAAACATCCAGGGATTGTGTATTTAACTCCAAAAAACCACTCGCTAACGTTAAGCTAACCGCGCTAGTTAGCGTTAGCTGCGGGACAGAGCCAATAATGAAAACAAAGGAGCAGTCGCGCACATTAGGCTACATAAAAAACATCAGTCAGTCAACATTACATAGTGCCTTTTATTTAATCTGGTGGCAGCATTTTTCAGTAAAAAGTGAAACGACACAGATGGTTTATAGTGCCTGCCCATGGACTGTATATACCGTATTTCCGCTAATAGTAAACGGGGCCTTTAGATTAGAGCAGAGGCCTGTATTCGAGTGAGGCCTTTATTTCTTAATATTAAACTCTCATGGACATACTCCTTTATTTTCATGACTTTTATTGCAAAATATTGCATAAAACCAAACAACGCAAATAAATATTGGTGGTCACTCACTCACTCAGTATCCTCCTCCTCCTCATCTAGTATGTCGGTATCCTCCGCGTCCTCATCATCATCAACATCATCCAGAACAACAAGTTCATTGTTGACCAGTTCCTCTTCATCTTCCTCATCCTCGGCTGCCTGTCTGTTCTCCTGGTCCCGCTAACGCAGCTGGGCGAGAGCCTCCCGTCCAGCGGCGCAGGGCTGTCCCTGCTTGAAGCAGTGGATGAGGTTGTCTTCACTCCCGTCAGTTTTCACAGACTGTCCACAAACTTGGAAGGACTTTTTGATCAGATCCTTGTCCAGCTTGTCCCAGGCGGCGATCACCCAGTCCACAAGCAGGCGTATTCACCGTAGTTTTTGCTCCTTCGTTTTGTTTTGTTTTTGACCCGGCCTGTATTGAGGGAGGGGCCTTTATTTGTCCGTGCAGGCCGTGCCCCCGTCCTATATTAGAGCAGAGACCTGTAATGGAATAGAGGCCACTAATAGCGGATATACGGTATGCCTGCCCCATTCATTGGGCCCAGGCTACAATTCACTGAGAACTGGAACCAATGCAAAATTTGAACAGATCAGTATGACAATAAGAGTCTAAATTACTATGCCTTTTGTCATTGTGTTTTATCTGCAGACTAAGCAGCTTGGCTTTCCGTTCTATAAAGGCCTTTATTTTTGTATTGACTATAATTGAGTGATACACTTTATTAAAACAATCACATTATATCAGTTTTCTTTGTTTTGCGTTCACAGTAGCTGTGTTTCCATTACAGTTTTTCGCAAAATAATTGCGATATTTCTACAACTTCGACAATGTACAATTGCGACTTGTAGGCGTTTCCATTGGAGTTGAGTTTGGACTGACGGCGCACACACCTGAACGCAATTCCCCGTTGCAGCAGCTGCCACAGTGATTACGCACGGGGATCTGCCCCAAATCCCGTCCCCTGCATGCTCAAATCCAACCAATGGTCAATGCAAATCACCACATGAAGTTACAACGCATATAAACAAGCCTGATTATCAATTCAAAAGAAAATGAGTGTCAACATGTTGCTGGCTGCGGCGAATGCAGTGAGCGTGACAGCCAGAGGAAAAAAGGTACCGTAAATTCCGGACTATAAGCCGCACCTTTTTTCCCGTTTTTTGGCCTTTTTTGGCCCCTGCGGCTTATATAACGGTGCGGCTTATCTATGGATTTTTTCACAAAAAAAAAAAAAAAAAAAAAAAAACTCTCTTTTTTAGCACTCTTTCTAACTATAAATCCTATATAACTATAATAAGTTTTAATTTCCTCTCTTGCCCTCTTTTCACCACACTGTATGACACTGTATGACACTGTGTGCACTGTAAAAAACAACACAGGTGGTGTTGTGTTATGTTGTTTTGTTGAAATGTTAATAAATGGGAGCTTCCTCTACAATCCCCTCTGTGCATGAACCCTTACATATGGTAATTAAACATTAAAACACAAAAAAAAAAAAAAAAAAAAATACCATTAAAACACCCGCGGCTTATAGTCCGGTGCGGCTTATATAAGAAAAAAATAGTCAACTTTGAAGGTGCGGCTTATACACCGGTGCGGCTTATAGTCCGGAATTTACGGTAACTGCGCGCACACAGACAGGCAGCCTGTCACCATGGACCGATTTCTGTCATTAAACATTATCTATTTTCCCCAGCTCCGCTTTTGCATAACACTTGTCTTTCTGCTAGGTAGCGTTGCTTCAAAGTTTTCCACTTGCTGCGGAGGTTTTGCCACGGCTTATCGAACCCTTTTCTCCCTCATTTCCTTTCATTTTCCGCTCCTTTTCCAAAGGAGAAGATGGGTCACATGACATGCAAATGCGAAAAATGTGTTTCCATTACACTTTTGCGATAAACTGCTATATCGACACGTCTGAAAAACCACCTCATGAGAGCGCAAAAACTTTTTGCGATATTTGGGAGGTTTTTCGAAATGTACGTGTTTCCATTACCCACTTTCTATTGCGATATTTAGATTTTGCGCATTTCTGAGGGTAATGGAAACACGACTAGTGATGTGTTAGATTTGGTTAGGTCAGAGCTATGCTCACTACATCCATACATCTACCCTAACCCTTTTTTAACCCCAGGTGTGCATAAAATACAGGTTAACATATTCACTGCCAGCCGTTTTTCAATACTGTAGTTAGCTTCTGCCAAGGTTTTTTTTTGAGGATTTTGGCTCATCTTTCAAGAGCCGAGGATTCGTTTCTGTTAGGATTAGGAGTATGTTCACACCAATGTTTTTATGTTTGGTCAGGTCAGGCACCGGTCCAAACATAAAAACATTGGTGTGAACATTGGAGCTCATACAGGAGGCGGACTCAGGACAGGGATCTTGAAGACTTACAGTATGTGGTAGATTCCAGGTTTCTTCTGAAAATCTTGTTTTAATGTTTGTTTTTTGTTCAAAATTGTCTTTACTTTATTAGGTACCACTGGTCGATAGATGTTGAGAGCGAGAGGGAGAGAGAGTGGGGGTTTGTGTGTGTGGGAGGGTTGTATTTGTTTTGTTGTGTTTATTGTACAAAACCTATATTGTAATACTTGCAATAACAGTTGATAATTGTACAGGGAAAAATTTAATAAACATATTATAAAAAAAAAGAGAAAAAGAATCAGTGTAGAAAAGGCCCTCTCATACCCACACTGATGATACCATAGACCAGTCATACTCAACCTGTGGTCCGGAGCCAGATGCGGCCTACTATGTTGCAGATTGCTGGACCCCCGACCATTTCTAATTCACAATGAAAACTAATGTTAAATCAAGAAAGTAGAAAAAAAGTCCAAGGCAACTCTTCTTATGAATAAAAAGCCTTTATTCTAACTTGGCTAGTTCAAACACTCCAACATGTTTCGGCCTAAGCCTTCATCAGGGACAATCTGAATGAGCCGAACCCCAGTGCTGACAGATAACAATGTGTTGATAATGTTAAATCAAGTTTGACTATGCTCCAGCTAAATTGTCAAATATCGCCGCCCAGGCACTTATACAGTATGTACTTAACTAGCGTAACTTAACTAACTAACTATCCTGTGTGCACACAATTGAGAGACTAAACTCTGGCTCACACCCCAAAAACCTACAATCCGCTACAGAAAAAGTTATACTGGCCCCTGGTCTCCTGTCATTTTGCAAAAGTGGCCCCCAGGCAAAGCAAGTTGTGTATCCCTGCCATAGACATTGGGACGGAGCTATGGATCTGATGTCAGACTGAACCAATGTCATCTGTGATGTCACTCAACTGTGATGTCACTCGAGCGGCTCTGATGTCATCGGTGATGTCACCCGAGCAACTGTGATGTCATTGGCGATGTCACAAGTGATGTCACTTGAGCAGTTGTGATGTCCCATAAAACACCACACCAGTTGTCATAAATTCTTCCAGGCTGAGGTATAAGTAGGACTGGCATACTATTAAGTACAAGGCTTGTATATATCAATAAAACCATAAAGACATCTGCGTGACCTGCAGCGGGTTCCAATTTAAATCACCCAGCACGTAGTACGTGGAGGGAAGCTACACCTTCCTCACAAAGTGGTTCTTCTAGCCGCGTACTTGGAGCCTACTACAGTTGGAGATGTCTGACTCAGCAGAGAAGGAGCTTGATGTACATGTATCTTGTGTCCGCAGCACCTCCACAGATACCTTGAGGAATACGCCTTATCCCATCCATGGAGGTGACCAGCGCCCTTACACCCCAACTCATCCGCATGAGGGGGAAGATACTGCTGGATGTCATGAGAGTCTGATAGCATCGAGGCAGGAACTCAGACTACATAATCACCAGCTCAGAATTCAAAGTGAGCACGGTGATGTAAGGCTTGAGCAGCGCCGGCAAGATCATACCACCACAGAGTCGATCCATGGAGGTGTCGCACCAAGGTGTCAGTCATACATTCCCCCACAGGAGGTGGAGGCGATATGGCAGAGCGAGATACGTCACCCCATCTCGTCATCTGGGTGTCCCAGCCATGGCCTGGAGCGCGGAGTCATGTTGTGTCATGTCATGTCATGTCCTCACCCCTCGGAACAAGATGGCTATTTGGCTCGGTACGCATTCCCATACATGTATAGGGAATGGGATTGTGGCGAATGTTGCTCTGGGCCGGTAGTCGCCATGCCCCATTCACGACCCACCACTCGTGGGGGCGGGGATGGGCGGACCTACAGTTCAGAGCACAGTCATCTAGCTGGGCACCACCATTATTCCCCTGAGAGACCGGCCACCTCCAGAGAAGACCATTACTCTCCAGAACGGCTCCAACACCAGAGTGAGAGCAAGCAGGCTCCTGGCTATCCTCATGGAAGGGATTATTTGCCGGAGAGGCGTAGATGCGTACCTGAGCACCGTCCCACCAGACAGGACAACTTGAGTCCCCCTGGTGGTCAGGAACAGACTTCGATCCCCGATTTCATCAACCCTGATCCCAGAGAATTCACAAGACTCAGGATTGCTCTGGACAATATCCTCCCTTGGGATGCAACAGAGCGCGTTAAATTCCAGATACTATTGCATCATCTGAAGCTGGAAAAAGCTCTAATCATTGCTGAATATTATCTCAATTCTCATTACCCCTTCACTGACACCATGGCAGCCTTGAACCAGCAATATGGGCAACCACGTCAGCTGGCTCTTCAGCTCATGGACGAACCCAGCATCAGCAGTGGTGACGTGAAGGCATTCAGGAGGTTTGCCTTGCGTGTCAGATCCCTGGTAAGCATGATAGAGCAGCTGGGGAGGGAAGGAAGAGCGGAACTGGACTGTGGCTCCCATGTTTCTCGCCTGCTGGCTAAACTTCCACACGAGCTAAGTTCAAGCTTCAGACATTTCATCCACCATCACAGGAGACCTACCCCCACACTACTGGATTTGGTGGACTGGTTGGAATACGAAATCCATGTCCAGAGGTACTCAACGCAGTACGGCAGTGGCTCAAGGAGGGACGGCAACCCAAAGGACAGAGAGATGAACAGGGGGATAAAGTCAACTCCCAAGGCTTCAGTTCAGCTGCTGGGCACAGGCCCTGAAGCTCCAGGAGAAACAACCATGGATGCAGCTGCCCGTCAACTTCCGAGGAAGTTTTGCCCATTCTGTGAGAGCTTTAAGCACTCGCTCAATAACTGTGACAACTTCAAGATTCTCAGTGTCGGCCAGAAACGTACCTGGATACAAGACATGGGTCGCTGTTGGCGCTGCGGTAGAAACCACCGCGCAGTGGAGTGCGACTTGAAAATGCGCTGTAGAACTTGTAGTAATCGACACCTCCTTGCTCTACACGAGCTCAATGAGCGAACCCCAGGAAACGCAGACAGTGGCGAAGAGACGCCAGCGCAAGCAGAAGTAGGACTAAGCAAGTCCGCCCCCCCAAATGGAGCAGACCCAGACCAGGTGCACGACATAGGGAAACCACCTTGCGGGCCCCGTGTCCTCCTTCAAGTCTGCAAAGTGGTGCTCAGATATGGAGATCAGACATTGGATGCATACGCCATACTGGGCGGCGGTTCACAGCGTACCCTGCTCCTCCACTCAGCGGCCCAGCAGTTGGGGCTTACAGGGCAGCCGGAAGACTGGTCCTTCCAGACAGTGAGGCAGGAGCTCCAGATGCTTCACGGGGCGGCCGTCTCCTTTAGCGTCTCACCGGCGAGCTCCCCATGGCAGGTCTTTCACATCAATGGAGCCTTCACTGCACCACACCTTGATCTAGGCGAGCACACCTATCCTATCAAAGCCCTGCAACGGAAATTCAGGCACCTGAGGAATCTTCCCATTAAGCAGTTTGAGAACGTTCATCCTGTCTTGCTCATAGGCTCTGATCACGTCAACTTAATGATGCCACTGGAACCAGCACACGTTGGCCCAACTGGGTCCCCGATGGCCATCAGAACCCACCTTGGATGGGTACTTCTGGGTCCAACCCGCAGGCTTAAACGTTAACTCAGAGGCAGAGCTCCGCACTCAGAGGCAGAGCCACGAAATTGGATTCCACCGACCCCTGTCAGCGGACCACACTTACAACTCTAGTGGCCATACCTGAGGCCACCTAGTCTCGCTTGCCAGACTTCCCTCCCTGCCGGGAGGGAGGGAAGTCTGGCTGCATTGAAACAGGCTGCTGATATAAGCTCTGCCATTAGTGCTGACCATTTCAGTCGGCAGCGGAAGAAAATCCCTTTCCGCTTGCTGCAAGCTCTGCCATTGGCTCTGACCCGCTCTGACTGACCGGCTGCGACCATATATGGATTTCCTTTGCGCTCCCTCCATGACGAATCTGTCGATCTCAAATACCTGCGCCGCTGTGAATCAACAACAATGCTAGCTCATTGGTACATGCTGAAAACTATTGGATCTGGAGTGCGCAATAAAGCAGGCCTGCTTGGTACTTTCTGTGGATGGCGGTAAAGGTAAACAGCCTTTTTTTTCCTGCTATACCAGAGTGGAGGTATTAGCAGCCATGACTCTCCCCCGTTGTAGTAGAGGCCACCCAGTTTACAACCTTCAGTGACCTCATCACTATACACCGACAGCTGAGGAGTAACTAAAGAGCATTTTTTCTGGAATTGATTCAGATTTGAAATCTGATGGGGGCGGCTGTAGAAAAGGCCCTCATACCCACACTGACTGATGATACCATACACATTGGGACAGGGCCGCATTCGAACCAGCTTCTTCTTCTTCTTCTAATGGCTTTCCGGCAGACTGGATGCCTTGCGGCACATTGCTGCCTCACAGAATATTACACAAATTCCAGACTCGGCCCCCTGCTTAATGTTCCTCCCTCCGGCCACCTCGCTCTCTCCTCTTCGACCGCCATGTTCTCGGACCTCTCGGCCGGCCGACCACCCTTGCTGCTCGACGGCTCCCGCTTCGAATCCTGCTCAACGTCCGATTCGAACCAGCGACCTAAGGATCTGATGTCATGGACTGAACCAATGTCATCTGTGATGTTACTCACCTGTGATGTCACTCGAGCAACTGTGATGTCATTGCTGATTTCATAAGTGTTGTCACTTGAGCATTTGTGAGCATTAGCGATGATGTCTTAAATCCTTCCAGGCCTGGAGGTATAAGTAGGACCGGCATACTAGAGTTAGTGCACACTGTTATTAGACTGTTATACAAGGATTTGTATCAATGAAACCATAAAGACATCTGCTTGATTCTATCTGATCGATCGATCACCTGCAGCACGTTCCAATT
Organism: Poromitra crassiceps; assembly: GCF_964638095.1. Taxonomy (NCBI): domain Eukaryota; kingdom Metazoa; phylum Chordata; class Actinopteri; order Beryciformes; family Melamphaidae; genus Poromitra; species Poromitra crassiceps. Next base: position 21,702,186 of record NC_139629.1, on the reverse strand, counting down.
TAAATAATCCAGCACATAGTACACCTTCCTCTCAATTACAATACCCGAGACACATTGTGAATGTGTGTGTGTGTGTGTGTGTGTGTGTGTGTGTGTGTGTGTGTGTGTGTGTGTCTGTGTGTGTGTGTGTGTAGGATGTATAAACAGAGGCACCCCTATACATTTAATTTAGAAAGGATATTCAGTCCTGGAATCATTTTTCATTTAAAGTTTCATTCTGTTCAATTGTTCATTGTTCAGTAGCTCTGTTTATCTAGAAATAATGGTATAGAACAGTTGTGTGTGTAGACCAGCAGGTGGCAGTATAATCACCGTTTCTGGCCTTCGCTTGGTCATGTGACGCAGTGGGGACGTCCGCTTCCTGTTTTATACTGAATCACGTGACTGGAGACGGGAAATGGTAAAACTGGGTACATAACTAAAGCTGCTTTCACACATGTTTGGAATTCAGGAGTTATCTAGAGGCCATGCGGATGGCTGTCATGTGTGAACAGATTTTCGTGGCTCATGCGCGCTCCCGCAGAGCCTCCTCCTAGACGGAGGGAAGTGTAGCCCCAGCCGTAGTCGCAGAAGCGTATTGTGCCCCCCCCCCCCCCCCTCCAGAGCCCCGTGAAGTAGTCAGCTCGTGAGTGCATGCCCATATGGAAAAATAAATAGAAGAAACATATATGAAGTCCTGTTGCCTCCAATAGCAAATCTTTATGTTTTATATGTATTGTATGTCTTATATGTAAACTCTTGAAAGTGGCCCCTTTCATATTCTTCTCATATAAGTGAATTAAGCTAATTATATATAAATCAAGTAAACATCATGTATGTAGCATAATAAGGAAAGTGCATCGGAAATTGTATTTTCCATACATGTTCAATATAATGTTTGTCATTTTTAATTATATGAGACATATGCTTTTTATAGATGAATATATGCCATTATATCTATGTTTTTTGTATGTAAAATGCATTTAATTTAAAAGAAAAGTATGCTTTCTTTATATGTTTTTTCTAAGATTGTTATATGTCAGCCAATTAATATTACCATATAGGTATAAAAAACATATACATTATATATATGTTTTTAGTATGTTAAGTGTATGGTAAAATATACTTTCTTTATGTTTATTTAATACAATTTTTATATGTCTGACAATAAGAAATTACCATAGCAGTATAAAAAAATATATACTTTATTTATACAATTTCATACAGGTTTCTGTTGTCAAAAACGTTGTTAATAATAATAATAATGATAATAATATTTGTGCTTTTCATACAACTATTCACCTTATGTAGAAGAGACCGTCTGGCTTGAGAGACTAACAGGAAGTGTAAATACAATCGGAAGTTCCGATTGTTTCCGATTGTATTTACACTTCCTGTGACTCATACACCTAGTCTGACTCATAATCCAAGTCAAACTAGTTTGAGCAGGTAAAACAGCAAGCATTTTGAACAGTAAGTCGTGATACGATGGGTCAAGTGGGCGGGGCTATATGAGGTGAATAGCAACAGTTTTCTTTTCACACTTGGAGCAACTGCAATGTATGACACCACACAAAATCAACCAGTAAATAGATGAGACATGAAAGTTTGTTAGTAACTAGGAATTGGCAGATAATTTACTAATACATTTAAATTACACAAGATTAATAATGAATATACAGTACATTCATTTGAAAGAATTCTGACTAAATAAATGGCTTAAAGGGGATTAGGGAATGTCACAAAATATGCCCAAGGACACTTAAGGACAGTTGACAGTTGGACAGGCATTATCTACTCACCCACATGCCAGTGGAAGGTCAGGTGAAGTTTTTTAGACCACAAAACATTCCTGGAGCCAACACAATTTCTTTTCTTTTTTTTATACAGGGGTAGTCTCACTGAGAGCAATGCTCTCTTTTTCAAGAGCGTCCTGTTCACATTCACACACACACACACACACACACACACACACACACACACACACCTGGAAGCTGACCAGTACAAGCTGTCCAGTACTGATCTGTTGGCCACTGAGCAGCTCCACTGGAGCAGTTGGGGTTAAGGGCCTTGCTCAAGGGCACCACAGTGGTGGTAATGAGGGAGGGGCAAGTGCTGCCTTTTCACTTTCCCCACCCAGATTTATCCTGCCGGTCCCGGAGATTGAACCGACGACCTTCCGGTCACAAGCTCGCTTCTCTATCCATTGGGCCAACATTGAAGTGGATGTGACCAACTTTCAAACTTTCTCGTAATCAAAGTGTCTGAAAGCCCTGAGATGCCAAGTTGACTTGAAAAATACGGCCTTTACACAATGTTTTTCGCTGAAATGTTCATACTGTAGCTACATAGCTCCCAGTCGTGTCCATGTTAAAGGAGAATTCAGTTTTTTTACACCCCGGACCTTATTTCCAGCTTAAAATATTATGTTTTACTCACCCAGATAACTTTGGTATCATTCGGATCCCCATAGAAAATATTCACATCCGAGTAGAGTCCTGGAACAGTCCAAAATTGGCGAAAACGGGACATACAAAGTACACACTGTAACTAACAATTTCTGCAATGTAGCGGTTCATATCCTCATATCGTCCATAAACGAATGTGAATCTGTCTATTCTCCTCCGGGCTGCCTCGGTTTCCTAATCCGGGGTCTGTGACTCCAACAGAGGCATTCCTCGTCTGTGGGCATACAGTGGGTTATAGCGTCCACAGGAACATCACCACCAGTCACCATTTGTTCTCGGCCGTGCAGCGGCTTGTTCGTCCTTGGCCTGTTGTTCCTCTCTCCTCGTCGTCCGCTCTTTTCAAGAAATGCCACCAGTGCGCGGTGACTCCCTGGTAGACAAATCAGTCAGCAGGAAACTCACGAGACTTCAGCGGGACTTGAGCAAGAGTTGGATTCACAGACCCCGGATGAGGATATTGAGGCTGCCCGGAGGAGAATAGATGGATTCACATTCATTTATGGAAGATATTATGAGGATATGAACCGCTATGTTGCAGAAAATACGTTATTTACAGTGTGTACTACATATGCCCCGTTTTGGCCAGTTCCAGCACTCTACTCGGACCTGAATATCTTCTATGGGGATCCGAATGAAACCAAAAATATCTGGGTGAGTAAAACATCATATTTTAAGCTGGAAATAAGGTCCGGGGTAAAAAACCAGAATTCTCCTTTAAAGATCTGAACTAGTGCACAAGCTTGAAAGTGCATACATGCTGCATGCACTCTTCGTCTGGATCTCAACTGCTCCGTTGAATTCCAGGTGTGTAGCAAACACTTTTCACAAAAATCCAGGAAAGAGAAATGGAATTACTCGCGCACCCACGTTGCTCAAGAAGAATCTGCAGGTTCTGGTTGTTTGAGGTGATGTGAGAAGAGACGTCCAGCGGTCGTCAACGAACACACCTCGGTTCTTGGCAGTCGGGGATGGAGCCACGGCTATGTTCTTCATGTAGCCACAATGGAAGAACAGGATCTGCAGGGGTCCTAGTGAGAACAAGTGTGGAATAGAGAATAACCAGAATTAAAACTTTATATGGGTGCAAGGGCCTACCAATAACACTGTGATCATGAACCATAGATCGCAAGAACAAAATTAAATTAAAAATAAAGTAGCTTGAGAAAGAACATATATCTGATCTGTGATAAACCATTGACTGAGGTATAAATATAACAAATCACCATAAATAAGTCATAGTGAATATTTTTCATCAAGTTGAATTTTAGTTGAATACAAAATCAAACTTACGAGGTGCTCTTTGACTGGTTTGCCCACATCCTCCCTCAGGCACATATGAGGCACTTCACCAGGGACTCTCTTCTGGTATTCTAGTCCAGGCGAGCTCTGCAGCTCTCCCTCTCTGATTCTGAAAGTATTTTCTCTACGGCTGTAGCCTCTGGTGAAAGGGAAAATTAGGATTAGCGACAATAATGTTACTAACACAGAAACACGTTGGCCTCTGACATTGTAAAGCAGTTGCATAGGTTTCCTTTATGCCTGTTGAAAACAGGATTACCGTAAATATGATATTTTAATGGCCATCATGTTCATTTTAAATGGTATACGCAAGTGTTGTACAATCTAAGACTGCATGCATAGCTTGTAAATGGGCAAAACAATGGAAATATGAGTGAAAATGGCTAACAGCAACATATTTGTTGTTTTTTCTGTCCCCCCCCCACCACCATATTTTCTCCCCAATTGTACTTGGCCAATTTCCCCCTGCTGCCCTGGCAGGACGTAGCACGTGGGAGGATCACGCTATTCCCACCAGATCCCTTTTGCCCTGACCAGAGGAGGCGCTAGTGCAGTGACCAGTACACATACAACTAATCCGTCTTCCCACCCAGACACAGCCAATCGTGCTTGTATGGACGCCCAACCAAGCCGGAGGTAACACGGGGACCGCGAACCTGCGACCCTCGTGTTGGTAGTCAGGGAATCTACCGCTACACTACCCAGACGCCCAACAGCAACATATTTGTTGAGCCTGGTAGTTGGTAATAAACACAAGATCAATAGTATTGCCATGTACATGTACAGACTGACAACAGGCAGTTCAGTTAAGTTGTGGACCAGTGTTGTCATTCATGCACAAATTACATCAATGGTCCACAACTTAACTCAAATCAATCAAATAAATAACTGTCAAACTAAATGAATGTCTGGAAAAACTGTTTCCAGTTTTCAGATGTGTGAGATCATGTCCAAAATAAATCAGCCTTGTTTTTGGTGACTTTCTCCTTTAAGCTTGAGTATAAATTCCAGTGTGGTCATATTACCTTTGTTGTGCTAGCTAGCCTATGGAATTTGTTCGGTCTGTTCCGTCACCTTCTGGAGAGATGTCAGCAACAGGACTCCTGTGTTCCTGAGGATACCAAACGACAACATAGCAAATCAGCAAAAAAGCACAGTATACCAGGATGCATTGTACAATACAAACTATAACCTGATTACACTAAGTCTACTGTGTACAGTAGACTGTGTAATTAAAAATTATAATGTAACACAGGTAATCAATGATGTTGGTGTTAAGGGCAGTTTATAGTAGTGATTTATGATGCTTGCCACCAACCATGATCATATTAATTAATTCTCTCATCAATGTCCATTGATAGAATATGATCATGGTCAGTGGCGACATCATAAATCACAGTAAATTGCCCTTTACACTGTAGGTCAAGAGAACAGTGGAAAAAAGAACTAAGAAAAATAGGCTATTTAGTTGAAAGCAGCCAATCCTAAATTCACCTCGGTTTCTTATCTTCTGACTTCTCTAACATGCCTGCTTATCAATGGTTCCTAAACATACATTTTAATAATTATGGCCAATGACATGCTATTTTACATGGACGACATCAGTACATTATACTGTAGACTTGAGCTAGCTCAACATGCTAGCTAAACTAAACAGGCCGTCATCAGCGCGAGGTACATTTGCACTGGGGTAATGGCGTTAGCTACTAGGTTACTCAATATTCAAACTAGCAAAACTATCTAACAGAACACTAACCTGGCCTTACCCTGCTAGCTGGCGCTCAGTATAAACGAGGAGCGCCCGGCGGCTAGCAGGAAAGCCTGGCCCTGGTATGTATCAGTCCCACTGGCTAATTATTAGCAACATTCGGCAACATTGGCTAAGCGGCTAAGGGTTAGCCTACAAACTAAACGTTTTGCAATATCCTGCATACAGTTAAAATATAAAGGCATGATCGTGTAACACTCACCCAAGCAAGGGCTCCAGACTGCGACCATTTCGCCGTATTAACCATTTCTTGACTCTGGGGACAGCTAACGTTACAGCATGCCGCTCAAATTCAAACAAACAGTCCTGTCAAAGCGAGTCAAACACACGGACCAGACTTCCGTTGTTACCCTTCAAAATAAAGGCGTAAAATGCTCTGTAGTGTAACTGAATTTAACCTAAATCACTCTGAGCCATATTATTACAGACGGTTTTAACTTGCCAACATAAACATTCTACAGTGATGGCTCTGAGGTCTAACAAACCACACCGTTTTACTTAATATGAAGCTAGCTAGCTAGACAAATTGAATGAGATGGCCTAAAAGGCTTTTCTTTTGAAAACGCGCAGTGTGTCGTGAGTGTGTATCTTTCCATTCGTCATGATGTTCTCATAACGTGTGTGTGTGTGTGTGTGTGTGTGTGTGTGTGTGTGTGTGTGTGTGTGTGTGTGGGTGTGTGTGTGTGTGTGTGTGTGTGCGTGCGTGCGTGCGTGCGTGCGTTTGTTTGCTTGTTTGTCTGGTTTTATTTGTCAACCAAGCTCTTTGGACATGTAATGTTTTTTTTGCATGTTTTGGCATGCTTGGAGATTTATTTTCATTTATTGACAGCTAGATTTTTACTGAAAATATTTCCCCCAAAATGGCCAGTCCTACACATAACATAACAGCAGGTTAAATTATATAATTTAATTAATTTTTTAATGAATTTTTTAATTTTTAATTTAGTTGTGGCAGTGTGGTAGAGCCTCTGGAGATGATCCTGAGGGCCCTCCATCCATTGATTTCAATGCACCCCTGGTCGGATTGGGCTGAAAATTAGCATGGTGGTGGGTTATGATCCGGGGAAGGTCATGGGCAAGGCATCAAGTCCTGGAACCACGTAGAAAGTCCTGGAAAGTTCTGGAAACCACCTGGAAACCACCTATACGCCCGCACTCTAGGTCAGATGTCGTAACCTCTCATTTTACTTTTTAAATATACTTTATTAAATTATTCAGTCAGGGGTAACAAACATTTACACTAATATATATTTGATATATATATATATATATATATATATATATATATATATATATATATATATATATATTATATATCTATATATCTATAGATCTAATAGATCTATATATATATATATATATATATACAGTATATATATATAGTCTATTAGAAGGTGAGCAGTTGCCAGGTTGTGGGTCTTTTTGTTCTTATGTCCAGTGTTCTTTGTCTTTTAAGTTCTGATATGATTTGTTTATAGACCACTTCACCTGGGATGACAGCTTAGTGGATAACTGTGGCACACCTCGTCTTCCACAATTTTGCTGCGACCACACAAACAATTGTCCAGAAAAAGTCCTGGTGTGGTCCTGGCATTATTCCATTAAAGACACGATACATCACAGCATTATAATTCACAGTAATATTAAAACCAATACTTTCCATTTTCCCCCACACATATGTAGATCTCTCACATTTTAGGAGCAAATGCTCTATATATCTTAAATGATAGAAAACATACTGTGCACTTATTCTTCAGTATTTATTATATTTGAAAATCACTCCAAACAGCCAAGATGATCTCATTCGATTTTTCTAGTTTCATAAGTAAAATGGTATGGTTTGTCTTAGACCTCCCAGGCCAGGCAGAACCATCAGGAGGACCAGGTCTGTCCCCCGGGCCACATAATGCCCAGGTCTGCGTTAAAGTGTTGAATGAATGGACGGATAGACTGACACATGATATTGGGGCAATACAGCTGACCAAAAATCTATATTAATTCAATGTTGTCTTTTCAACATTGAAAAAGCACAGAATTAGACTATCAACATTGATTCAATGTTATTATAGCCTTGAATATTCAACCAACAAAAAATATTATTATGATGGAATTCCAACATTGAATCAATATCATCTTGCTATCTATCCATCCATCTATCCATTTATTTTAATGTAAGATGCAGGATGTCCTGCGCACAATTTTTTTTTTTATGGCAAAGGCATGACCTGCCCTACTCTGCCTCTGATTGGCTTATACCCTGATATTTTACCCTAAGCTTAACCAATCATCACTCCTCATGGCTAAACCCAGCCATGCCTTCACCATCCTAGATGCCTTCTAAAACAATCCTAAGATGGCAAAGGCATGACCGTCCCTATTCTGCCTCTGATTGGCTTACCCTAACCTTAACAAATCTCCTAATGCCTAAACCTAACCAACCGATCTTCCCGTTTGGAGGCGGATCCAGAGTCAGCTGCTATCTGGGTACATAATGTCTTATACGTTGTTTTTTTTAAATATCAGGTGGCAAGCTCGGGCTTGGGCAGATGGAGCCCCGGAAGTGATACTAAAAGCTGTAGTTCCTCGAATGGCCACTTGAGGCTGGCTCCAAAAGGGAATCGTTCCCAATTCGCCCCCATGTTAAAATGCCTGACTTTACAACTAGATTAAACATGTTTACAGCCTGATGCAGCTACGGCTCTGTGGGAAACCCTTGATCTTGTGCCGTCTCGTGCGAGCTGTGCAAGAACCCCAAGATGGTGATGGCCACACTCCCAGCTTCAAAACTGGGATGTCCAAAAATCAATGGGTGATGTTACGATGACTTAATTTTTTGAACACTTGCAAGATTTCGGTTTCACTATGGTTGCCCAACTCATAGAAGTTTGATAGTACACAAATCTTCTAAGGATCTTGTATGTGGATTTACTGTTATATATATTTCTTACGAGTTCCCAAATCATATAAGTTTTATTTTCCACAAATTTACTAAGAATATTGTATGTAGATTTACTGTCATATATAGTTCTTGTAAGTGACCAAATTATATAAGTTTCACTTTACACAAATTTACTATGGATCTTATATCTGGTTTGACTGTCATATATATTACTTACATATTACTTACAAGTTTCAGGTAAAACATATACAAATTTAGTAAAATCTTTTCCATATGGGTGAGGACAGAGACATCGTGACAGATTATTATTATATAAATAGTCGTAAATAAATGTGAAAGAGCGAGCAAAAAACACATCATGCCATTTCATACAGAATGCAACATGCCTCATGTGTGAAAGGGTACACTTCACGTATCATCCGGGGCAGGCTCAGTGGGGAGCAACCCTCACCTGATCCGGAGTTCATGTGTGAAAATAGCTTAAGTTAGGAGTGTGCACGGACTATTTGGTGCAAGTAGTGAGTGGTTTCCAAATGTTTATTGAGGATCAGAAAAACGTTAGCATACGAGCTAATTAACGTTAGCATACGAGCTAATTTGCATTTCAGTACTCTACTGTGAGAAGCCTTGTTGTGTTGTTAGCTATGCTAATTAGCATACTGAGTACTAACCAGTGGGTGAATGTTCTAGCTAACGTAAGCTGGTTGTGAATGATACAGAGGTACAGTGAAAACATACTTTGTGTTAAATGCTAAAATTGGTTAATGTGGTAACTAATATTTACTATGCTTTGTGTGTTGAATGCTATTGACGCTATAAGGTATGACCTATTAGATTGATGACATTTGGTGACTAGTATTTTATTTGGTTGTTTATTATTTTATTGATATGTTTATGTTTTGAATTCCTGTTTTATACTGAATCACCATGACCGGAGAGACACAGCTCATTGAAAGCAAACAGTAAACGTCTATAAACCATATTATCTAGAATCTAGATGTTGTGTCTTCATTGACCTTCGGACGGGCAACACATGCTTGCATAGGTTTACACAGATTCCGACTCATTTGAGCAGAAGACAGCCTGCTGTAAATGTGTTTCCATGACTGGCAGTGGAAGGATTTGCCTCTTGATGGTTTCATAGATGTCTCCGTTTGTTGTGTAGCATACTGACAGAACTAAGGTCATTATGAGTAAGGTAGCTTTCTGTGGAGGATGTTGGTTTCAAAGACACATAATGGCCCACAACCCACCCATCCACGCACCCCCACAACACGCACACACACACACACACACACACACACACACACACACCTCAACCGCCCCCGCCCTCCCCCCCCCCCCCCCCCACACACACACACACACACACACTCCCACACAGCTCGTTGCTGTGACCTTCCTTCATCTGCCCAAAGAGCGTGGGCAAACACAGTGGACACAAGTGCTTCCTGGAAGACACCATTGATTTCCCAGAGATGAAAGCATCCATCCATCGTCAAGCAGACTGTAGAAAAGCCCCTGTTGCCCTTTAAAACTCCATTACCCAGAAGCCCTTGCATGACCATGTGACATTGCCCAAGCATGTTAGTCTGTTCCATCCCTGTAGCAGTGAGCCACGTGTCTTGCATCAATCAGTCTGCTTCACCTCACGCAGCATCAAGTCACCTGTTAGCTGCTCAAGTACTTTTCCCCTCCCTTGTTGTGAAGCGCTGGTGTGCGTCTATAAGCATGAGTCATGTGGGACTGTATTTTGTGTCCTGTTTATGTTGGGTTTAGTAGTTATATAATTAAACTGTCCAATGTCAGCTAATGTTCACCAATTGGGTGAAGCCAGAGCCGTATAATAGAAGAGTTCCGAAATCTCCATTCACTCCAATGGACCATTTTTTTTCCAGGAAGTAGAAAGTGGAACTCTTGAGTAAAAAAAGCAGCACTGTCGAGTTGCATCAAAATAGACAGTGTTGTACTTTGAAAGGGTTATCATCCCTTGAAATGAATCAAATTGTACATTATCGGCTTTATTTTAGCATGCAAAAGTAGCGCGAGACCCATTCCTGGCTGTTCATTGGCTAATGATTCTTGCATTTTGGTCCTCCGCTGACGCCACTCTCTTACTAGAGGACACTAGGTGAAGCTAATGCTAATCGCGATGCTAATCGGGACGGCACGGTGGCTCAGTGGTTAACACTGTTGCCTCACAGCAAGAAGGTCCCGGGTTCGAACCCTGGTCCGTCCCAGGTCCTTTCTGTGTGGAGTTTGCATGTTATCCCCGTGTCCGTGTGGGTTTTCTCCGGGTGCTCCGGTTTCCTCCCACAATCAAAGAAAGACATGTATGTTAGGGTTAATACTCCTGTCAGTGCCCCTGACCAAGGTACTGGTAAAAGAACTGGAGTTGGTCCCCGGGCGCTGCACAGTGGCTGCCCACTGCTCCTAGTTCTAGGAAGGTTCCTAGTAGAGGATGAGTCAAATGCAGAGGATGAATTTCCCCAAGGGGATAAATAAAGGATAACTTAACTTAACTTAACTTAACTTATAACTTAATCGTTAAGCTAACGCTAATCGTGATGCTAATTGTCAAGCTAATGCTAGCAGCTCTTGTAGGGAGCATTGGGATGGGGATATACTGTAGATTTCATGCCATTTCTGTTGAGGGCAACTTTGTAATGCAAAGCACCATGTTTATGTTGGCATTGAGTTAATAATTGTAAATGACTAGCAGGCTGTACTGGGCTAAATGGAGAGTCAATGGACACTATTATGTTGCTTGTGATGAAGCGCCATTTTGTGGAGTTTTCTGGGATTGCAGTTAATTTTCATATTATTTCTGTATGCTCCATCTTAAATGTTGAATTGGTACATTTTATGTTAATGATCATGTAGCCAGTCTACCTGTAGCTTATATGTGAGTTTTGTACATTCTGCTAATATTTGTTATTTTATCTTGTTATTGCAGAAACCACACACATTACTATATTCACAACCACACATCTTGATGTAAGCAAGCTCATCGAAAGAATGCTGTTTAACCTGGGTGTTGGACAATAAACCCATTTGTTGAAGTTACTCTCTGGAGTGCCAGTGTATTCCTTCTGACCGAGGAAGAATCAGGTGTTGCACAATCCCACCAGCTACTAGACGCACCCCGCACTTTACACAGACCATTGGCTGTCTTCTTCTATGGTTCACTGTGCGTGTGCACCTCATTTACATATTAATGAGCTTGCTCTCCCACGTGCTTTCACATAATAACAGGTAACACATGCACACTCACGTGTGTGTGCACACACACAAGCTAACAAGCTATCCTTTGTGAAAGTGCAGGATTTCTAACTGTAAGTTCACTCAGTCTAAGTGATTTACTGTAACCGTGCAATAGCATGAGAAAGGCTAAATAACAACTAGGGATGCACCCATTGTGTTCTGGGGCGATATGGATGTTTATAACAACAATGTGAATATGATCATTGAATGGTTGAATGCCAATTATTTTATCCAGGTGATTTCTGCATGATTTAGGGCAGGGGTAGGCAATTATTTTTCCTGGAGGGCCACATGTGAAACCCAGATTGTTGCGGGGCCCGCAGAAATATGCTCATGCCGGAAACCTCTAATTTGATCACTAGATTAAATTATACAAAACATACTGTGCACTTATTCTTCAGCATTTGTTGAATAAATGCTAATAATACATTTTATTATATTGAAATCACTCCAAACAGCCAATTTAGGTCATCACATAAATTTGTTTAGTTTCATAAGTAAATGGTGTGGTTTGTCTTAGACCTCCCGGGCCAGGCAGAACCATCATAAGGGCTGGTTCTGGCCCCCGCGGGCCGCATAATGCCCAGGTCTGATTTAGGGTAATCGTTAACACTTCTTCATGTCTGCTTTTCAAAAAAGTTGAGGGTGAGATTTGATGTTAAAATTCTTGCTCATAGTAAGTCAACCTCCTCTTGAAATGTCACTGGAACATGTCTTACAAACTGCTTGTCGCTGATCTTTCTCCCAGACAGTGAACTCTACTCCCACATGGCCGATGGTTCACCTTTATTTGAAAAACAAACCACACGTGTAGTGATGTCACGGTACCAATAATTCAGTAGTCGGTACAGGTACTAGTGAATTTCCACGGTACTCGGTACCAATTTCGGTACCACGGTAAAAAAAACAGACTGATATTTCTTCAACATATTCTCCTTTATTAACTCATTGAGTGCCAGCCACTTTTGGAGAACGGATGCTCCCAGTGCCAGAGTTTCAGAGCGTTTTCAGTGATTTCTCGAGGCCCACAGAATATTGTGTGATATTACTATGTAAACACTGAACACGCACAAAGAACGATGAGACTCTATTCTATCATCTGCAAAAAAAAGTTTATTGATCCCATTTTCCGTTCTTTAGTTATGAGCCGGAGAAGATAGCTTGATTCATCCAAAAACAGCAATTTTTTTCTAGAAGCTGAGATAATTGGCCTTTTGTGAAATTAAACATTTCAAGCACATCACTGACTCTGAAGCTAATCTTTTCTAATGTAGTCACACCTCAAAAATAATTTCCTTCAATAAAACAGTGAAGGCCAGGGAATTCTGTTTGGCAGAATAATATTTTTTAGCTACAACCAGCAGCGCTGGCCCCTGCGTGCGCTGCTGGTTGCAGCTTCTTGCTGGTCTTGATTTGCTGCTGGTGGGCATCGGATATTCTGGCTTGCGTTTGTCAATCCTGTCCTGCTGCCTGGGTCTGTCTGGGTGTTGCGCGCTGCTCTGCGTGCCCCCCCCCCCCCCCCCGCCCCGCCCCGCCTCGCCTCGCCTCAACTGCACACTCCTCCTCCTGTCTGTGGTGGCTCTCTGCTGAGTTTGCTGTGCGCACAGTGAAGGGAGCTCGACATCCTGCTTTTTTACAGCGTTCCGCGTGTGTTTGTCACCGGCAACGATGCTTCCAGTTGAGAATAATAACAACTCCACGGTGTGGATGTGCGGATGTGCTGTCGCAACCGACACGGAGCGGCTCAATTGTGGGAGCAGATTGGCTGCTGCAGGCACAGCTGCAGTAACGTGCTTCAGCATATCGATGCATACGGATGCGATGCGATTTCCGTTTCCATAACGACTTCTTCTTTGTTTTTTCCTTGCCTTTCTGTTATGTGGAGAGCACTGTCGCCACCTAAGGGTTCTGTAAAATAGGTTAGACACATCCAATAGCTATAATATTTGTACATCAGAGGCAGAAGGCTTTGATCGACGCCCCACCGTCAAAAAACGCAATTGACGAACATGTCCGTCCTTGGCACTCTACGTTACTATTTGAAATGACGAACATGTCCGTCCTTGGCACTCAATGAGTTAAAGAATGCAACCATTTCCAATGAACAAATGGCATGTAGCCTTGGGAGCGTACCTATGTTCCCCGGGTTCTATGTTCCCCGCTCCTGCTAAAAAGGGTCCTATGTTCCCCGGGTCCTATGTTCCCCGCTCCCGAAAAAGGGTCCTATGTTCCCCGGGTCCTATGTTCCCGCTCGTATGCGTAAAGTCGGCGAGTAGCGCACCGCCGGACGCCTCCACAACCATCCTCCACTTCACCCCCAGCACCCAACACCCACTGCCCAGAGACAGCGCACCTTTTTCAGCGTGACTCCATACTACAGTGCACTGCCTCGGGTCTCTGGCTCTCTCTGGCTCATCTTGAAAATATGGGGTTCGGCTTGCAAAAGTTTACATTTATACAGAGGCTAGAGAAGCATGTCGGCCATGTAGTGATATAACACTTATTATTTCGCTTTATTTTTCCTTCTTCCATTATGCTTGCGAAGTAGCCTGTGGGAAGTAGCCTGTTGCAGAGGAAAGTGAAATTAAACAATTTAATTGAATGGCTTTACAGAACTTGTGCATGTCTGTGGGTTATATAGGCAGAGGCGATTTGTGCTGCGTGAATGTTGCAAATATTGATCTCGATCTCTCTCTCTCTCTCTCTCTCTCTTTCTCTCTCTCTCTCTCTGAAAAATGTAATATTATGGATAGCATGTTGCTGCTCCTGCTGCTGAATGTGTGCATATAGGCTATCTGAGCCTAGAGACTCGAGCTTTCCCTCATGCAGTCTGTCAATGAAGTCTCACAACCTCGAGATATTGTGGTTTGCACTCGCCGACTTTACGCATAGGCTACGAGCGGGGAACGTGTCACTACGTGTCACCTCTTTGTTTGTCATAAAGTTGATTTTGCACAACGGGCCTACTTATAGCCTCTCCAGGGAAGGATTTATGACATCACTGATGAGGTCATATACATTGTGACATAATCAGTGATGTCATCAGGTGATGATGTCATCAGCGATGATGTTATCAGCCAAACTGTACAGCTAGCAGCTAACAAGTCTGAGCCGTTCTTATCTCCTGGCTGCCGCACGGCACAGACACACGCAGGGAGCTCCAGACTGCAGTCAAAGTGAAATCAAAGCTTACAGGATGTTAAAGGTGAATAAAGACAAGATGGATGTTAGTCAGTTAAGTCATGCAAGGCGTGTGAAGAGGACAACAGGACAGGATGGAAAACAGAGGATCCGCCTGGCCAACAAGAAGCACAGCGAGAACATCATGCTGCGAGGGAAAGTGCCCAAGTCAAGGAGGAAGATGGGGGATGATGTGAGTCCGTGGATGGGGGCTCTCTTCTTCGTCTTCCTCATCTGTGGATCAGCTATCTTCCAGATGGTCCAGACCATCATGGGCATTTAAGTGATCTCATCGCCAGGGAGCAGAGCCATCAGCCACGGGGCCATATGACCCCAATATGACCGTGTGGCCCACTCAGTCCAAATGAGTTCATGTCAGTGTGCAGGACGTCTACAAACACAGCATCTGAGGGGTCCAGCCGGTCGTCTGGCGGCGCGCCTCTGAACATCGGCCCCGCAGGGAACAAACAGAGTTCCACAAGAGCCGGTCGTCGGACATTTCACCGTCTGGCGCCTCTCTCGATCCGACTCGGAATTTTGACAAGTTGACATGTGCCAGATATGAAATGTGAAAAATACCAAAATTAAAGCCCCTTTGTATATTTTCAATGTGTATTGTATTGAGTTTGAATGAAAGCTTTTATTTTGAAAAATTCCGACCGGACGTCCAAATGATTCTCCTGGGCTGTAGTCTGAAAATGTATTGCTACGGTTTCCAGGTTGAACGTCATGTTTCCTTGCCTGTTTCAATGCACCACTATGTTCGCTGATAAATGTTTTGCTACGTTGTGCTATGTTTTCGGCCCGCTGATGCGACCCTGCAAAGCCACTCCATGTAACGCTAAACAAAACACTGTTGCCGATCTGCCTCTCAGACAGCGTTAGTTCCTAACGTTAAATTATCCATGACAGCATTGGACTGAAGAAGTTTGTTATTGTGAGAATTGGAGTTCATTTATTACTGCAAAGGTGGAGGAACTTTGAAAACATGCACGATGCGGAGTTGTCTTTTATTGGACACGGACAGGTAAAACTTGCTAACACACACGCTCAAACGTTTGCTGCAGTAACGTTAACGTTATTATTTTCTGTGTATTTTCCCCCCTGACAGCGCGGGGGTTGACGCTTTTTCCACGACCACATGTTACTAATTGTCATTTCCATCATAAAGATGCATGTCAGCAGAATAACGTTATTTGATGAGAGAAAAAGTCTAGTGGAGTTTCACTAGTGTCAACGCTAACGTTATTGAATGAGCTATAGGCACCTATCTGTAACGCAACATGATAACATTAACAAACAACTGTTGCTAGCGCAGTAACTAGTTGGTTACTAACTTTCTGGTTAGCATTAGATGTGTCAGCTGCTGCTAGTCTCTGAGTTAGTTGATAACAAGATGTTGATTTCATCTGTTACCTGACTCCATGATAGTTCTGTAATTCTGAGGGATGTTTTAGATGTAACCGTGTGCAGTGGGATGTTTCCTCTTCACTTGATGCTGAACTGTAACACTAGCGTTAGGTGGTTAGCCTAGGCATGCTAGGTGTTGTCTGACAGTATTAATTGGTGTGTTTTCATAACAGTAGGCTACCAGACCATCAGCTCAGTGGGACAGGAGGGGTGAGAGTTTGGGTGGAGCTGAGCTGTGTGACTGGTGGAAGAGAACCTCTTTAGTTGGGACATATGTTTGACAATGTTGTTGTAGTTCCTGTGGCTACTGTTAGTTATAATTGTTATACTGATCCCTTAACCTACTTGTTTGACTCGATAAAAAACATCCATATATTAATTGTGATTTATTATAGCCAGTAATTTTCACGTCTCTGTTGGCATACCTACGTGGAACCTTATAACATCAGCCCAGAACACAATTCATGCATCATTAGGCCTACTGGATGTTTGGGAACTTGAGAGTGAAATGAGTGTGATGTACACACTGTCTGCCGTTTTTACATGAAAACCCATGTGAAGCGACGGCACGGTGGGGAAAAAAAATCCACAGCAGGGCCCGCTAACCCTGCTCCACAGCAGGACCGGCTAACCCTGCTCCACAGCAGGACCCGCTAACCCTGCTCCACAGCAGGACCGGCTAACCCTGCTCCACAGCAGGGCCCGCTAACCCTGCTCCACAGCAGGACCGGCTAACCCTGCTCCACAGCAGGACCGGCGGGAGCGTACCTATGTTCCCCGGGTTCTATGTTCCCTGCTCCTGCTAAAAAGGGTCCTATGTTCCCCGGGTCCTATGTTCCCCGCTCCCGAAAAAGGGTCCTATGTTCCCCGCTCGTATGCGTAAAGTCGGCGAGTAGCGCACCGCCGGACGCCTCCACAACCATCCTCCACTTCACCCCCAGCACCCAACACCCACTGCCCAGAGACAGCGCACCTTTTTCAGCGTGACTCCATACTACAGTGCACTGCCTCGGGTCTCTGGCTCTCTCTGGCTCATCTTGAAAATATGGGGTTCGGCTTGCAAAAGTTTACATTTATACAGAGGCTAGAGAAGCATGTCGGCCATGTAGTGATATAACACTTATTATTTCGCTTTATTTTTCCTTCTTCCATTATGCTTGCGAAGTAGCCTGTGGGAAGTAGCCTGTTGCAGAGGAAAGTGAAATTAAACAATTTATTTGAATGGCTTTACAGAACTTGTGCATGTCTGTGGGTTATATAGGCAGAGGCGATTTGTGCTGCGTGAATGTTGCAAATATTGATCTCTCTCTCTCTCTCTCTCTCTCTCTCTTTCTCTCTCTCTCTCTCTGAAAAATGTAATATTATGGATAGCATGTTGCTGCTCCTGCTGCTGAATGTGTGCATATAGGCTATCTGAGCCTATAGACTCGAGCTTTCCCTCATGCAGTCTGTCAATGAAGTCTCACAACCTCGAGATATTGTGGTTTGCACTCGCCGACTTTACGCATAGGCTATGAGCGGGGAACATAGGACCCTTTTTCGGGAGCGGGGAACATAGGACCCGGGGAACATAGGACCCTTTTTCGGGAGCGGGGAACATAGGACCCAGGGAACATAGAACCCTTTTTAGCAGGAGCGGGGAACATAGAACCCGGGGTACATAGAACCCGGGGAACATAGGCATGACCCCGTAGCCTTCAACTTTAAAACAAAACAATGTGCTTCTGCTTACTTCTTACATTCAACTCTGTATGGCAGTGAGTGCAGACAGTGCAACACCAGTGGCATGTAGCCCTCAAGTATTGTTTATTGAATTAAAAAAAAAAGAAATCTATACCCTCGGTACCATGCAAAAACAGGTACTGAAGTACCGAAAACAATGTAGTACCGACTAAGTACCGAAGTACCGAAAACCGTGACAACACTACACATGTGCACAGCGCTCTCTTACATGATGCCAGAGTGATGCAGCTGGAGCTGGGAAGGGCTACTGTTGCGAGTCACCCAAATAACCCAGTGGTCGGGATCCCCCGGGAGGTCGCCAGATCATTTTTGGGGGTCGTGGGATGATTGTCAAAAAAGCGGGGGAAAGAAAGAAAAAATGATCAACTCTCCCATACCAATGATTCAATGTATTATAATGCTATACAAACTATTGACTATATTTAAACTGTATAAAAAAAGATTTTGGTGAGTGAGTGAAATCAGTGTGTGAATGCGTGTGCACTGCCGTTGGGTTTGGCAACAGCGGGAAGGGGGTCCCAAAGTTTTTTGGGGGTCGCGTCTCAAAGAGGACAC
The DNA here is from genome assembly GCF_964638095.1 of Poromitra crassiceps. Lineage (NCBI taxonomy): Eukaryota > Metazoa > Chordata > Actinopteri > Beryciformes > Melamphaidae > Poromitra > Poromitra crassiceps. The sequence goes on along the minus strand of NC_139629.1, from coordinate 21,683,624 downwards.
TGAAATAACCAACACAACATTTAGCCAGCACAAAATTGATGTGACACAACAGATAAACAGTGGATTTGCCGATAGGCTGATGGCAGTCAGCTGATGAGTACCACCAGCCCAGGTGGAGCCTCGCAGACCACCTGTGGTCTCCGGACCACAGTTCGAGAATCACTGCTCTAAGACATTTACAGAAACACACACACACACACACACACACCTGCTCACAAATTCTCTCATGGCACATAATCCAGTGAAGAACAGGAGCAGTGGAGGAAGATACAGGGAAGCTAGGCATCGTTAATCATGCATATAGGTGGCCATATTGCTCTCTGCTATTCACTGCTGCTTCTCTTGTCCTGAGTGGCAAGATGGCGCCGATTTATAAACGCATGCAGGCCTCTTATTCACCTTATGTAGCCCCGCCCACTTGACCCAGTTAAGTTACGACTTCCTGTTCAAAACACCGTCTGTTCTACCTGCTCACTATACTGTACTGTCACAGGAAGTGTTCTGTTTTACCTGCTCACTATACTGTACTGTCACAGGAAGTGTTCTGTTTTACCTGCTCACTATACTGTACTGTCACAGGAAGTGTTCTGTTTTACCTGCTCACTATACTGTACTGTCACAGGAAGTGTTCTGTTTTACCTGCTCACTATACTGTACTGTCACAGGAAGTGTTCTGTTTTACCTGCTCACTATACTGTACTGTCACAGGAAGTGTTCTGTTTTACCTGCTCACTATACTGTACTGTCACAGGAAGTGTTCTGTTTTACCTGCTCACTATACTGTACTGTCACAGGAAGTGTTCTGTTTTACCTGCTCACTATACTGTACTGTCACAGGAAGTGTTCTGTTCTACCTGCTCACTATACTGTACTGTCACAGGAAGTGTTCTGTTTTACCTGCTCACTATACTGTACTGTCACAGGAAGTGTTCTGTTTTACCTGCTCACTATACTGTACTGTCACAGGAAGTGTACAGTAGGAAGTAACTGGCTGACCCCTGTGTTGGAACATAATGTGAATTAGCACACAGTTTGTGTCGCTTGATTCAACCCTTTGGAATCGCTCTGTCGCTCTGTTTAAATCGCTCGTCAACAGGCACACAAATTGACGGAGATCTGGGGGCTATAACGTTACGCAATGTCATGATGTTTGTCCACTACGAGCCACCGTAGTTGTTTACAAGCTAAGCCTATCAGCGTGCTCCTAATGCGAGCTCTATACCGGTAGTACAGACTTCACTTCATGTCAGCTGTCAGCCTGTCAAGCAGCTGTCAATGCGGTTTGTTGCCACACAATAAACCAGCGGTTTGTTCCAAGCCAGTGTGATCCTTGACTCACTCTCAACATGGCAGCCAATCAGCGTTGAACAGCGAGCGACTGATGCCAGCGTCATTTTGCTCGAGTTGGGATATTTCATTTCGGGCGACGAGCATATTTTCTCCCTATCGGACGCCCAGCGATTTTTCTCCCGGGCGAATATACGCTCAATCGCTTGTTTGCATTGACTTTGTATGTAAACTCGATGCCAGCGAAAAACTTTGATAGGTCGGTGTGAACGCAGCTTAACACTGTAACAATGTAACACTGTAACAATGTAACAGCGTGCTGGAGTTTTGCCTCGTTCTCTGAGAGAACGCTGCTCTTCACAATTTGCATCCTGCTGTCACTTGTTTTGGTTGTCATTTTCATTTCTCTGAAACACACCTTCCCCCCCCTCCCTCCCTCATGACGGAAACTCAAATGACAGTGTGGATGTTTAGACAGAAACGGTCTCGCTTGGTTTAGTTTGGGGGACTTTTGATGTTAAACAAGTCTGACAGTTGAAGGGATTTGCATTCTGTTGCCGCGATAAATCATTTGAAACTGTGATTTGACAGGGGATATGATCATTGATGTACAGTATAGGAAGCATCTGGCACTGCAGACGTATCCACAGTAATGACTTTGGGATGAAATGCATTTAGCAAGTAGAGCAATTGTGATGTTCTAACGACTGTGTGTGTTTTCCCTTCCTTCCTGTTCCTCCTTCTAGAGGATGAGCTGCAGCTATCTGCTCTGCACCATCCTGCTCTTTGTGGCTGTGCTGCTGGCCGTCACCGTGACCGGCGCCGTCCTCTTCATGAACCACTACCAGGCCCCGCCCATGTCCGACGGCCTGCCGCACATCTCGACCAACCAGGACGAAGCCAACGCCCTGGTCACCGTGGAGCGGGGCGACGGCTCGCGCATCAACATCTTCATCGACCCCAACTGTCCCGACTACAACGGCAACTTCCTGCGCCTGGAGGGCGTGCAGACGTCGCTGCTCCACTCGCTGACCGACCACGACTCGGACCTGAAGTCGGTGAAGGGCCAGGACCGGGCGCTGCTCGTCAGCCTGGCCGAGGAGGTGGCCAAGCTGTCGGCGCACGCCGGGCAGCTGAAGATGGACTTTGAGTCTCTGCGCAGGGGGCAAGGGAGCCTGGGACAAGACCTAACCACACTGCAGACAGAGCAGGGACGCCTCATACAGGTGAGAGACACACAACACACACGCACGCACGCGCGCCCACACACACACACGCGCACGCGCGCACACACAAACACACACACACACACACACACACACACACACACACACACACACACACACACGAGTCAAATGCAAGGCACAATGGGCCACAATCACATCATTGTATGGTCACAGAGAGAGAAAAACGCCAAGGTCAGAGCTCTCTCTTCTGACGCACAATATTACACCAGGCTGATGATGATGATGATGATGAAGATGAAGATGATGGTGACAATAGAACATCAGTGTGCAGTGAATTAGCAGTTATTCCCAACCAGGGGTACCTGTACCCGTAGGGGGGGGGGGGGTACTTGAGCAGCTTGCGCATATAGTGAAAAATTTCCCAACGACATAGATAACACACGGGCGAGGATACACTCCAGGCGTAGTTGATGGCGCAAGTGCACTCTGTTCCGTTCCCGAGCGCCGAAGAAATGTTGCAATGTGAAAGCTGACCAGCGGGGGAGAGGGGAGGGGGGGCAATCGTGCCCGGGCGCAGAGCGGAACGGAGAGGAAAGAAAGCAATCGTTCCCAGTGTGAAAGCAGCCTCAGTAATGAATGAATGAATGAATGAATTTATTTGGTGATAAAATAAAATAACACAACAGTACATATAGTAATGAAAGAACAGACAATATATCAATCACCGAGGATAAAAACACAAAAAAGTCCGAGGGCTTATTTCCATTGTGGTCCTCACCACCAGTAATCAGTGAGGCATGATGCATGTAGACGCTTATTGGGGGCGTGGCTGTCCCTGGTGCTGATTCCTTGACCAGCGCTGAACTAAATTCAACTGCAACTATTTTCATGGCAAAACAGCTCAAGGGATCCATAAGACAAAAATGTTGGGAACCACTGGCTTATAGTGTAATAAGCAATAACCACTGATCTAAATGTAAAAAAAAAAATCTAAATCTTCCTCTTCTCCAACCCACACTTATAGCCTCAGATATTTTATGACCAAATCTCACACAAGAAATGGACTGAATTTCAAAAGCAGTTATCCACTGGTTGTTCCTTTTACTTCGACCTGGCACTCCGGCTTCTCCCCGGAGTGAGGGCAGCGTGTGTGTCAACACATTCAAATAGCAAAGACAAAGACGCGTCACGCGTGTTGCTTCTACCGGTCATTTTCATTCTTGTGTAACAGGTCGGCCCTTTCTGTCTCCATTAGGACATGATGTGAAAGTGGTGTAGCAGATTGTGCATTGCCTGTCTGTTCTATCCTGCGCCATCCTGTGCCATCATCCAAATCCAATTAGGTGTCGCAACCCCCATCAGACTCTACCGGGTCAGGATTTAGTAGCAGAGAAAGTGCTTCCTCCGCATCCATTTGCTTGCTTGTTGTTGCCATGCTGTAATTGACTTAACTCTGCTGTAAACTCTGGGTGTGAGTTTTACTTCAGGTGATTACGTTTCCATAGTTACGCAACTGCCACAAATATTGATCTGTCAGCAAAGTCTTCGTTATATTCATTGAGCTAAAGGCATTATGAATAATCAGATGTGTGAAAAGGGTTTATATGAGTTTTACGCCGGTCATTCAAGTGTTGAATATTGGAGGAGAGGGAGAGACATTATTTTGCGTGTATTTATTCTTCAAGTTGTATATTGGAATTCTGAAAACGCAGGCCTTTAAAGTCCAAATATTTGTAAGAAGTCAAAGGAAAGTTTACATTGTACAGTGTTGGAGACATTTAATTTAAAATGTCATTAGCCCATTGCCTTTCTAATGGTGCTAAATGTCTCCTAGGCCCCCCTTTCCCCTTTGTGTCAAAGCACTTTGATAATGTGTGCTTGCACAGAGCTCATCACACACAGATGAATATAGCCATCATTGCTTCCAGCAATGTTCATTTGACTCCTTGTCGACAAGTTTGCGCCTAACATTTAATGTAGATTAGCATCCCTCATCCCTCATGATCTCATTTGTATCTGTAGCTATGGAATTATTTGCCTATCTAAATGCAAGAGGATGTAAGAGGATGTGAACAGAGCGAATGTAAGCGTGAACACAGGATTTTTGAGTGTGCGTGCAGGAAACCTGTCCAAACAGAAAACTTTTGAGTGTGAGCGTACAGTTTGAGGACAAAGCAGAGCAAATTTAAGCACACGCGGGGGCTTTTTGAGTCCAAGGGTCCAAAATCGGAACGTGAAATTGATAAATCATGCTCTCAAATTGTTTGAACAACCTCTTGCATTTAGATAGGCAAATAATTCCATATTTAACGCAGCAGCTAGTAGGCTACAGGCTGGTTTGTCGGCCGGTCTTTTCGTCCCAGAAATGTCAGCAAAATCTTGCATTCACAGGAATGATGGACCCGGACGAGACTTTCCTATCGATCGGTTATGTCATTTCCTGATAGGCTGTCTTGATCGCAAAGTTGCATTTACATGAGTGACGGATCATCACCTTCAGGAGAGCGATCCTAAAGCTGCATTGTGAAGAGCGTCCTATCGATCGGTGATTTAAGTCCCTCCCCCTTTCCTGATTGTCTGTCTTTTAGACATTATCTATCGAACCCGACGTTCCACCGTCATGAGTGATACCTTATCGCACTCAGGAGGGTTTCCTATCGATCGGTGATGTCGTTTAAGCCCTCCCCTCTTTGCCAAATCTTTTCCAGTCTGTCTCAGACATTTTGAAAAGAGCAAATCCGTGCTGCTTTTCATCACCTACTCACTGTATATCTATTGAGCCCAACGTCACATTGATATGAGTGATGGTTTGAGGTTTCTATCAATTGGGGATGTCATTTTACCCCCCAACCCCACCACCCCACCCACCACCCCCCCCCCCGCCCCCTTCCCCCAGAGTTGTGTTTCTTATCTATTGATCCAAAAGTTGTACTGATAAGAGATATGGCTCATCGGACTTAGGACAGTGATGCCATCCCTACCCAAAGCATTATGTGCATATTTAGTTGTCTTACATCCTGTTGATTGGGATATTGATCACCTGGCTATGTCTATCCCAAAATCATATTGGGATCAGTGATGTCTCGTCGGATTCAGGACAGTTTTCCATTGATGATGTGCAAATGTGATATTATTAATGATAACCCCTTCCAGATGTTCTGTTTGTCATTGTCTATACTCTACATCATCTATTGATCATAAAGTTGCAATAATACGTGATTACAGTATACAGGATAAACATTTCCTTGCGTTGTATGAACAAAATAAGATCAGTTATATTCCGTTTCCTAGAGCCAAATAGGTCATGAATGTTCAGAAATGACGTACTTGTTTTGTTACTGCATTGTTTTTGGCTACAGAACATGGACAGAGAGGGCATAAAACAGAAGGTGTTGCATATGATTCTGTTCTCCTTCCCTGCTGCAGTTGGAATTGATTATTAGATGAGGAGGGGAAAATGCTTTCATATTTTAGGGTTATTGTATTCCTCTCACAAGTCCAAAAGGGGCAGCCTACTGCTCCAAGATTAGATCTTCTCAGAACTAACACTTTTACTTTTAGGGTGTGTAGAGAAATACTTGATATGCTATTTCTGTGCACCAGGCAGAGATGGAGCAATGGGTTTGGCCATTGCAAGTCATTTAAGAATGCGGATTGTCTTGAAATGCAAGGCCAAAGTATGCTAATTGATGGCATTCATTAAAAAATATCACAAAAACAGTGTTCCAGCAAAATCAAAACACTTTCTTTCATTATCCAATGCCAGCTCGACCACGTCAATTAGACTTTTTAGTGCATGAACCTAATCTCTAGGTTTACCTGCAAATATAGTGCCGATGGTGGTTTTGAATTCTAAACAGCTGTGAGGAGGATGAGGAAACAGTGCTGTTTATACAGTATCTAGCACTGTGTCTGAAGAAAGACTACTGCTGATTAGGCTGTGCCCGTCATGAAGCAAGAAAGTGACAACAATTTGCACATTCATATCATATATACATTCATATCTACCTATATGTTATATATTACTAATAGTAAGTATTATCATTTTTTGTACCATGTATATTGATTGCTTAGACACTAGGATTTTCTTTTATTTCTGTATTTGATATGTACTATGTGCGCACAGGACTCTGTGCGCCCAGGGACTACAGATGTAAATGAGCTCTTAGCTATCTCTGGTGCAATATGTTTATTGTGTACTGTCCCTGTTCAAATAAACAATAAAGATAAAGATAAAGATTCTGAGAGCTAACAGGATGCCTGCACAGTAGGCTATGTGTAAGACAGAGTGCATGTATGGGTGAAAGCATCATTAGACACCCATTCAGTTTGGCACTGTCTACGTTGATCAGCTCAGGTTCAATAGTGTACTGCAGGGATGGCGTCTTTTTGTATATAGGCCAACCCAGGAGTTTGCATGGCGCCATCGCTTCCCTCGTCTGAAAGTCAACGTGTTTCTTTGCATGGGGATTTTGATGCCTGAAATGAGCTCTGTGCTTTATGAAAACGTTTATGAAACTGTGATCTTTGTGTTCAGCAAGATCATCTTCACAAATAAACACAGCTTTTATTTTAGAATTTTTGATTTTCAGAAAACTCAAATAATATAAAAGTGGTGTTAATTTGTGAAGAATATCTTGCTGAACACAAAGATTGTAATCTCATAAACTCGTATTAACCACAGACCTTATTTCAGGCATTTAACCAAAATAACCCATTGACTTCGAGACAAAAAAGGAACCAGGAAGTGCTAACTTCCGGGTCTTAGGACTCATTCCTAAAGCCCAATTTATGCTTCGTCTGCCGACACTTTTGAAACGGTCGCCGACAGAAATGAGGACTTGAGTCGACACTTTCAAGTGTCTGCGAGCAGCGTCTGCTACCTGGTGAAATGTCTAGTGTCGCTGACTACGTCACATAATGTCGCGCAAGTCTGATTGGCTATATAGACGGGCACGCGCTTGACTTCCTTGTTTTAGTTTTTGCTGAAATGAAATTAATGAGCGTGTCCCCGGTATTTTTATCAGCATGTCCTTGATGTATGACTTCGTGAAAATCACAAAGAACACCGTAACCAACTTCCCAGAGAGAGAGGAGGTGATTGTGTGGTTGTGTGTCGTTATATGCGGCTGCAGTTACATCTTGCCTCCGACGTGGGTTCACTGACAGCATTCCCTCTCTTGCCTGTCTGCACTGCACTAGTTTTCTGCCGCCCTCTGTCTCTAGCGTCACGTGACCGTTGCGCCGCGGAGAGAAGCATAAATGCAGCAACATGAGCGACACTTTATTTTTCGTCTGCGACCATGTGCTGAGCGACACTTTCTAATAAGTATAAATTAAGCTTAACAGTACTCTATTATCGTTAAAGATCTCACTCAAACAATCACGGTATTGTTGATCCTATAGCAGAGTGCTGATTGGTTCACCAGAGGCCGGCCCCGCCTAACTGCTGCTATTGCGGTGTTGTTGGCATAGCGCGGCGGGCAGCGAGGCTAAGTGGAGGTGGTGCTGGCAGCAGAGGAACTTCAGATGATTGATTTCCTCTTTAGAGGCGAGGCGCCGCCGTATGCGCAGCCGCTGTTCCTCCCTGACACCCAGTGTGACGGTGTGATCTATAGGCCGCCTGTGGCCAGAGCGTCGGATTTAAACGATGACACAGAGCTGACTATGCCACTGTTAGTAATGGCTCTGTGTGCGCGCCACAGCCCCCTGGAGAACTGTTCCACCCCGCAACTCAGAGAGAGGAACCGCTCCCCGTGCCCCTGAGCTGTGGAGCAGGAGGCATCTGACTGGAGTGGCTTTAGGACCGATCTGTTTTGATTCTCCGGTGAAGGACACGTTCATTTTTCACACTTTCTTTTCACAATCTCAAATAGGAAGGTGCACATCTTGCACATACATTTACACACGCACGCACACACACACACACACACACACACACACACACACACACACACACACACACACACACACACACACACACACACACACACACACACACACACACACACACACAGATGCTGTAGAAGAGTACAATGCGGATGGAATAATGCATTCATTTAATGTTTCAGTTCGTACACAATACTGGATTTACATTTCGATGATATATCGATGATCAATATTTTGAGCAAAATCTGAATGATGAAGAACTCTCAAAACAAAAGCTAGGTGACTAGGGTTTATGTAAGTTAAAATGTTAAACTTTGTAATGCCAGTTCAAATAAAAGTATAGATTTAAAAAAAAAGTTTCTTCTCCAAGTAAGTCTGAAGAAACAGATGCATTTTTACGTCCTCTGAAACTGAGACTATTGAGACTCAAACATTTACCAAATAGCGGTGGGGTTTTTCCACTGTGATGTTGCATAGGGAGAAGCATGTTGCTAGTATTAGCTGCAAGGCAAGTCTCTCATAAAATGTTCACAAACAGGCTTGTTGCCATTTTCTTCTTTAATTGGAAGCAAACTTCAAACTCAATGAAGCCTCAAATTCAAAGTTTTGCCTGAATCCATCCTGTCGCCTTCTACACATCAGACACTTTTTCCAAAGACACTAGGATAATATGACCTAAAAACTGTCTGTCATCTGGATGCTAAATGAAGCTGCTCAATAGAGAATCAGTGAAAGAGAGCAACCAGAGCTGATAGTAATACTGTGGAGTCTTGAGAGCTTTTTACATGCAATACGCCTATTTCACATTACACCCAAAGCAGCCATTTTGTGTCGAAAGGCAGGAAGTAAAAGATATAAAAGTGAATGGGAATGATGCTGATATAAATTGTATATAGGCCTACAATTTATATCGGCAGCATGACCAATAACTTTTATATTGTGTTACTTCCGGCATTTTTTGACACAAAATGGCTGCTTTAGCTGCATGTGAAATAGGCGTATAGTCGCCTGGTCCTGAATCATTTTCAGTGCAAGGTGCAGCGAGAGATGCAGGGAAGCAGGTGGATTGGCAGGTGGAGGTTGGCAGGTGGAGGTTGGCAGGTAGGTTGGCAGGTGGAGCGGGACGCGGGCTCAGTCTCGTGAAAATGTTGCTATCATGCACACACACACACACACAGTACACACACACACACACAAACACACACACACGCACGCACGCACGCGCACACACACACACACACACACACACACACACACACACACACACACACACACACACACACACACACACACACACACACACACACACACACACACCCTGCCTGCTCAGATAGAGCTGAATTGTCCAGAATATTTTCTTCACCAGACAGTTGATCCATCAATGGACGCTATATTGAGTGGCTGGTGAAATGAGAGTTTGTGCTGCTGTCATGAAGTTTGAAACAATGTAGAAACAATATTGTGGTCTGTGATTTCCCCAAACCTTTTGGCAAAGTGTCTCTGCAAGAGTGGATGTTCTCAGGCACGTAGGTTACAATCCAGTAGTTATATTTGCTACATAAATGCAAACATTGGCTAGTTGGTTATTATGGCAGCAACTTGTGTAGACTGCTGTGTGTTTTGGTGCCATGGTTACCACGCACAGCGCCATGTGTTTTGTTTTTGTTTTCATATGAGGCGTGGTGAGTACAGTGTTTGTCTAATATTACTTTTGGTGGAAAAGTGACACCCACAACCCCTCAAATGTTCTGCTAAGGATCTAGGGGCAAATTACAGCCACTGTAGGACAGAACAGAAGCCATACTAGAAATCCAATTAGACTGACTGGGACTACAGATTAAACATTTCTTATTAACTCATTAACCACATTTACATTGATGTGGAAACTGGAGAGAAAAAAAAGTTGAGTAATGTGCACTGTCCCTGGTAAATAAATACATACAATTACTTTCAATCGAGATCATCCTCTTAGTAAATGTAAAAAGGCAAATGAACTTACCAGCTGTTCCCTCAGGCTCTTCATTCAGGTAGGATGAAATCCTTGCTTGACATTAATGCATTAAAAGGGAGAGCAGACCAGGAAGATCATGCAGCAACATCATGATTACGCCTGGATGCTAAAACAAAACAAAACAATATATGAATAGATATTGTGATGCAATATGACATGTGATAGGGTTTCTTAGCTGCTTTTCCATTTATTATACAGTAGCTGTCAGTATGATAACAGGCGGGTTTGATGTGCAAACATGAGGAAAAGTGGAGTGTTTGTCATACGTATACATTTACCTACTTCACTCGCTCAAAAGAGAGCTGGCCCCTTTTGAAATCCACAATCATGGCGGGTGAGTCTCGTACTATACCTCTTGCCTTCTTTGTGCAAAGCTCCTGTCCATCATCAGTGTCACCTTTTCTTGTTTCCCTGTTCCGCCACTTGATACTTTGGAGAGGAGTGCCACTCAGACTCACTTGTCTAGACTCTAGAGTCTCCGGAGACGTGGGGGCAGTAGCTCAAGTCAGCTTTACTGGCTTTAGAACACCATATACACAGGAGTGCATTTGCCATCTGGTTTGTGCTTGAGGGCATTCAGTGTCATATCTGGTAGCTACCCAGTTTATACGTCAAGCCTGCCTTCCATCCAGTGTGTCCAGTGGCTGAGGTGGGCTTTTCCTAAACACAAAATGTCATGACTCAGGAGCTTCTGCCACATCCCCAAATGTACAGATAGAGAAGTCCACTTTGTGCTGGATGATCTGTTCTGACAAGCCACCAAGACTTGAGCTTATAGTCGGGATTCCAGAAAGTACTGTGCTATATTTTCTGCAGCAGAGATGCTCTGTCCAGCTGGAGCTCAGTATTATAGGAGAAACCACTCACAGGAAAGACAATTGGTTGGGGCATCTGGGTAGCGTAGAGAGGTAATTAAGCGCTCGCTTATCACCGCGGAGAGGAGACCCAGGCTCAATTCCCGGTAGTGGTACTGTACCTTCAGCTCGGTCAGACGTTCCTACATGTACAGACACAATTGGCCGTGTCTGCGGGTGGGAAGCCGGTGGGGTATGAGTCCTGGTCACTGCACTAGTGAGGAGGGGGGGAGGGGAACCGTGGGGAATAGCGTTATCGTCCCACACGCTACAGTACGTCCTGCCGGTGAAACTCCTCGCTGTCAGGTGAAAAGACGCAGCTGGCGACTTCACATGTATCGGAGGAAGCATGTGCTAGTCTAACGGCTCTCCTCAGATCGGCAGACGGGGTGGAGCAACGACCGGTGCTATGCCGAATTCTGCATCCCTGCCAGGAATTGCATCCCCACCTCGTTGGAAGCACATTTTAATGATTTATACGGCAACGTAACTGTTTAAAAATGCCATCATTGTCTGGGTAGACGTGATGAAGTCTGATGAAGAGCAGTCTGCTCGAAACGTAACCAGAACGGTGCAATAAATAATTTTCACTGGAGCCTTTGCAGTGTGCGAGCTGTTTTATTTATTCACTGGGTAGACGTGACCTCCAGGCCAGGGGGGTCTGTCCTTGCGCATGGAGGCCGACTTTTATGCTTAAAATCATGGCTCATGGAGGCCGACTGGTGCTTTAAATATGACTACGGGTGACTTATGGAGGGGGGTGCGCTGCAAAATCTCGGCGGTTTGTACCTGCTGAGATTTGCATCCCCATTTTTAAGTCAAAACAGCCCAAAAATATGGTGGGGATGCAATTCCTGGCGGAGATGCAGAATTGGGCATAACACCGGGACAGCAGGGGGAATTGGCCAAGTACAAGTGAGGAGAAAACGGGAGAAAAAATGAAAAAACTTGATCACAGCTACTGTACCAAAGGAAAGGATGGGGAGTCAGCTAAGAGACAGGAGGGGGCATAGCTACATGTGAGCAGGGAGGAGTGCAACAGGATTACAAGGACTGGTCGTAGCCAAGAACCTTCTGCTAATTAGCCTGAATGTAAATTAACCTGATAATCAAAGTCAACTCATTCATAGTTTCAACAAAGTAGTCTGCCAAAGGGTTTTCCTCCAGCCAGCCAGCCAGCCAGCCAAAAGGCTCAAACAAGTTTCTCTGGTTGGACATGCACTCAAAGGCTTGGAAATGTTCCCTGTACCACCCAAGTATTCTCACTGTGTAACACTATTTAATCAAATCAAATCAAATCAAATCAAATCAGAAGAAATATTTATATTTTATATATTTGAAATGGGAAGAGCATAATGGAGATGAAAAAACAGCAAGCTCTTGATATATGCAGGGGGAAAGGATGTGTCATGTGTTATTTATCATGGTGTATCAAATTAATTAGATGTATTGTATTTACTATCTCATAAACTTGACATTCTCCTGAATCTGACATGGCTATGACTGGAATGGGAGGAGAAGATCACACTGTTCTGTTGCTTTTGCTGTCTTAACGAAACGAATAATTCATTCAGTTAAATAATTTAAAAGTATAATATTGCTTATACACTCATTCATATGAAATATTGTTTTGGAATATTGTATCCCTGCACTAGTGTAATTTTTCTAATTGCATTTCAAAACATATAGAGCACCGCAGGAATGAGCCCGGAAGTAGCACGTTGGAACTTACGGGGAAAAGTGAAGGGGGTTTTAGAATGGGGATTTCACTTAAATGCATAAAATAAGGTCTGTGGTTAACAAGTTTATGGGAGTGATCATTTGTGTTCAACAGGATAATCTTTGCGAACGTGAATCACTTTCATGCCTTTTGAAGGGTTTTCGGAAAATCACGTAAAAAAACGCATTTACGTCTCAAAAGTCATTTACGTCTCGTAAAGGACTTTTGAGACGTAAATGCGTCTTCACTCCACCGCTCCATTCAGACGGCATATGCAACCATTATTTTAGAGTGTGCGAATCCGGTACTGCATTGCTTCCCACACGACCAAATCCACTTGAATTTGACATTTGACATTACTGGTCTTATGTATTATGTCCTATATGTCATAGCTTAATGTCTGGAATAATTAGTAGATCACTCTTCTGTGATCCAGAGTAGCTGCAGACTAGGCTGCCGCCTGTGTGTGTGTGTGTGTGTGTGTGTGTGTGTGTGTGTGTGTGTGTGTGTGTGTGTGTGTGTGTGTGTGTGTGTGTGTGTGTGTGTGTGTGTGTGTGTGTGTGTGTGTGTGTGTGTGTGCGTGATAGCAGCAAACATGACATTTTCACGAGAGTGGGCCAGCGTCGTCCTGCTCCACCTGGCAATCCACCTGCCAACCTCCACCTGGCAATCCACCTGCCAACCTCCACCTGCCAACCTCCACCTGGCAATCCACCTGCTTCCCTGCATCTCTCGCTGCACCTTGCACTGAAAATGATTCAGGACCAGGCGACTATACACCTATTTCACATGCAGCTGAAGCAGCCATTTTGTGTCAAAAAATGCAGGAAGTAACACAAAAGTTATTGGTCATGCTGCCGATATAAATTGTAGGCCTATATACAATTTATATCAGCAGCATTCCCATTCACTTTTATATCTTGTTACTTCCTGCCTTTCGACACAAAATGGCTGCTTTGGGTGTAATGTGAAATAGGCGTATTGCATGTAAAAAGCTCTCAAGACTCCACAGTATTACTATCAGCTCTGGTTGCTCTCTTCCACTGATTCTCTATTGAGCTTCATTTAGCATCCAGATGACAGACAGTTTTTAGGTCATATTATCCTAGTTTCTGTCTTTGGAAAAAGTTTCTGATGTGTAGAAGTGTAGGCAACAGGATGGACTTTGAATTTGAGGCTTCATTGAGTTTGAAGTTTGCTTCCAATTAAAGGAACACTCTGCCCATTTTCAACCAGCTTTGTATCATTAGAACATCAGTAGTATATCAGAACAACTGTAAACTGTTTTGAAGTCTGTCATTTAATTTGACAGTTATTGAGTGTTAAAGTGTGGACCAGTGACATCACTGGTCCACACTAACTCAAATTAATAACTCATTAACTCAAATCAACTCTCAATAACTGTCAAACTAGATGAATGACTTCAAAACCATCATCTAGAGGATACGCTTTTCCCGAAAAGCGTATCCTGAGGGTTAATGGGTATATGTAAAAAGTGTTGTCTGTAATTATTTCTTTTATTTTTTTGCAATGTTCTGGTGGACCACCAGTGGAGCCCCACCAGTGGACCCTAACCCACAGTTTGGGAACCAATATGAAACAATGTAATTTATAACATAAATCCTATTATAATCCAATATGACATACAAAAATATCATCCATCCAGGCTGTGCGGCGCCTTGCACAAAGTCTCCTCATCCTCGCTCTCCCCAGCCTCAGGCTCCGTGTCGGCAAAGCATGACGTACATCTTCCTCTGAAGTTTCTTCAGCCACAGAGCTCCTATCAGGAAGAGGAGTGGCATCACACTGACACTCATGAGCACGTCCCGGGTAATGGGAGTGGAGCCTCTGTGGCTGTACCGTGCAGAGGAGGTAGAGTCTCCTTGGCTGTCCCAGTCAGAGGGAGTGGAGCCTCCTTGGCTGTCCCAGTCAGAGGGAGTGGAGCTGTCCCAGTCAGAGGGAGTGGAGCCTCCTTGGCTGTCCCAGTCAGAGGGAGTGGAGCCTTCTTGGCTGTCCCAGTCAGATGGAGTAGAGCCTCCTTGGCTGCCCCAGTCAGAGGGAGTTGACCCTCCTTGTCTGTCCCAGTCAGAGGGAGTGGAGCCTTCTTGGCTGTCCCAGTCAGAGGGTGTAGAGCCTCCTTGTCTGTCCCAGTCAGATGGAGTTGACCCTCCTTGTCTGTCCCAGTCAGAGGGTGTAGAGCCTCCTTGGCTGTCCCAGGCAGGGGGAGTGGAGTTACCAGTGGAGTTGTTGGTGGTGAGGAGAGGTTTGTGACCAACAGCGGTGCTCTCTGCTTCAGAGACAGCCAGCTCTGCCATGGCCACAAACAGCCAGCAGAGCGGTAAAATAATAGCAGGAAAAACTCTGTGGAACTGCATTGTCTTCACGATGGCGCCTTCTCCTCTTTGGTGTTGACCTCAACCCAGTCATCCAATTTGTAACCTCAGCAGAGAAAGGATTTATGACATCACCGATGATGTCACTGATGGTATCACTGATGACATGATTGTCAACATTGCTCGAGTGACATCACTGATGACATCACAATTGGCTCGAGTTACATCACTGATGACATCACTCATTAATGACAGCACATATTCATATAATTGGTGAGTTGAGATCTCGACATCAGTGTTTACTAAAGCAAAAATGTTGTTGATTGAAATGTGTGCTGAGCATAAACATGTTATTTTACTTTCCAACAACGAATGAAAATGGCTACCCACAAGTCTCCCCTTTACAGATGAGGTAGCATTTTCACAGCCTAAATAGCATTAATAGCTTGTAGATTTTTTCTTCTGTTTGTCTCAACATGTGTTATGCATGCAAATACCTCTGATGAGCAAGCAAGGGGGGAGAAAATGTTGGCGATCCGACTAGGTATTTTGCTTCAATTTTTGTAGGAAGGAATAATCCAACCCTTGAAGCAATGATCTTATGAACCATTAACAACTCCTAAATAAATGGTTTGTAATTGATATACTTATTTATAAAATAATGGTGAATCTATCATTTACAAAGTATGAGAATACAATCAACACATAATAAAATGAATAAAACGTTTATAACTGTTTATGACTTACTTACTAATGCTTAATGATGTATGAATAATGCTTTATAAATGA
>NC_139629.1:21632554-21660054 GCF_964638095.1 Poromitra crassiceps | reverse complement strand
GCGGAAAGGGATTTTCTTCTGCTGCTGACCGCGCCTCTTGAGTTCCTGACACAAAAAAACATGTTTTTTTTGTTTAACCGATGGGTTCCCAGATTGCTATATGATAAACACTACATGGGGAATGGTGAGTGAGTGAATGAGTGAACAAACCTTTCCATACATGGCAAATGTCGCTGGCCTTGCAGATCAGATGGTTGAGTCTGTTGGTGTCCGCTGCCTTCAGCCTGCTGCCCCCAGCACATGACGGTAAACAGGTAAGCACTGGCCACCGCAAACCATGACATGTGCTAGTCTACGGCTCTCCCCAGATTGGCAGAGGGGGTGGAGCTACAACTAGGACAGCAGAGGGGGTGGAGCAACGACCGGGACAGCAGGGGGAATTGGCCAAGTACAATTAAATAGAGAGCCAAAGTCATGCCCACTTCCAGGTTAAGCATACAAACCAAGGGATTTCATCCACCATTTTATTTTCCATTGACATTTCGTAAAATGCTTATAAAAAATAGTTTTACTTCGTCAAACCAAGCAATTCAGCTATATTTGGAATTTTCAATCGGACCAAAAAACAAAAACAAAACAACAACAATTACACACACAAAAACTACCGTGTTTTAAGTTTTGGTCCGAGTGAAATGTTCTATGGTCTCTCCTACTTCTAAATATAGCTGAATTGCTTGGTTTGATGAAGTAAAACTATTTTATCTATGGAAAGATAAATGGTGTATGAAATCCCATGGTTCCTATGCCTAACCCGGAAGTGGCCGTGAAGAGTACAAGTACACAGTATTGAGTCGAGGATGTCCCAAAACTGGCCAGTGGTGAGAGGCTTTATAGACCGAGGCCTTACCTTTTGGTTAAACACATCGTTACTGACTTAAAGAACAATAAACATAATATAAAAAATCAATTGATTGTAAATTAGCAATATGTAATGTAAACACCTTTATAAATGTACACATTTATATAAAGGATAATATTGTTATGTATTTTACATACCATAAATGCTGCTGTGTCCATCTTTTTCTTTCCTGGTCAGAGCCAATGGTGGGATGCACTGTTTAAAAATGATATATGCATTTATTTACGTTTTCTTTTCTTTTATTTCATTTCATTTCATTTCATTTCATTTATTTAATGTGACTCGTTGACATTAAAATACATATTGTGCAGCAGGCATCACTAAGGAAGTGACTATCAATGTGCTGACATACTCATGCGTAAATGCATGAACACGGACTAAATAAAATCTAGTGTGGTGTGGGTGTAGTGCTTTTGCATGTCGGGATGTGCTCTGTGAATATGACGTCTGCGCTACACCTAAATGAAATGCATTATGCCAACACCTACGCTATTGGTCTAATGCCTCTGCCTCTATTGTACAGTAAGTATACAGTATGTATATTGGTGGCATAATCGGAGAGGTTTGGTCTGATCTTACAGGTCTTCTAAGATCATTGGTAGGCAGAGACTGAGATACTGTACATCTTTAAGGTGACTAAGACTCGTCCGTATCACTTTGAAAAATGAAAGGAGCCTCATGGAAAATCTCCACGGAACACAGGTTCTGCTTATGTAGAATAGTGCCTCATTATACAGTGACACACCAAAGCACACAAACATACACGAAGGAACGAACATGGGCGCGCGTGCGCACGCACGCACACACACACACACACACACACACACACACACACACACAACACACATACAACACACACACACAACACACACACACACTATTCTTCAGGCCCAAACCGTAACACTCAACAGTATATTACCAGGGCACAGGTATCCCTATGACATACTGTACATACATGCATGCATACATACATACATACATACATACATACATCGGTACATACATACATACATACATACATACATACATACATACATACATACAGTACATACTGTACATACATACATACATACATACATACATACATACCGTACATACGTCCGATGCGATGCGATGCGATACCTTTCACATTTCACAAAATCTAATTCTTAAATCTATGTAAAATGCATGTGTTTTGGAATGGTGCACAAGCATGAATAAATACAGTAGTAGTACATATACTTTTTTTTTAACTACCTCTCTGTCCCAGTAGTGCCTGTGTGTCGACTGTACATATTTAAAGTATTCATATCTGTATACTGTTTGGATTGAATTCCCTTAAGAAAATGTGATATTTTATAAGTTATTTGAAGTCCATGCAGTGATGCCCCTGTCAGCGGGGACTGCAGGGTGCCTGAGTTGGATGAAAGCGCTGTGGGAGTTCCACTTTTTAGTCCATGTGCTGCATACAATCTTTTCACTACTGTTGCAATGTGGCTCTCAGATGAGAATCCAATTTCGGTGTGTTTTTTTCAGTGGTCACAATGCGAAATATTGGCATAATTTGACATTATTCAGTCCTACCATAGAGCGAAGTGGAGCAAACAAAACTACAATAATGAAGGATAGATGCAGCACAGATGGTTGGTTGGAGGCGACTACAATGCCTGCCACTGAGGAGGAGAGGACACAGGTGTGCATTTAAATGAATCCGGCTCCTAATGGTCCTCTTACTGTGCAGCACCTACAATGTCAGGGTGACTTAACTCTGAATCTCAGACACGATGTCTGCAGAATACTCAATCGCTTCAACCCGTCAGAACTGATGCTCTCCTCAAAAGTTCTGCACGCACAGTCGCACACACACAATACACACACACACACACACACAATATACACACACTACACACAGACCTCAGATGTCTTAAGAAATGTCTTGGCTGTTTTAAATTCAGGGGTTTGACCCAATGAAGGCTGGTATGCATAATCCATGACTCTGTCCTCATCACACACTTTCTCTCCTGCCTCCCGGGGGCGCAAGACCCAGTCGTATGCATGGGTGCTACTGCTTTGACCTGCTGTAGTCCCTTCCTGCCTTCTGTTTTAGTCAGTCTGTTACATGCTCTCTCGCTCTCTCTCTCTCTCTCTCTCTCTCTCTTTCTCTCTCTCTCCCTCTCTCTCTCTCTCTCTCTCTCTCTCTCTCTCTCTCTCTCTCTCTCTCTCTCTCTCTGCCCATCTAGCATCTCTCACATTTATGTATTGCCTTCTTTCACCTGGCTGTACGTCTCTTTCGCCCGCATATTCATGTCTTCCTCCATTTCTCTCCCTATCCCTGACCCTTATCTGGGCTCTATTCCTCGGTGCCGTCTATGCGTTCGCTCCGTCTCCGTGGCATCCTGTCCGCTGTGTTCCACCCTTCTGCCTCTCCGTCTTCATTTCAGCCCGCGCTCATTCTCTCTGTTTTTCCCCCTTATTTTATCTTTGTTGCACTTAGTGTCCTTTGTGCCGCTGTGTCATCTATCACCCCCCCCTTATCCACCTCATCCTCTATATATCTTTTTACCTGGTATTGTTTTCACCTTGTGTGTCTGTGTCTGCGTGTCGTTTATATGTCTGTCTGTGGACAGATCTTGTGTGTCTGTGTCTGTGTCTGCGTGTCGTTTATATGTCTGTCTGTGGACAGATCTTGTGTGTCTGTGTCTGTGTCTGCGTGTCGTTTATATGTCTGTCTGTGGACAGATCTTGTGAGTCTGTGTCTGTGTCTGCGTGTCGTTTATATGTCTGTCTGTGGACAGATCTTGTGTGTCTGTGTCTGTGTCTGCGTGTCGTTTATATGTCTGTCTGTGGACAGATCTTGTGTGTCTGTGTCTGTGTCTGCGTGTCGTTTATATGTCTGTCTGTGGACAGATCTTGTGTGTCTGTGTCTGTGTCTGCGTGTCGTTTATATGTCTGTCTGTGGACAGATCTTGTGAGTCTGTGTCTGCGTCTGCGTGTCGTTTATATGTCTGTCTGTGGACAGATCTTGTGAGTCTGTGTCTGTGTCTGCGTGTCGTTTATATGTCTGTCTGTGGACAGATCTTGTGAGTCTGTGTCTGTGTCTGCGTGTCGTTTATATGTCTGTCTATGGACAGATCTTGTGAGTCTGTGTCTGCGTCTGCGTGTCGTTTATATGTCTGTCTGTGGACAGATCTTGTGAGTCTGTGTCTGCGTGTCGTTTATATGTCTGTCTGTGGACAGATCTTGTGTGTCTGTGTCTGTGTCTGCGTGTCGTTTATATGTCTGTCTGTGGACAGATCTTGTGAGTCTGTGTCTGTGTCTGCGTGTCGTTTATATGTCTGTCTGTGGACAGATCTTGTGAGTCTGTGTCTGCGTGTCGTTTATATGTCTGTCTGTGGACAGATCTTGTGAGTCTGTGTCTGCGTGTCGTTTATATGTCTGTCTGTGGACAGATCTTGTGTGTCTGTGTCTGTGTCTGCGTGTCGTTTATATGTCTGTCTGTGGACAGATCTTGTGTGTCTGTGTCTGTGTCTGCGTGTCGTTTATATGTCTGTCTGTGGACAGATCTTGTGTGTCTGTGTCTGTGTCTGCGTGTCGTTTATATGTCTGTCTGTGGACAGATCTTGTGAGTCTGTGTCTGTGTCTGCGTGTCGTTTATATGTCTGTCTGTGGACAGATCTTGTGAGTCTGTGTCTGTGTCTGCGTGTCGTTTATATGTCTGTCTGTGGACAGATCTTGTGAGTCTGTGTCTGTGTCTGCGTGTCGTTTATATGTCTGTCTGTGGACAGATCTTGTGAGTCTGTGTCTGTGTCTGCGTGTCGTTTATATGTCTGTCTGTGGACAGATCTTGTGTGTCTGTGTCTGCGTGTCGTTTATATGTCTGTCTGTGGACAGATCTTGTGTGTCTGTGTCTGTGTCTGCGTGTCGTTTATATGTCTGTCTGTGGACAGATCTTGTGAGTCTGTGTCTGCGTCTGCGTGTCGTTTATATGTCTGTCTGTGGACAGATCTTGTGTGTCTGTGTCTGTGTCTGCGTGTCGTTTATATGTCTGTCTGTGGACAGATCTTGTCAAAGTGATCGCGTCACAGCCGTGCAAGATGCACTCACAAACATTTACAGGTGTGTGGTTCAGATCATTTACAGGTGTGTGGTTCAGATCATTTACAGGTGTGTGGTTCAGATCATTTACAGGTGTGTGGTTCAGATCATTTACAGGTGTGTGGTTCAGTACATTTACAGGTGTGTGGTTCAGATCATTTACAGGTGTGTGGTTCAGATCATTTACAGGTGTGTGGTTCAGATCATTTACAGGTGTGTGGTTCAGATCGCAACGAAGGCCGAGTTTCCAATCCCATCACAAGATGGTCTCTAGTTTGTAGTTGATTTTCTCTCTCAACACAAACATTCTCTGTGTTGAAGGAATCTCTTGCATTGCAGCCCCTCCACAGAGGGAGGCTGCTACTCTCAGAATAGGACAATATACTACAAACAGATCAATGGGCCACTTCTCAACAACTCAGACCCGTCGCCAGGAGTCTTAAGGGGGGCATACGAAATGCATGAGGGGCACAATTATCATTCAATATTTGTGATAATCTGATATGCTCTGTTGTTGTATTCGTGCAGCACTGACGCATACCTAACTGTACTGAGGTTTAATTTTAGATTTAAACTGAGGTTGAATGTCCCAATGTATTATTAGGCCTATAATTATTCAAATGCAGTAGTCCTGAGTTACGATTATAACAGAGCGGCAACAAAATTGGTGCATTCACAATGCAGACATTCACTGATTAGACAATTAATTTGGCACCAATCAGATCAGGCGCACTTACAGGTTTTGTGCACAGCTGCTGGAGCGAAGACCAGTGCTTCCCCTCCTGTCTGTGGCAGGGGAGCTAGCCGAGGTGCTGAACAAGCCAGAGCTCCAGCAGGCAGAGGCTGGCCAGTCGCTGTCCAAGGTACCAGGCGTTCTTCCCACTACAGTAAGAGGCTCGTGTCGGCAGGAGGAGAGCACCTATAGGAGAGCGGTGATCATCTATCTTCATTTCCATTGTGATTCCCTGCACCTCTTTGGCAGCCTATATAACGCTTTGTGCTTTCAGACCTCGCTGCATGTGGATCTACCTCCACGCAACCCAAGCTCCTGATCTCCTCATGTTTTGACTCCTCCCTCTGTGAGAGGATTCCTGAGTTGTGCTGCTTTAAAGAGACTGTGAATTTAGTTTATCTTGTCGGCCGTCGGATCCAGTTTAGTTCTAGTTTTCCTTTTGAAGAGTCAAATAAAAAGACTAAACCTTCCTCCCATATATACCGTCTCTGCATCTGGGTCCAAAACCACAGCGGTGCAGCAAGATCAACCAAAAAACATGGACCCAGCAGAGGCTGAATTCGTACGTAACATCAAGGCGTGACCATGGCGGAACATCAAACTCAAATAAAGTCCCTGGAGGTCAACGTTCGAGGCCATCACCTGGTCGATTGAGGGTTTCACCCCCATCCTCCAGCAGATGAGAGCAGATCGGACTCATCTGCAACAAATCCATGCCCAACAACAAGAGATGAGAGCTGCACTGGCTAACATCACCGCCGCTCTACAGCAGCAAGAGCCGGCCCAGACAACACAACCTCTCCTGGCAGCTCCGACTTAGCAGCTCCCAGTGGACAGCCTTCTCAAGCCCGTCTCCCCAGAACCCAACCTGCCACCCCCAAATATTCTGGGATAATCCAGAGACCTGTCGTGCACAGCCTTCCAAGTTGAATAATGAACTGGCCAAAGTTCCATTCAACACTCAGCTCTTGTCTGGGCCTCCCCTGGCACGGGCCACTGCATTGTGGGCACAGCGGGCACTGGCTTGCCAGACCTATGACATGTTTGTGGCGGAGCTGCGCCGTGTGTTTGATCATCCCATGATGGGACAGGAGGTTGCCAAACGCTTATACGCCCCGCGGCATGGAGGAGAGACTGTAGCTTATTACACCGTCAAGTTCCGCACTTTGGCAGTGGAAAGAGGATGGAACGTTCCCTCTCTCCTTACCGCGTATCAGCAAGATTTGTCTGAGGAAATAAAGAGATGAGCTGGCCGCCCGAGAGCAGCAGAACCCATGAGGTCAAAACATGAGGAGATCAGCAGCTTGAGTTGCGTGGAGGTGAGTCAAGATCAGCAGTCTGAAAGCACAAACACAGCCATATAGACTTCCAAACGGGTGCAGGGAATCACAGTGGAAATTAAGATGATCACCGTTCTCCTGTAGGCGCACTCCTCCTGCCGACGCGAGCCTCTTACTGTAGCGGGAAGAATGCCTGGTACCCTGGACAGCACTGGGCCGGCCTCTGTTAGGGCTTTCGGTTCCGGTTGCCGAACCCAAATTTGAACCGGCCGGCGCGTTCCGACCAAAAAAAGAATTGGTTCGGAACCTGAAAAGTTGGTTCTCAGCGGAACCAAAAAATGTGTCCTGTGTAATGTCCTCCCACTTTGGTTCCGCTTAAACTGGTGTGAACGCGGGCTGGTTCGCCAGAAAGCACCAAGGTTCTGAGGCTCCAGAACGGAGCCAGAGCCAGAACCAGAACCGTGTCTGTCTGAAAGCGGTGTGTTGGAGCTCTGGCCTGTTCAGCACCTCGGACAGCTCCCCTGCCACAGACAGGGAGGGGAAGCACTGGTCTGTGCTCCAGCGGCCGTGTCATTTATGTCAACAATTTGCTTTAGAAAATGAAGAGATGCTAGGGATGCATACTTACATACACATAACTACGGTAATGTAAACGGGGGAGGTTGGCAATGGCATCGCAATCAGTGCACTTTCAAATGAGATACAGTGAGACTGATCGGTGATCATCACCTTAAAGTTTAAACCATCACAAAACAAAAAATTAAATACACAGAAGAAAAACAGCAGAAGTGCAAGCAGCCCTCGCAAATTGAAAACACTACGGCGAATGCTGACGCATTACAGGCTAATAATCACGTCATCATAATTTAAATCAGTCAACACAGCGATATGCAAAGCACCAAACACATTTAACTGGAACATCAGAAGTGTAAACAGCCGACGACCCTTTAAAAAAAGCATGCACACCACGGTGGGTACACACACACACGCACGACCGCGCACACACACACGCGCGCGCACACACACACACACACACACACACACACACACACACTATCTGAACTTTCTTTGAATTTCTGAATTGAGCTCCCTCGTTCTCCCTCTGTCTCAGTAAAGTTGAAGGTGGCATTTCGGAGTGTTGAATCTTCTCATCAAAATGTCTTTCCATCCATCCTTGAACTTGTGCCCAAAAGTAGCCAGCGAAAAGCTAATGTTATACACCTGATGTTACTGTCAAGTGTCGGGTAACGCATGGTGAGAAAGTAACGTTACGAACAACAACACGCTGAAATTTCAACCTAACGTTACCAGTCAGAGACATCATGCTGTATAACTGTGTCTGTAGAGGTGCAAACACACCAGCCGCTGAAGCGTCGTGAAGCACCTGGAAGTGCAGCCAGTTTCTTTTCGGTGCCCGAGCTAACAGATTAGACCATTCAGACTGTACTGGCTGGGGCACACCGAGCTGGCTCTCGTCCTGCAGCAACACTTTCAATGCCCGGTCTATTTTTTACGTGAGCCGTGAGTGGAAGCCTGTACAAGTTGTGACCGTGGTCTAAGCTACCACGTTGATCTTGTTTGTTTTTTCCCGCATGTGCACTCCCCCCCAGCTAGCCAATAAGGTGGCCAATCAGAGCAGCGTCAGCGTATTTTACCGTAAAGGTCCTTACACACCGAGCATGTTTTTTTTGTGCGATTAATTCGCACGTCAATAATATTTTCCGAACCTACATTATATCAGTCAATGCAACCGTGCATACCAACGGCGAAGTTTCGCCCAGCGTTATTGCGGTGTTTATTTTTTCGAACCACGGTCGATTTTTCAGAAATTCGCTTCCGACGTGTACACATCTGTGGCTGTGATTGACAGGTGGGTCAAAACTCGCATCGCAATTTCGTGCCGTATATTCGCATCGCTCTTGATGTGTAAGGACCTTAAGTATTGCAATATATGGGCATTCTTTTAGCTTAAGTGTTGAAATATAGGGGAGAGTTTCACGGTAATTGTCTAACTATCTGGGCACCAGCAGAACATTTAGGCGTGGGCCCATAGCGACGGGTCTGCAACAACTGAACCCAAAGAGGATACTGGAGCACATAATTCACTATCAATGTATTGAT
Organism: Poromitra crassiceps; assembly: GCF_964638095.1. Taxonomy (NCBI): domain Eukaryota; kingdom Metazoa; phylum Chordata; class Actinopteri; order Beryciformes; family Melamphaidae; genus Poromitra; species Poromitra crassiceps. Next base: position 21,650,987 of record NC_139629.1, on the reverse strand, counting down.
GAGGTTAACCCAAAGATAACAAAAAATGAAAAATAACAATCAATATAACAAAAAACAACACAAATTCCTCTTATTGGGACAAAGATTACCGATAACACGAGAGACTTATTAGTTCTTCATTAAGTATATGTGGTTTAACTAGTGTATTATCCAAAAAAAGCTTCTCTTCTCAGCAATTTATTAACATGATCTCCTTTCTGAGAGGCAGAGATTTTTTCAACGTCCAAAAATCTGAGCGATGCAGTACAGCCATTCTCTGCTCAGACTCTCCACGCTTCCTTTCCCCTTGTACTGTACACGTTCTCCGTTTGCCTTCATTTCCTTCCCGAGAGCAGCCCTTTTGGGAGACAATTCAGAAACTAGTTTTAGCACACGCTGTGGGGGTTCATTTTGACAGGGCGACTTTACAGCACGGGGGCCAATGCTCTTCCTTCATGTTTACTCGTGCGCCTCTCCGAGGTTCCCCGCTGGAGGCAGGAGGAGAGGGGGCGCAGCTGGAAGTTGGGGGAGATGGAGTGGGAGTTTGACAAGTGTAATCTCGCCTTCTCCTCATCTCTCATGTGTTACTCATTTCCCGTTTACAGCTGCGAGTGCTCTGGTTTTTCTAATTTTCTCTCTGCCTCCATGTGTGCCTGCCTTCGCCTCTCCCTGTAGGCTCGCGTCCCCGTGACTGCGGTGACCTGTACGCCAGTGGTCAGAGGGAGGACGGCATCTACTCTGTGTTTCCTGTTCACCACCCCGCAGGCTTCCAGGTGTACTGCGACATGACCACAGACGGAGGAGGCTGGACTGTGAGTCAGAGCCACACAGTCACGCACACACTGTTCCTCTCGCATGCAGAGCTAGTGCACGCACACGAACACACACAAACAAACACAAGCACGCACACATGCACACACACACACACACACCCACACACACACACACACACCCAAGCACGCGCACACACACACACACACATACACACGCGCACACAAACACAAACACACACACAAGCACGCACGCGCACACACACACACACACACACACACACACACACACACACATGCACACACACACACACACACACACACACACACACACAAACACACACACACACACATTTTAGTTTCTTTATTTGGATTTTCGACCACCACATTGTACAGACATTGTACACACAAGCAGGTGATAAAACAGTCACAGAACACTATAGAGAGGCAAAGTGACCGCCTACTTCCTGCTTCAGCACTGTACCAGAGATTTTCATCCGCCATTTATTTTCCCATAGACATTTTGTAAAATGCTTAGAAAAATCGTTTTTTTAGGTTTTAAGGTCTCTCCCGTTTTCTAAATATATCTGAACCGTTTGGTTTGAACAAGTAAAACTATTTTTCTAAGCATTTTACGAAATGTCTATGGGAAAATAAATGGCGGATGGAAATCTCTGGTACAGTGCTGAAGCAGGAAGTAGGCGGTCACTTTGCCTCTCTATGGCTAGATGTGGCAGCATTCTTTCTTTCCATACAATATGTACTGCAGTAGCTGCCTATGATGCCGGACACAGAGCAGTTGAGCTACAGTAGATGTTTTGCAGTTGTATCCGCATGCACCAATGGCTTCTGCTAGTGGGTATATTTGAACAGCTGAAGCAAGTGTCCATGTACGTGTCCAAAGAACAACCAATTACCAAAATAAGAACAGTCTTGGTGGTTTCGTTACATTAATCACAACGACACCCAGAGTGTTAGGAGCGCTAACGTGGTCTAATGTGCTATAGTACGGAGCTAAAGAAAACCCGTCCATCTGAACACTTTTGTGTATTTTGGCAGCTGTTCTGTGATACGCCATGGTTCTTTGGCGATCAGGTCCACGATGCGGTCATGGCGTGTAGTGTATAGTCCTTTGAACGCAGTGCAACTGATCATGACGTCGTGTTGTGAGGGGTGTACGAGAGAAGCATTGTATTTGGTAGGATTCGTAGCCGGACGTTTGTCAATTGCTGCATTTTGTAACACACACACACAACACACGTACAAACACACGCACGCACGCACACACAGTTCTTCGTTTATATCTGTATTCATCTAAAATACAAGCATTCACTCAGCCGCCTCATTTTCATAAAGCTTTTAATGAAAATGAAAAACGAGTGGAAGTGGAAGACAACGAAAGGCTTTTTCCAACATGTCTACTTGTACGGATGTGTTTCTATCCACTAAGCAGCACTAAATGAAGACTGATTCGCTGAACATTTCTCTCTGCAGCCCAAATGCAACATCTATTCCATTGAAAGGTCAGGATCATCGGCGACGAGGCTCGATCTGGTTACACGCACGGTTATCCAGAGAGCCTGCTGTGATTACAATTGTACTTATGATGTTCGGGAAACTCACTTAGCAATCTGACAGGTGGAATCGAACTTTTAATGGGTTATATTTGAATACAGTGAGTGAAATACAGTGAGAGACACAACAGAAACACCGATAAAGTGTGATGTAGCAATGAAGATCGAGAGTGTGCATCCAAACGTGCGTCGTTAGTTTCCATGGCAATTGATCAGATAGTTGGGGGATGTAAATTGGGGTTATGACCAGACAGTATACCCATGTAACATTAGGCTACAGTATATGCTGTGTAGAGCATTGGTTCAATCTCAGCATGGGGTCCGGGGGCCACCAGGGGTCCTTGAGGGAGTTCCAATGGGTCCCAATGGCAAACAGACAAATTGTTCAACTTCACTATTGTTAATTTACAGGTTTATGCAATTATAGAACATAGAAGAATGGCTGTTTTGATCATAGTGTCACTCAATACAGATAGTCGTGGAATTCTGGACAAAATCATATCTGTCCCTACAGTAAATATTCTCAGATTTGGGTTCGAGAGACAAATTCTCATCTAATGATATTTGATTGCCTGATATGGAAAAAAGGGTGAGAATCATTGCTGTAGAGTTGTCTTCTCCTGGATAAAGGTTGCTGTGATAGTAGATCAGAAGAAACATGCAACCAGCACGTAAAAATACCGGCTCCAATTGAAATGTACAAACCAATTTGTCACTGTCCCACATATCAAACCTGGAGGAGCTGGTTTTCGTTAGAGGTGCTGACAATCTAACACGATTGCTTTTCCTGTACTTTAACATCTTGTGTTTGTGCCGTAGGAGTTTCAATAGGATTTTGGCTTTCCAATCCAGCAGCATATAATTATTAGCATGGATGGAAAATAATATTGAGAGTTTGTTGAAGTGAGTGCTTTTCTATTCCTTGATCAAACATCTTGTCAGTTGCCAAAGTAAACATGGTTGTTTTAGGGAAAGTGTGTACTGGGAGAACTGTGTCCATTGGGAATGAGAGACAGAGAGGTGAACAAACACTCTGAGACACGACCATTTGATCTATATTTGGAAGTGTGGTTGAGATGTATTTTGGGTGTGTGTGTGTGTGTGTGTGTGTGTGTGTGTGTGTGTGTGTGTGTGTGTGTGTGTGTGTGTGTGTGTGTGTATGCATACATCTTTCTGGTTAGAACCATTTATCTCTCTTTGTAGCGTAGTGTAGCAGTCCTTTGGGATAGCAGTGCAGTTCTTACGGTCTTTCATATTTGCTTACACACATTTTCTGAAACTAGGGCAAAAAAAATCTAAACTCTAAAGCAACAAAACTCAAAACCACTAACAAAATGCAAAAAATCGCTTGTAAATTAAACACTGCATTTAAAACCATCTTCTCAAATAATTCTCAAATCAAATGAATACATCTTTCTAACAACCGACTACACATTGATGTGTTTAACGGGAAACACTTTTATGAATATTATCTCATCAGACGTATGCCTTTTGCATGTTCAGAGTGAGATTTGTGCACAGTAGCCTGTTGTCAAAAACTGTTACAGTACAACATACAGTAATGTAGTAACACACAGATTCATTAATACTTTATTTCAACACTTGAATACAGTATGTGTTGAATATGTGACGTGCTCTACATACAAAACACAATGCAGTAGGATAAAAACAGAAACAATTATTTTCTACAATATCAAAAAACAAAACAAAACAAACAAACAAATAAACAGCTGCATTCTGCTTCTTATTTGGGGCGGACCGCACCTCATATACATCACAAGCCAAGACTGGTCGCGTCTCAGTTCTGCAGAAGATCTAAAACATGATGTGATTGGCTAGGACAAGAATATTTCTATTTTTCAATATGAAATGTCACATTACTGTAACATTGGCCAACCATCACTGAGTAGCACAGTCATACACAGTGATGTGTATGACTACTACTACTACTACTACCACTACTACTAATACAACAGTATACTACAGTACCAAGAAGAGTACGGAGATGAGGGTACAAAGAACACCCCGGGGATGAGGGTACTTGCCTGTTGTCATGTGTGAATGTCTGGATGATGGAAGCAGCAGTGAAGCTCCGCTCCCTCATGCTGAACCCATGTGGACCACATGGTGAACCTAAAGTGACCCAGATAACTGTTCTCTCTCTTCATTGTCCTTGTCCTTCTCTTCCTCCTCTTCCTCTAGCTCTCACTGTTACATTGCTTTGTGCTCAAAAACGGTGTTTACACTGTGTGTGAAATATGGAAACGCTAATAGGCCCCCTTTAATACTACTACCACTGCTCCTACTTCTATTACAGCCAGCACTACTAGTAGTATTCCTAATAATAGGACCTTAAATACCACCTTATGCCCATAGCTGATATCGGTGTGATCATCTCATTCTGCACAGATACTGTGTGTGTGGAATCATTCATTTAAGTGTGTGTGTGTGTGTGTGTGTGGGTGTGGGTGTGGGTGTGGGTGTGTGTGTGTGTGGAATCATTAATTTAAGTGTGTGTGTGTGTGTGTGTGTGTGTGTGTGTGTGTGTGTGTGTGTGTGTGTGTGTGTGCGCGCGTGTGTGTCCGTGTGTGCGTGTGTGCGTGCGTGCGTGTGTGTGTGTGTGTGTGTGTGCGTGCGTGCGTGCGTGTCAATCACTGTCAGTAACTGTGTGAGATAGGCAATGTCACAGCCTCCTGTCATCATATAAAGTAAGAGCGACAGAGTGACAGAGTACTCTACACAGCATGATGGAATATAGAGCTACCTGCTGTACCAGCCTGTCAGTGGCCAGCACAACTCCAGGGACAACCAGTCACCATTGACTTCACTACAGTAGCCTATACAACTGAAGTCAATGGTGACTGCCTTTCTCTCCGGTTGTGCTGGCAGCCTCCCTCTGTGTTCTATGGACAAACTTCACCTGTTGTTTCAGCTGGCATGAGGGTGGGTAGATGATGATAGAATTTTCATTTTTGGGTGATCTGTTCCTTTAAGTAAGTAAGTGTGTGTGTGTGTGTGTGTGTGTGTGTGTGTGTGTGTGTGTGTGTGTGTGTGTGTGTGTGTGTGTGTGTGTGTGTGTGTGTGTGTGTGTGTTTGTGTGTGTGTGTGTGTGTGTGTGTGTGTGTGTGCATGGAAAGCAAAGGTTTGTGAGTGGGAGCATTAATTGACAGTAGGGGTGTCACAATATATCGTCCCACGAAATTTTGCGATAGTAAAACGTCACGATATGTATCGTTGAGATGAAATCTCATATCGCAATTTTTTTTTTTTTTTTTTTTTTTCAAAAATAGACAAAGAAACGTCTTTGTTTGTTGAAGTTCAATGTGTGGAAAGTAGTTCAGTTGAACAAGTCTCTGAAGAGACACATGAGAAGTTATACAGGAGAGAAACCATTCAATTGAGTTTCTGGCAAAACTGTTTACTTGACAGGAAAAACTAAAGATGAATAAAAAATAGACTAAGAAAAGTCTTGTTGTTTGAGTTTGAAGAAAAACTGAAGATGCATAATGAGAATTTATACTGCTGAGAAACCTTTTAGTTCAAAGTAAATCTAAGTGACGGTGTACAGTAACTCATTCTATTTCAAGATAAGCCTTATCTCCAATCTCATGTTTTTTCTAGTTGTTATTGTAATAACAATTTCCCACAACAGCATGTTTTGTATTTGTGCATTTCAAATAAAATACTACTTTTCCAGTCATATATTGTCATTATTCAAGTTTAAAAAAATATTGTTCAAATCGTATCGTATCGTATCGTTATCGTGAACCCAGTATCGTGATACGTATCGTATCGTGAACTGAGTGTATCGTGACACCCCTAATTGACAGTGTGCGTTTCCCTCTTTGCTGCACTATGCACCAGTGCTAAGCAAGCAGAAGTGCCTCCATGCACACTCTACTCACACATGATCACACGATCCTCTGAACAGATCTGCATAGCAGCTGATGGGAGTGATAATGCAGCCGTAACTGATCCTGGCTGCTGTCTGTGTTGTGGCTGTGCTGTGATCATGCCTGATCCTCATTAAGGGATCAGCATGGTGTGAGGCACCAGGAGCAGGTAGGCAGAAGGGATCAGCATGGTGTGAGGCACCAGGAGCAGGTAGGCAGAAGGGATCAGCATGGTGTGAGGCACCAGGAGCAGGTAGGCAGAAGGGATCAGCATGGTGTGAGGCACCAGGAGCAGGTAGGCAGAAGGGATCAGCATGGTGTGAGGCACCAGGAGCAGGTAGGCAGAAGGGATCAGCATGGTGTGAGGCACCAGGAGCAGGTAGGCAGAAGGGATCAGCATGGTGTGAGGCACCAGGAGCAGGTAGGCAGAAGGGATCAGCATGGTGTGAGGCACCAGGAGCAGGTAGGCAGAAGGGATCAGCATGGTGTGAGGCACCAGGAGCAGGTAGAGAGATGGGATCAGCATGGTGTGAGGCACCAGGAGCAGGTAGGGAGATGGGATCAGCATGGTGTGAGGCACCAGGAGCAGGTAGAAGGGATCAGCATGGTGTGAGGCACCAGGAGCAGGTAGGGAGGAGGGATCAGCATGGTGTGAGGCACCAGGAGCAGGTAGGGAGGAGGGATCAGCATGGTGTGAGGCACCAGGAGCAGGTAGAGAGAAAGGATCAGCATGGTGTGAGGCACCAGGAGCAGGTACAGAGAAAGGATCAGCATGGTGTGAGGCACCAGGAGCAGGTACAGAGAAAGGATCAGCATGGTGTGAGGCACCAGGAGCAGGTAGAGAGATGGGATCAGCATGGTGTGAGGCACCAGGAGCAGGTAGGGAGGAGGGATCAGCATGGTGTGAGGCACCAGGAGCAGGTAGGGAGGAGGGATCAGCATGGTGTGAGGCACCAGGAGCAGGTAGGGAGGAGGGATCAGCATGGTGTGAGGCACCAGGAGCAGGTAGGGAGAAGAGATCAGCATGGTGTGAGGCACCAGGAGCAGGTAGAAGGGATCAGCATGGTGTGAGGCACCAGGAGCAGGTAGAAGGGATCAGCATGGTGTGAGGCACCAGGAGCAGGTAGGGAGGAGGGATCAGCATGGTGTGAGGCACCAGGAGCAGGTACAGAGAAAGGATCAGCATGGTGTGAGGCACCAGGAGCAGGTACAGAGAAAGGATCAGCATGGTGTGAGGCACCAGGAGCAGGTACAGAGAAAGGATCAGCATGGTGTGAGGCACCAGGAGCAGGTAGGCAGAAGGGATCAGCATGGTGTGAGGCACCAGGAGCAGGTAGGGAGAAGAGATCAGCATGGTGTGAGGCACCAGGAGCAGGTAGGGAGGAGGGATCAGCATGGTGTGAGGCACCAGGAGCAGGTAGGCAGAAGGGATCAGCATGGTGTGAGGCACCAGGAGCAGGTAGGGAGGAGGGATCAGCATGGTGTGAGGCACCAGGAGCAGGTAGGGAGGAGGGATCAGCATGGTGTGAGGCACCAGGAGCAGGTAGGCAGAAGGGATGGTTGGTTCGCTGAGTGACTCACTGTCTGGCTGACTGCTGGGCTTAAATAAGGAATGAGCCATATGGCGTCTCATAGGCACACTGTGACCGGGCGCTGCTTCAGAGGAGAAGAGCAGATAACTAAGCAGAGGTGGGGAGGAGAGGAGAGGAGGGACTCACAACAGACAAAGGAGGAAGCCTGATGAAATAACCCTATTAGACATGGAGAGAGAGACAGAGACAGGGGGAGAGGAAAGAGAGAGAAACGAGTGAGGCAGATAGACCGAAGGGGCAATTAGTGCTGGGTATTGTTTAAAAACGACGATACCAGTACCAATTACCAGTACCCTTAAAGTGATACAGATAGCAAAAGAGTACTTCATTTGATATAGGTTTTTGTCTAGTACTGATAGCCATTACTTCAGAACGTTTCGGTGGCATTTTGGCACGCTGAACTGCCAACTCCGTCACATACACCGTGCTCGGCTTCACCACCACAGACTGTGGGCCAATCACACGTCACATTAAATCAAAGAACACCTGTGATGATTGGCTGCAAGCAAAACCATACAAATAATATTTTTTGTTGCTAGATCTGTGTACAAAAAGGATCGAATGCATGCATTGTTTGACTGGCAAAGATACCGGGTACCGATACCCAAACCTAGGGGCAATAAGGGAATGGCAATTTCATTATTTCCCTAATGCAGGAACACTATAATTCACAGATTCAAATATTTTACAGTGTTGGCTTGACTTTTCCAATAAGCCCTTCCTGGAATAGCGGTCTGTGATAGGATCTCTCTGTCCCATTGTTTTGGCTGTAAAAATGGTAGACCTTGCCTCAGGGATCGTTCAGCTGGTTTAAGTAATGGTGGCACGAGGAGGCCAGTGCTCTAGATTTAGGCTGGCGATCAGCAGAGCTCTAGCATCACAGGATCAGCAGAGCTGTAGCATCACATTATCAGCAGAGCTGTAGCATCACATGATCAGCAGTGCACTGTGGTTGGCGGTGTCAGCTCCCCTTACCTGAGCTGTCCAGTAGGGGTCCCCCAAGGGTCAATTTTGGGCCCAATTTTCTTTTCCCTGTACATTAATGATCTTCCAGATTACTGTTTTAATGTAGATGTCCAGCTTTATGCTGACGACACAGTTATTTTCACAAGGGCTAAAAACCCAGTGGAGGCGGCACGTGTCCTATCTTCAGCTCTCTCTCATATTCAGGCATGGCTAACTAAATCTTGTCTCGTGCTGAATGCAAAAAAAACTGTTTGTATGTTCTTTTCTAAAAAAAACATTGCACCTTCGCGCTCCAATGTTTTCCTGGGGTCAGAGGAATTATCAGTAGTTAACGAGTTTAAATACTTAGGCGTGATGCTGGACTCCAATTTAACGTTCAGCAATCACATTAAAATGATCTCCAAAAAAATTAAATTCCACCTGTATAATTTCAGACAAATAAGGAGCTGTCTGTCCACAGACGCTGCGTTTTTATTTTTACACTCAATGATCCTTTCGCATCTGAATTATTGTATAACTAGCTGGTCGCTGACAGGAGTAACCATCCTCAAACCAGCCGAACTACTTTATAAAAAAGCCCTGAAAATACTAGATAAAAAACCCTTTTCTCATCACCACTGCCATGTCATACGTAAATATGGCATGCTAAGTTTTGAGAACTTTAGAAATTTCACCTCTGCCTGTCTAATATACAAAGTTCTACATGGACTGGCGCCGCCTCCTCTTGCTGACTTTATCAAATATCGTGCGACCGCCAACTCGACCCGTGTCACCCGGGCCATTACGAACAAGGTCTGTGAGGTCCCCTTTAGAAAAACTTCCTTTAGTCAGAAGACCCTATCCTTCATGGGAAGCACTCTCTGGAATAATCTACCTCCCTCGATTAGAGAATGCCCGAGTCTCGCCACCTTCAAAGGCCAGTTGAAAATATGGCTCAGATCAAACCAACAATGTGATCACAATTAACATACTTAACAGATCATTTGCCATGTTTTGCAGCATGCTCTGTGTGTTTTATTTATTTTATTTATTTTAGGTTTCACTAACCTTTTATACTATTAATTTTTTTTGGTACTATTAATTGTGTGTTTTAATCATTTTTGGTTTTACTAACTTTCTGTACTTTTAATCTTTGTTGTATTATTAATTTTTCTTTCGCTTTCATGATTACATCAACCTGCCATGGGACTACAGGTGGAAACTAGCCCTTGGGCTACAACCTGGCATATTTACTGTACGGCTGTACTGTTCATTAATGTGTAAAGTCCCATTCTTTAAATAAATGAATCTGAATCTGAAAGCTGTAGCATCACATGATCAGCAGAGCTGTAGCATCACAGGATCAGCAGAGCTGTAGCATCACATGATCAGCAGAGCTGTAGCATCACATGATCAGCAGAGCTGTAGCATCACAGGATCAGCAGAGCTGTAGCATCACATGATCAGCAGAGCTGTAGCATCACATGATCAGCAGAGCTGTAGCATCACATGATCAGCAGAGCTGTAGCATCACATGATCAGCAGAGCTGTAGCATCACATGATCAGCAGAGCTGTAGCATCACAGGTTCAGTAGAGCTGTAGCATCACAGGATCAGCAGAGCTGTAGCATCACATGATCAGTAGAGCTGTAGCATCACATGATCAGCAGAGCTGTAGCATCACATGATCAGCAGAGCTGTAGCATCACATGATCAGCAGAGCTGTAGCATCACATGATCATTTGGGAGATGTTTAGTTTGCTGGGCAAGTTCTGTAAAGCCACACAAACCCTAAATCTCCTAGCTCATGTTTCTATATCTTAGTTTAGCATAGCCCCTGTGTGTGTGTGTGTGTGTGTGTGTGTGTGTGTGCGTGTGCGTGTGCGTGTGCGTGTGCGCGTGCGTGCATCCGTGCGTGCGTGCGTGCGCACACTCCCTTTACACTGTGTGTGACAGGCGAGCGAATGATCTGTGCTTCACCTTCACGGTTGCGATACCCAACTTCTCTGTTTGTTTTACTTCCAGGAAAATGTAAAAACAAAGAAAAGGAAAGAGAGAGATGAAACCATCACAATCCGTTTTTTCGCCCACCATTTCCCAAAGTAATAAGCTGTTTTCCATAATGCTTCTTTATGATGCGGCATCAAACTGCCCCAACCTGCACAGCCAGCAGACGCCCACAAACTAACTGCTGGAATCCCACGGCTTCTAAAATAAGAAGTCTGTTTTTAATGACTGCCTATCATTTGGTTTCCTCTATATAAACTGAAAATGCCCACCCCCGGGTTATTCACACCGCCTATTACTCCATGCTGTATTTATATTCAAATGACGGAAAATACTTTCTCCGGGGGGGATAACACCGTAAAAGACAAGTTTGTCCACTGGGTTTTAAGGAAGAAATAGAGACGGTTTGACCCTCAAAACCAACCCTCCGGTTATTGAGAGAGAGAGAGAGAGAGAGAGAGAGAGAGAGATAGTGAGAGAGAGAGAGAGAGAGAGATAGTGAGAGAGAGAGAGAGAGAGAGAGAGAGAGGGAGGGAGGGCAGCAGAAGATGTAAGGTGTAATCAGGCAAAATGTGCAGTTGAAAGGGCTCCGACGAGAGTTGCCGTGTGACAGATCTGGTGTCTGTGTGAATAGAGAGCTGCATGAGAGGGGAAGGACAAATGTATTCATGATCAGAGCTATAATCACTCAGAGGCTGTGCTTGGCTGTGATTACAGTATGGCTAAGACGAAGGCGAGGCAGAGGAGGAGGTGCTCGCGCTGAGTACCGCATCGCTGAAATCACATAATCACTGGAAAGAACATCCTCCGGGGCAGTACTGGATGACTCATACAATACCTTACCGTCACAATGTGTCCACAAAGCGGTTCTCTTTTTTCCACTCTTTTGATGTGACGTGCATAGAAAAGTAAAAAAAAAAAAAAACATCAATAAACTTTGAGGAAGTTAGAACGTTTACTATCAAGCTCTCGTCACCTGGATTTAGCCTGTAAGTACTGATAATGCATGGCCAGGTGTTCCTTCAAGCTCCATAACGTTGTGAGATTGGTGAAGTTGGTGACTTTATGTACACTAAGGGCCTGTGTCCACCTAGCGTCTTTTTCCGACGCTGGGAGTGCGCTGGGGAGCGCTGATCCTGCAGCGCACAATATACAAGGAAGCAGTCTGAAACTAATGTTAGTTCAGTGCGGTAGTAGCTTGATAGCTGACAGCTAGCAAGCTAACAACACATGTAGGCTATGTTATTAAAAGCAGTAAGCACAACACTCACCAGAAATATTAAGTGTTTAGCCAATCTGCTCCCACAATTGAGCCTTTCTGTCTCTGTTGCGATAGTTTCTCCATATGATTAGTTGCCAGAAAAGGAGCACCCGACACCAGTGTCTTTCTGAAAAGTTAAATTATTCTCAGCTGGAAGCGCTGGGAGCCGGCGCACAAAAACGGCGGAGCGCTCTGAAAATAGACACTGGGCGCAGCCATTGACCTATATATAAATGGACCAACATAGCTCATTGACTTTGACACAGCAAAATGAAGCTCACTTCCGGATATTGTTTGATTTCGTTTGATTGGTTGAATGAATTAATGCTACACGGAAGTACGAGGGGAGGGGGCGGCTGCCCCTAGCGGCTGCCGGGGGAGTTTCCGAATTTGCTCTCTCTCCCTTATCGCCGTAATGCATTATGGGTAGTCAGCTACTTTGGCTAATGTAGCCGCTAACGCTACTTACTTTACATTGCAGTAAAACGGCACTGAATGACCAAATTGATTTAACGTTTAACCATTTTAAGTAACACTGTTTCCATACGGACCCCCAGCGTTGGTTAGTTGTTTATAACGTGACTCTATTTAAAACCTTATAACGTACTCCGGTTTCTGTGCTGAATCCAATGGTCTGAATGTCTGAATACAGAGAAGGCTTAAGGCTTTATCTAACGGTATAAATAACGTTAAATGGTCCGCCATGTTATGGACGTTAGATGTATGGTATCTATATAGTTACGTGTGTCTACTAACATTATTAAAATATCATAAAGTAACGCTATTTTCTGATAATTTGCTCAACTATTACTTGTACCTGATGCCTTGCAGCACATTGCTGCCTCTACCGGTCGGAAGTATTACTGTTCTTATTATCCGATGTTTGTCGTCAATTTTCCTCGAAATGGGGCTATAATTTGGAAAACGGAGCGCGTTAGAGCATGAAAAAGACTTGAAATTGTTTTTTCAGACCATAGCCTACACTAATTTGGAAAGTGTTTATTTAAGACGTAGACCGAGAGAGAAGTTGGCTCGTTTCCCATATAGTTAAATGGTGATGTTCCCGGGAGTGCTACACAAGCTGCGACCCCCACTGGCCATTTGAAAGAAGGCAATTTCCGCATAGGCGTCAAAAATAGGCAGGCTGAAATGCCCACTGGGCGCAGCGCACTTTCTCTAGACGTCCGTGTGCGCCGGGCATACGCTCTCCCCCCATTGGAAACAACTGAAAAAAGATGCTGTACCTGAGGAAAAGATGCTAGGTGGACACAGGCCCTAACTGTCCATTATATAAACATTGAGACAATATGAGGAGGAAAGAGGACAGGAAAAGAACACAGAAAAGAAGAGAAGATGAAGGAAAAAGAAAACTGGATGTTTTTTTGAGTGGCAGTTCTCTATTCACTTTATGTTCCAACACAGGGTTCAGCCAGTTACTTCCTATTGTGTTTACACTTCCTGTGACAGTACAGTACTAGTGAGCAGGTAGAACAGACGGTGTTTTGAACAGGAAGTCATAACACAACTGGGTCAAGTGGGCGGGGCTACATAAGGTGAATTCGAGTGATCAGCTGGTCGGCGAGTTGGTAAACAAACGGCTTACTGGGGCTAACTTTATATAATGGGACCCTATGGAGCCAGCCTTGAGTGTCTCACTCTAGCCGGCTGTGCTGCTTACAAATTCACTTAATTTAAAAAAAACTGCGACAGTTCACACACCTTTAACACGACATGCATATTTTTTCTACATCAGACTCTTGAGCTACTTCTGCTCTCACTCAGAATGTCAAAATATACGCGATGTGATGTATAGTTTTTGAGGTATCAACGTTTGTTTGGCACAACTCATACTAGAAACCTAATGTACAAATTTATCGGCAGACTAAATGTGTCCCAGAATGCCATCATAGTACTGCTAACCAACCCTGTTTTTAGTGCTGTGAGATACAACTCACGAATGTGGTCCTATTGGTATTATGTGCATTTTATAGATCTTAATTCTGTTCTAAAGTGTTGTTCATGTATGTGTTTTTCTATGGACCTTGTGTCTGATAATAAAAGTTGATTGATTGATTGACTAGTTAACTGCTGCGGGCTTCCGCATTTCTGGGGGATTTGTTGTTGTTGTTGTTGTTGTGACGTCACGCTGATTCATCCTATAGTATTTCTCCATTAACAAAAGTAAGCCAAAGAAAGCAACTGCCATTACTATCCCTGTCCAACCAATACAGACACACACACACACACACACACACACACACACACACACACACACAGCCTAACTCGTGTGCCTTCTAGAGGTGAATGTACTGTACCAAATAACCTCAACAAGCATAATGTGACAGTGTGCCATGTGTATATAAATGTGCAGTCATGTGTGTGTTGGCAGGCTCAGCCAATCACACACACACACTGAAATATGTATACACCCACACAGCCCCTCAGCCAATCACACATACACACTGAAATATGTATACACCCACACAGCCCCTCACTCAAATAAAGTAATCCTTAGGGTCCTGTACCTGTTTCAGGAGAGGAAAGAGTTCACGTTCCATTTGAATACAGGCTTACTGTACGGCTGGAGAGTCATGTCTTTATATGATTACTATTTTATTTGTTAAAAGGAAGGGACTATAAATGACTGAGCGATCAATAATAAATGGGAGTAGATATATCAGAGTGCAGCGTGGGACTGCATTATCAAATGGTGCTTTTATCAGAGGTACACTGCAATCACTCTCTCAAATATTAAATTCAGTTCAGAACTGAAATGTAAAAGTTTGAGATTGAATGAACGATTGTGTGCATGTTGCATCTCCTCTTTGGAGGCTCTCTGAGTGCCTTTCGAGCCTTCCAGAGTGTGCTGTATGCTTTTCACTATCTCGCTCTGCCTGCAGGCTCTTCAATATTTCATCCCCCCTGTCCGTTTATTGGTTTGAAAAACAAAATAAAATAAAATAAACGTCCTGGATGTTTCTTCAGTTGGCTTATCTGTAAATTGTATGTGAGGCAAATTGAAAACTTGACTGCAATCTATGAGTTTTGTTCATAGCTTGGCATTCCAGAACTAGTGTGTTTAAGTTTGAATTTATTTAAATGTTCACTGTCTTCTGTCACTGTTCTGGACAAAGATGCACAGATAATATTTGTGTCATTGCTCTGCTATCTTCCATGTTCTACTGTCAGTGGACAGGTCAGATACGGCTGTGTGTCCATAGAGTGCTTTTTTTCTGAGCGCCAGCACCCTTTCCTCATTACAAGTAATGGGAGACAAGGTGCACAAAAGGCAGCCGCTCCAGGAAAACGCTGCAGTCGTCATTTTTTCCTCGCTCTCTTTTTTCCGTCATTTAAAAAGTTGAGAAAATATCAACTTTTCAGAAAAGTGCCGGGTTACATCAACTGTTCTTTCCCAGCTGACCAGTCGCCATGACGGAGACAGTGACCGTTTCCCATACCGTCCCATAGCAACAGACACTGACCGTTTCCCATACCGTCCCATAGCAACAGACACTGAGCGTTTCCCATACCGTCCCCTAGCGACAGACACTGACCGTTTCCCATACCGTCCCATAGCGACAGACACTGAGCGTTTCCCATACCGTCCCATAGCAACAGACACTGACCGTTTCCCATACCGTCCCATAGCAACAGACACTGACCGTTTCCCATACCGTCCCATAGCAACAGACACTGACCGTTTCCCATACCGTCCCATAGCAACAGACACTGAGCGTTTCCCATACCGTCCCCTAGCGACAGACACTGACCGTTTCCCATACCGTCCCATAGCGACAGACACTGACCGTTTCCCATACCGTCCCATAGCGACAGACACTGACCGTTTCCCATACCGTCCCATAGCAACAGACACTGACCGTTTCCCATACCGTCCCATAGCGACAGACACTGACCGTTTCCCATACCGTCCCATAGCAACAGACACTGACCGTTTCCCATACCGTCCCATAGCGACAGACACTGACCGTTTCCCATACCGTCCCATAGCAACAGACACTGACCGTTTCTCATACCGTCCCCTAGCAACAGACACTGACCGTGTCCCATACCGTCCCATAGCAACAGACACTGACCGTTTCCCATACCGTCCCATAGTGACAGACACTGACCGTTTCCCATACCGTCCCATAGCGACAGACACTGACCGTTTCCCATACCGTCCCATAGCAGACACTGACCGTTTCCCATACCGTCCCATAGCGACAGACACTGACCGTTTCCCATACCGTCCCATAGCAACAGACACTGACCGTTTCTCATACCGTCCCCTAGCAACAGACACTGACCGTGTCCCATACCGTCCCATAGCAACAGACACTGACCGTTTCCCATACCGTCCCATAGCAACAGACACTGGCCATTTCCCATCCTGTCCCATAGAAACAGACAATGACCGTTTCCCATATGCCCGGTAGGTACGTTTACCTACGGTAAAAAGCAACAAACAATAATAATACACATAAAACAATGCATAGAAAATTGTAGAATAAAGCAAAAGTCATACAGAGATTAAAAAAAACGAATCTTTTGTCAAAAAGAATGTTTTAAGAAGGGCTTTAAAAGCAGTGACAGAATTAGCAGACCTAATCTCAACAGGTAAGTCATTGTGGGGGCCGGCCCGGGACAGCAAAGCCCTTGGTCACCAGCCGGGTTCAAGGGAGGGCCAGAAGGGCACGATCAGCTGACCTGAGAGGGCACCCAGGCACATAGGGGATTACTAGGTCTCTGATGTAACTAGGGGCCAGGTCGTGTAAGGCCTCGAGAGGTCAACAATATATTATGGTTCAGTCCCAACAACACATAGCAAAATGTTTATTTAAACGGAAACGGCGGCGCATTGAATCATGCAAGGAAACTTCCAACCTGGAACCAGCTAACAAAACGGTGCACACCGTTTTCATATAATTGAACACACCCCATGTTAGTAAGCTGCTCGCAACAATCAAATAAAACAAACGTGCAAAGCCACATATAGTGATACTGTAAGCCAAATAACATAGCTTACTGCTTTGATTCCCAAATACATTTAAATAAATTTAAGTTATTTAACTTAATAAATGTAAGTAAATATATAGAAATTAATGGTAAAGACACAAGATGAGAAGAGCAGCTTTAGCAGGCTTGCTTCGAGCGCACGTCTCAAACCGTGACGACTTTCTGACGCATGATAGTTACGTTGTTACGTCGACGCGTCAAACACTTCATGCGACCCCTACTACTACTAAGCTCAAACGTTTTGTTTTAGTTTTTTTCTCTTTTTTTTTGGCCACCGGGTGTCACGAATGAGCTAAATGAACAGTTACATTTGACTGGACGTGGTCAGAACAACGTGCATACTGTAGCAACGCTCTGTTATACCTAGCTAGCAGCGCTCTGTTATACAGAAATAACAGACCGTAGAATGCGGTCATTGACCAATCGGAATCGAGTATTCAACAAAGCCGCGTAATAATAAGGAAATACCCTAGGTTCAGGCTCAGCAGCAAACCAAGCCACCTATAATCATTCCCACTGCAGGCCTACTTACACATTACAATGGAAGATGGAACACAATTCAATTCACACTTTGGCAAGTGTGAATTGAAAACATTTATGTTTGCACAGTGTATGTGTCGTACATGTATGTCCTTTGTGTGTGTGTGTGTGTGTGTGTGTGTGTGTGTGTGTGTGTGTGTGTGTGTGTGTGTGTGTGTGTGTGCGTGCGTGCGTGCGTGCGTGTGTGTGTCCTTGGGGCATCCTAACAGGCGTGAGGGGACAGATAAGCGTGGGTGGTGACAGACAGGTGGTAGCGTTGTCACAGGTATGACCTTTAGGACACGAGCACTGCTAGCCGTGTAGCTGTGTGAGGGGGAGGGGAGGGGAGGGCTGTGTGAGGGGAGGGGAGGGGAGGGCTGTGTGAGGGGAGGGGAGGGGAGGGGAGGGCTGTGTGAGGGGAGGGGAGGGCTGTGTGAGGGGAGGGGAGGGGAGGGCTGTGTGAGGGGAGGGGAGGGGGAGGGGAGGGGAGGGGAGGGGAGGGCTGTGTGAGGGGAGGGGAGGGGAGGGGAGGGCTGTGAGGGGAGGGGAGGGGAGGGGAGGGGAGGGGAGGAGTGGAGAGGGGAGGGGAGGAGTGGAGTGGAGAGGGGAGGGGAGGGGAGGGCTCTGTTCCAGGGCTGTTGCACTGGCCTTCACTGTATTTATCAGCTCTCTCTGCCACAGGACTCCCAGCAACAGTGCTGCAGTTCTACTGTAATTGCCTGCCTCTCATCATTTTATGTCCCTGTAATTCTCTCCATTTCCAGCTGGCGCTGGACAACAAGGCCAAAATCTACTTCTTCATACTGTATCAGTACAATACGATCATTATTACAATATTAGTCAATGAGTGTGTTAACATTACTGTATAAAGACCATA
>NC_139629.1:21630957-21632354 GCF_964638095.1 Poromitra crassiceps | reverse complement strand
TGATACTTACTGTCTGGCCCTGTGCCGACACTCTGTCAAACCTCTTATACCTACAGTAGCAAAGCACTCCCTCCCTCATAAGGTGCTTTCCTTTCTCTGGACGTCTGGCCTTGTGCTGTTACCAAAGGTTAAAGTTAAGTGTATATTTGACAACTTGCATGTCATCAATTAAATATCTTTTTTGATGACTGAGCGAATTTAGCATACAGCCTTAAAGGATAGTAGATTTTTTTGGACGTGCGGTTTGTACTGTATAGAGACACTGCGTAACGCGTCATCATTCAGAAACCACGCCCAAGACGAAGGGAAAACACAAACTCCTGTCCAAATCCTGGCGTTCTCCTATGTCACGTGTTGCACAAAAGATCGTATATACGGATGATGAACACTCCAACTTACTTCCTTGACAGCTAGATCCACATTTTTCTTCTCGCCAATTCTCAATGGCTTCCTTGTTTTGCTCAGGAGTACAAAAACACTTTAACTGGCAGCCCACCACACAACAGCTTTTAGCTCTGTTTAATTCAAGGAAAATGACGCTGGTGTGTGGAAATGAACGGGAGCTTTTCCCCCGTGATGGGCGTGGCCTATTTCATGCAGTGTCTCTATAGAGGTACTTGCCGACAGTCAGTGTACTACATGCAGTAGAATGCAGCCGGCGTGGTCCCACTTAGCAGAAATGGAGACTGGCCGCCTCAGGGAAGTAGAGCTGCACGCTGAGTGTGAACGGGGTCACGAGAAAAAACAGAGAGAAAAAAAACAGGGGGAAAAAACATTATGCTTCCATAGTGCTCACCTGCCGTAATCCACGTCTCCACAAGCCCTGAGATGGCAAGTTGACTTGAAAACACATACACTTACATGCTGTTTTTACCTGAAACCTACACTGTAGCCAGGTGTTCGAGGAAGAAAGCGAGCATGTCCAACTGCACATTGAGTGCGTTTACATGCAGACAATAAACGGATAACTGAGAATAATCAGTTTATGGCAATAATCTGATTTCTGCGTTTACATGCACTTTAATAATCCGACAATAGGAAAAATCCGGGTTTACATGATTCAGTCAGTTAGTCGGATTTCTCTCCAGAAGGCAGCGGTAATTCCGCAATAAAACAACAAAAGAAGTTGCAAAATGCAAAATCACATTTTCATTACTTCTTGTCCGGCTCGGAGGATGGTTTAGGTGAAAATTAGTTTGTATCTCGTTGTCGGGAGGCGTCGCTTTGGAAGTGTGAATCTGTCATATATTTCCAACTTTACCAAGCATAGAGCACAGAGACAGGCAGGCGACTGAAGCACGTCAAATAACATGAACGATACAGATCTTGACCCAACTGAATTTAAATAGCTGTCAGAAAACTGAAAGAATTAAGGTCTTTAGTGGCGGATAACTTGT
>NC_139629.1:21613457-21625957 GCF_964638095.1 Poromitra crassiceps | reverse complement strand
TGGAGTATAAATGAGCCATTAGTCTGGCAACCCCACCCCTTTCCCCTTAGGCGCCAGCGACGTACTTCAGCATGAGACAGTCGTTAAGACTGTTAGGACGTGTATAACGTTAATATCTACGCATCTAGAAACGTGATATGCAACGTGTTTAGTTTCAGAACTATATTCTACATTTTTCCGTGGATTCCACAGACACTGCCGACATTTTATCCTGCTGTCAACGGCGCTGTGATAGCAGGGCTGATCCAGCTTGGTCGGGAGTAGTAGACTTATATGAAGTAACCTCCCACATACGGACAGGGTCAAAGTCAACCCTGGGGTCAATACACATCGATACAGTGTCAACACAAAAAACACAGCCCTCTCACACGCATTCGGCACAGTCAGCCATTCTCGAAATCCTCCGTCCGCCAAAGCCGAGACCAGCTGCCTTCCAATCTGGAGACACAAACGCTGTGTGAAAGGAATTGATAAGTGTCTCTGCGGGGCTGCCCGCTCCGCGCCTCCGGGGAACTTACACATTTTGACCTCCAGGGGTCAATAGGCAATTAAACCCGAGAGGGGTTCTGCAGTCACAAGGAAGCCAGATGGAGGAAGAAGGCAGGGCAACGTCCGCAAGAGGTGCTCACTCTAATCTGTGTCCTGCTCGCTGGCTAACATGCTGCTCTGAAGCGCTCTTTGTCTGTGACCAGTGGGCACCTTCACCCTGCCACTGGGAGCCGCAGTAGCGGCTAGCTAGCAGGACGGGTATCTCTGCCTGGCAGACGTAAATAGAATACTACAAGCCTGCTGTGCTGAACACTGGCTCCAACTCTATTTGTGTTGAATCAAGGTCAGTTCTACATTGTGACTAGCCGAGGCACTGAGGTGAACTTCAAATAGCTCCACTGCCTTTTAAATATGTAGTGAATGAAACGATGATAAAGTCTACTCACGTTCAACACGAGGAGTATTTCCTCCTAATGGCGTTCTTTGTAGACGAGTAGACGGAGTTGGACTGTGAATGGAACACTTCCTGCCATTCACTCCCTATTCTTGCCAGCTCTTCGGCGTCTCCCATTCTTACCAAAGAGCACATCAGCAGCCTATCAGACATCTTTGTCATGTGTCAGGTGACTCTGTCTACGCAGGCAGCCAGGCTCTGTGAGGATGTGTGCCAGACATTGTTCTCAAAAGGCCACAGAGAGGATTGAGATCATTTCATAAAGAGGCACAATTGGCTCGGGCGTCTGGGTAGTGGAGAGGTAGAAGAAGAAGAAGAAGAAGAAGAAGAAGAAGACACTTGCCTATGTACAAAAGCAGAGACCCGGGTTCAATTCCCGGCAGCGGCACTTCCGGCTTAGTCAGATGTTCCTACAGACACAATTGGCCGTGTCTGCGGGTGGGAAGCCGGTGGGGTATCAGTCCTGGTCGCTGCACTAGTGCCTCCTCTGGTCGGTCGGGGCGCCTGTTCGGGAGGGGAGAGGAACTGCGAGGGGAATAGCGTGATCCTCCCACGTGCTACCTCCTGCCGGTGATCAACTCCTCACTGTCAGGTGTGAGGTCAAGCACCTGGACACTGCAGTGCACATGTATCAGAGGAAGCATGTGTTCGCCTACGGCAGAGGGGCTGGAGCAACGACCGGCACAGCAGGGGGAATTGGCCAAGTACAACTGGGAAGAAAATGGGAGAAAAATCTGGAAAGTTTGGTTGTTGTATCATTTTCTGCATCCATCTGCATCCCGGGATCAAACTAATATACGGAGAGACAGAGGGGAGAGAGAGTGAACATGAAGAAGGGTGGGTGAACAGGAAAACCTCCACATTATGTTCCAACACAACATTATCAATCTGCTGTCTTCTCCATTTCAGCTACATGGAGGGTAGGGAAGATGAGGAGTACAAGGAAGGGGAAGAGAGGCGAGATAAGTGGCCTGGGTTATATAGATGGAAGGTTCTTATTTCAATGAGAATTTACTGGCATAAAAAATACCATCATTCTGTCAACCTGCAGCAGTTGTCTGAATTCCAGAGTCATGCGTTACTGCAGTACTTTTTTTTTCTCCTATAATTTTGTTTATTGGAGTTTTTAGAAAATACAAAATGTGCAGTAGGTCATACAGAAAGGTAAAGTGAATATAAGGCACAGTTAACAGGTATGCACATTTCCTTGTTATTCCATGCAACACAACACAGAGATATTGCTACAGTTTTTTATATCACTAATTAAATACTATGCTTTGAATGGAAAGCTGACGATGTACAGTGACACAAACCGGCGCACATAAACAAATAATAACACATCAACGTAAACAGGTAACCAATATCAAAAGTCTAATGTTTTCCAGCAGTCACACAAGGAAACACGCATGCCACGCCCACGCTAACTGGAAGTAGGTAATAAGCTAGGAAACATAATGTTCCTGTAAATATGGGGAAATGCTAAATACATTTTCCACAGAGCTGGTACATGTTTGCAGCTAATGTGAGCTCTCACAGTCCTTAAGTTCCCTGCTGGCTGCATATCTGTAGTGTGGTGGCTGAGGCTTATAGTCCACTTCTGGAATCAAATATTAAATCATCCAAGCGTCAATTTCTTGGCCAAACTATATTGAAGACATGGACTATTGACACAGCACTCTCTTACAGTTTCTGCCTCCCAAAAGTCAAGAGGCACAAACCAGGTGCCTCTCTTAAGCTGTGTTCACACTGAGATATTTATTTGTCTCCCTGTCGCTCGATTCAACCCTTTGGAATCGCTCTGTCGCTGTGTTTAAATCGCTCCGCAAACTGGGAGCGCACTCCGCCCTCGGGCCGAGGTGTTCATACTCAGAGCTCGGAGAGAGGGACAGACTATTTGTGCACAATTGGCAGCACCTGTGTCGGCCGGCTGATAGATGTGGGCGGGGTGCAGCGAGCTTGAAACGAGAGAGATCTTCACTGTCAAGAAACAAGCAGCACACAGCTCTAACGTTAGACAGGATGAAAACACAACTGTGTTTCCCCCCGATGCAAGAATGAATAAATACTCCGGGGTTACGGCAGCCAATCAGCGTTGAGCGGTTGGGCTATTTCATCTCGGGCGAAGCCCAAAAAACTGCCAGCGAAAAAAACTGCCAGCGAAAAACTTTAATAGGTCGGTGTGAACGCACCTTTACAGTATCTGCCTCCCAAAAGTAAAGAGGCACACACCAGGTGCCTTTCTTACATTATCTGCCTCCCAAAGGTAAAGAGCACACCAGGTGGGTGAAAAAACTATTGGCTTTAGATGCTCTTTCCTCGTGGTGCTACTCGGAAACTTCTGACCCCCCCCAACCATTTTCCCACACTTAGCGTAAAAGATAGAAAATAACCGTACAAAATGTCATGAATTTGGGCATTGCAAAAATATGGGGCAAGAACATTTCAGCTGGTAGTACAGACAACAAAATCATGCTGTGAATTTACAGGAAAATTACATGATAAAAAATAAATCAAGCCACATCCTGGGAAACTGTCCTTTGTATATGTTTTGCAACACTCCCAGTCATCTCTGCTATTAAAACATTATAATGGGGGGAAAAGTACTGTATGCTCATCATAGATTGCCTAAGATTCAAACCATCTATTCCATAAAAGTTGAGAAAGTGGTCATAGCTGGCAGGATGGGAGATGCAGTGTGGTGTGATTATGATTGGATGTGCTACATTGGGTACAATAAATCTAGGAGCTTTATTATATAAATGGTGGAGCACAAACAATGCCCCCTTCTCTCTGTAACGTATTATTCATCTGTGTCGGAGACGTTTGCACCCGTGCATGGCATGCCAAATCAAGGAAAAGGATGAACAGAATCCGTCATCCTCATTGTCATGCAATTTAATTTTGTTTTGTTACACATGAGCCTATCACTTATTAAACATGCCAAGCTACAATGGAAAATAATTGATATCAGATATAATGCTGCTTTTCTTCAGTGAGCAGCTAATATTCTTTGGGACACACTTTACAAAATGTAAATGGTCAGTTTTCACGGCCATAGATCTCACTGTTGCTCAAACAATGTGTTTCATCGAGGATTCAAGGCATGCATGCACCAGACAGAACTGTATTTATTGTTTACACTGTATATCTGTATTTTGCAAACCATATATATTAATATGTTGTAAAGGTTGTGAAATATGGGTTGGAGAACTGGTGGTCTGTGCAAATGGCAATATGAAATAGCAAGATACATCACTTGAAAATCACTTATTTTTGGAGTAACCCAGCTATTGACTGTAGTTAAGGTCTTGTATACGTACAGCTTTTATAAACTTTTTTCATGAATGGACGATTTAACAGAATATCCTTGTCACCAACCAGCTAGCTCCTCTCTCTTTGAATGAACAACAGTATAGGTTGCTTCTCATACATGGGCACATTGGTGCAGGGAAAGATGATCCCAGATTCCCAACACCAATCAGTGTGATTTTCTAGAGGCTTGCAGATACAAAGAACCTGTTACAGGCAATTATACCTTCAACATAATGAATCAGAGACGTCAAGGTCGATGTTATGCTGCTGGAAATACACTCAGCCCTAGAAATATAATGATGATGCCAGCACAGAATACACAACAATTACGGATGAGGGAGAATCTTGGATGAAGAGTGCGGTTATGCTCGACTTTATCGATGTAGAAGGGAAAGAAAACTTCTACATATGGCCCAATTTGTCACGTTCTGTTGCATTAATAGCACACCTATAGCACTTCAGTCACACTTGTCTTATATTATTAGCAACCTGTGGGCAGGATTATGTTGTCAGCAGCCAATTTAGTGTGCGTGACTCCACAGTCGACATCTGTGTTCTGCAGAGGCATGTGAGACTGTGATAAAAAAAACTGTTTATTTGTTGAGCCAACTACAGAGTCTGAGTTTGCACAAATGGCACCAAAAAGTTTTACAAAGTTTGGCTACAATATATAACATACAGATGCGGCAACCTTCAATTGGTGCCAAGACTTTGCACATTAAACAAAGATCAAAACAGAAACTTAACTTAATATACTTAAACTTAGCATAACATAACTGTTGGAGAAAAATATAAGTTCCATGCCATTTCCTAATGAATAAGCTAATAGTTGCCTAATAATTGCATACGCATAATTATGCTTTGAGTTAACATGACACATGACATCTCACACATATTCACCCAGTGGCATTGAGGACTTCTCCCTTTGCTGAGACCTTGGTCAGTGCGTCGTGTACCATAACAATTGATAACAGTCTCCCTGTCAGACTGGAGCAGCGCACACACATTTAAACCAATGCAACGTCTTAGTAAACAGTATGGATATCATTAGTTTCTCTAAAGCAATGTCCCTTATGGTGTAACAAAGTTCATACTGTAGAGAGCCAAAGTGAACGTCACTTCCTGCTTTTCTCCCTGTACTGTACCATCGTGTGAAAAATATGAATGTGACGTTCACTTTGGCTCCCTATAGGCAGCGAAAGGTCTTCGGCTGGGAGCACCGACCGGCGATTGCTGCCACTGTACAGAAAACATGTACGCCATTATATCCACGACCAGAAGAAGAATCTCAGTGGGCCGGTTGGACGCATTGGGATGGAATAAACTCTTCTAGCTTACTGGGTGTGTGTCTGTCTGTGTGGCAGGCTCTCCCGTTCATCCACTAGTGGCATCATTGAGTTGAATCGTAAATGAGATGGAGGATAGAACGAGAAAGGGGGAACTGAAATTGCCAAACGGACTGACATGTTTCATTTGCAAACAAGTTGTCAGCTGGCGGCCCTAGGAGGAGAAGAAGAAGAAGAAGAAGAAAAGGATGATGATGATGATGAAGATGAGACAGGTAGCAGCACGTGGTGATGGCGTGCGATTGGCCTCGCACCACGTTAGCAGCGTTGGGCGGTGAGAGGATTTGTTGGCCTGTGTGTACTGTATAAATGATTGCGTTCTGAAGTGCAAAGTGGTTATATTATGGCCATCTCAGTGATATGCAACAGTGCGCTGAATGTGAAAAATCGTTATTGTTCTGTTGTGCTCTGTAAGAATCTCATTTGTTGATGTTGTTTTTCAGTCTGCCAGTTGGCCGGGTTATTGACGAGGCAGTGCCAGGCACATCCCTGAGGACAGGGCAGGTGCTACTCTGCCAAGTGTAATTACAAGTGCATTTTGAAAAGGGCCAAGACATAACCGTTGCTACTACTACTACCATCACTATTAGTTCTACTATTATTGGATAGATTTAACTATGGGAATCAAAACTAAACAGTGTAAAAGGAATATGGCTGGCGGGATCATACAGTAAATCCCTTATTTCAGTACTATACCGGCACGGTGGGTGAGTGGTTAGCACTGTGGCCGCACAGCAAGAAGGTTGCAGGTTCGAGCCCCGGTACATCCCAGGTCCCTTCTGTGTGGAGTTTGCATGTTCTCCCCGTGTGGGTACTCTGGTTTCCTCCTGTGGTGAGAATACAGATGAGGTGGACTTGGGTCTTCAGTATATGAACTTTCATTTCCTATTATTTACACTTCTAAAATGAGGGAGAAGGGAATTTGGATCAATATAGGCATTAAAAGTCTCTCAGCTGCTTGGTCTGGGCGTCTCTACGTCTGGGCTGGATCTCCCCTGTGAAACCTGCAGGCTCACAGGTGGGCTGAGTTCAGTAGCAATCAGTGTGGTGGCACGCAGACGCTCCTCCTCCTGGCTCCTCCTCCTGGCCTGTCAGTCACTGGTCTGATTGCTTGACCTCAATAAAATGCAACACCTCCCACCATCACAGACATGTATGTTAGGGGTAACGGGCGTGAGGCTAGCACCATCACAGACATGTATGTTAGGGGTAACGGGCATGAGGCTAGCACCATCACAGACATGTATGTTAGGGGTAACGGGCGTGAGGCTAGCACCATCACAGACATGTATGTTAGGGGTAACGGGCGTGAGGCTAGCACCATCACAGACATGTATGTTAGGGATAACGGGCGTGAGGCTAGCACCATCACAGACATGTATGTTAGGGGTAACGGGCGTGAGGCTAGCACCATCACAGACATGTATGTTAGGGGTAACGGGCGTGAGGCTAGCACCATCACAGACATGTATGTTAGGGGTAACGGGCGTGAGGCTAGCACCATCACAGACATGTATGTTAGGGGTAACGGGCGTGAGGCTAGCACCATCACAGACATGTACGTTAGGGGTAACGTGCGTGAGGCTAGCACCATCACAGACATGTATGTTAGGGGTAACGGGCGTGAGGCTAGCACCATCACAGACATGTATGTTAGGGGTAACGGGCGTGAGGCTAGCACCATCACAGACATGTACTGTATGTTAGGGGTAACGGGCGTGAGGCTAGAGACCCCGCCCCCTAAAAAAACACTTGCTACAGAAATCAGAAGAAGCTTCAAAGTTAAGCAATCCAACACATCAAAGATAAACCCATCATTTCTTATTAGACATGAACTATAGCATAGTTTCTATTTGGAAATGATTAGACTCAAAATTAGCACATTCCACAAATCTCCCTGGGTTACACCGAATATGATTCCTTTGAATTGCAGCCACACCGCCACTACCGGTGAGGTTATATTTTCTTAAGTTAGTCAATTCAGAATTTATCTAAGGGGCAAAAAGCAGTCACATCCTACAGTATGAATACAATCCATCCATGTGCCTGTCAACATAAGGAGGTTAAGACCAGTAGAATAAATGAAGCCATTGCAGCTAAGCGACTTATCACTCGGTGATCTAACTGTAAGAAAACTTCACTTGACATCAGGAGTTAAGAATCTAAATGAGCGCGGCTACAAGTGAATATGTTATTAAAGTTCTGTTGAAGTGATGGACTGATCCTCCGGGCGGTGCAGAAAGAACCGGGCCACTCGCCGGATGCTTTATGGCACCGGGGGAGGGGGTAAGGATGTGCAGCAGCTGAAGCGTGTCCCTTTGCTGCTTAGATGTTATGAATAGTTGACATCTTCAGGCAACACTCGGCTGCTGCCTACAAACTCTGCATGCTGTAAGCTTCACTGAGACAAGTCACTGGGACAGCTGTGACGACAGGTGGGTGGGGATTGGGTCTTATACACTACGGTTGATTTCATGTCCACGATGCATAGAAAACAAATGACATTGCATGAGAGGGAAATGAAAGTTAAGTCTATGGCACTGTACTGTATGCTAGTATATCATTCTGTTAGACTCTGGGGTTCCTCCATAGGAATGCTCAAGTGCATGGATTATTATGATACAGGGTAGCCTCTCCCCAGCACTCTGCATACTACATGATAGAGTCTGTGCCACCGCGCAGCCCGGATTGGATGACTGACAGGTCGTAGCACCAATGAGCGAGTGGTTCATTTTCGAAAGTCAACAGAGTCAGGTCGGGTGCCTGATCGCTAAAGTCGTTGCTGATTGGAGGTTTCTGGATTCCCGCGCAGCTAATCGCTGGCCAGGATTTCAACATCAGTTTGGAGCGAGCAGTGTCGCAGACCCAGAGAGAGGGATCTGCAGCATGCAGTAATGTATCGGCGTAAGAACTCTCATGGGTCAGGCGTTGAGACTATGACAAGGGATGCTACAACACATTTCCATTCCCAACGTGTCCTATGTTGACTTTTACTCAGGAGCCCTTAGCATCAAGTGGTTTACGCCTCCACCACCTCGGCTCCTACACCCTTAGTGCGCCCGCTTTATTTGAATGTCACACGTGGCGTGGCGTCGATTTCCGACATTGTGGGAGTTCTGAAAAGGGTAGCTTTGCATCGGTTTAGTGGCGCCAAGGAACTTGACAAATAGTCAACGTAGGATGCGTTCAGAATGAGATTGAGCGGGCCAAACTTGGCCCGCGGGCCCCAAATTGGGCACCACTGCTGTAGAGAGATAGTGACTTCTCTGTCAGACTGGGTGCATTTAGTCACATACTGTAGAGAGATAGTGACTTCTCTGTCAGACTGGGTGTGTTTAGTCACATACTGTAGAGAGATAGTGACTTCTCTGTCAGACAGTTATCGCTACTAACCTGATGAAAAGAATGAAATATACACTGGTAATCAAGGTTTATTAAACCAACATTTCTATTTTTCATATTCAAATGTATTTAGTAAGGGTTGGACTATCCTAACGAGGAATGCTACCTTATCTGTAAATATGAGACTCGTAGGTACCCACAGAACCTAATGGTGATGTTAGGTGTGATGTCATAGAAAACGGACTGATTATTCAAAAATAAAATGAAAATAAGATTTTATAATTTTTATTAAATAAAACTCCTACCATACATATTATTTTTGCTTGTCAATTCCTGGTTAAATATAGGATAAATAAATAAAATAAATAAAAATAAAATTTAGACAGCAGAAATGTGTGTAATGATAGTAAAATATCTTCATATCATCACAATAATGATTCCACTGAAAGATGATAAACGATAACATGAATTATGGCCCATGCCCTATAGTCTGTAATAATAAAGAGACTTGAGAGATTGTGAGATGCCTTTCTGGTCTTGAATGCTTTGAAACATGGCTCAATACAACACAGGAGAATGTGAAGCAGAGGGAAAATAATCAGTGAACACACATCTCTCATAGTACTTCAGCAGAAAATGCTGAACCATCAAAAGTCTCGCCCCCTTGTCTGCCCTTTCTCAGGCCTTTAAAGATAAGCTGACTAGAGCAAGTTTCAACTATCAAAAGCAGAACATACTCTCTACAGTATGTGACTAAATGCACCCAGTCTGACAGAGAAGTCACTATCTCTCTACAGTATGTGACTAAACACACCCAGTCTGACAGAGAAGTCACTATCTCTCTACAGTATGTGACTAAATGCACCCAGTCTGACAGAGAAGTCACTATCTCTCTACAGTATGTGACTAAACACACCCAGTCTGACAGAGAAGTCACTATCTCTCTACAGTATGTGACTAAATGCACCCAGTCTGACAGAGAAGTCACTATCTCTCTACAGTATGTGACTAAACACACCCAGTCTGACAGAGAAGTCACTATCTCTCTACAGTATGTGACTAAACACACCCAGTCTGACAGAGAAGTCACTATCTCTCTCTACAGTATGTGACTAAACACACCCAGTCTGACAGAGAAGTCACTATCTCTCTACAGTATGTGACTAAATGCACCCAGTCTGACAGAGAAGTCACTATCTCTCTCTACAGTATGTGACTAAACACACCCAGTCTGACAGAGAAGTCACTATCTCTCTACAGTATGTGACTAAACACACCCAGTCTGACAGAGAAGTCACTATCTCTCTCTACAGTATGTGACTAAACACACCCAGTCTGACAGAGAAGTCACTATCTCTCTACAGTATGTGACTAAACACACCCAGTCTGACAGAGAAGTCACTATCTCTCTACAGTATGTGACTAAACACACCCAGTCTGACAGAGAAGTCACTATCTCTCTACAGTATGTGACTAAACACACCCAGTCTGACAGAGAAGTCACTATCTCTCTACAGTATGTGACTAAATGCACCCAGTCTGACAGAGAAGTCACTATCTCTCTACAGTATGTGACTAAACACACCCAGTCTGACAGAGAAGTCACTATCTCTCTACAGTATGTGACTAAACACACCCAGTCTGACAGAGAAGTCACTATCTCTCTACAGTATGTGACTAAACACACCCAGTCTGACAGAGAAGTCACTATCTCTCTACAGTATGTGACTAAACACACCCAGTCTGACAGAGAAGTCACTATCTCTCTACAGTATGTGACTAAACGCACCCAGTCTGACAGAGAAGTCACTATCTCTCTCTACAGTATGTGACTAAATGCACCCAGTCTGAGAGGTCACTATCTCTCTACAGTATGTGACTAAATGCACCCAGTCTGACAGAGAAGTCACTATCTCTCTACAGTATGTGACTAAACGCACCCAGTCTGACAGAGAAGTCACTATCTCTCTACAGTATGTGACTAAATGCACCCAGTCTGACAGAGAAGTCACTATCTCTCTACAGTATGTGACTAAATGCACCCAGTCTGACAGAGAAGTCACTATCTCTATATCCTATATTTAACCAGGAATTGACAAGCAAAAATAATATGTATGGTAGGAGTTTTATTTAATAAAAATTATAAAATCTTATTTTCATTTTATTTTTGAATAATCAGTCCGTTTTCTATGACATCACACCTAACATCACCATTAGGTTCTGTGGGTACCTACGAGTCTCATTTTTACAGATAAGGTAGCATTCCTCGTTAGGATAGTCCAACCCTTACTAAATACATTTGAATATGAAAAATAGAAATGTTGGTTTAATAAACCTTGATTACCAGTGTATATTTCATTCTTTTCATCAGGTTAGTAGCGATAACTGAGTGATGGGGTTTCAGTATCTTACTGGTGGAAGATGTGCACGGTCACAATCTGCCCCTCTGGTAGTGTGTGCGTGTGTGTGTGGGTGTGTGTGTGTGTGTGGGTGGGGGTGGGGGGCGTTGGGGTGGCCCTCTCCATCATCAAAGTTGCCCATCCCTGACCTCCAACCATGAGGATGAAGATGATGACATTGCTCTGCTGAATGTTGTCCTCTGTCTGAGTGGATGTTAGAAGCAAAACGTGGCGGTTGGTGGCGTGCGGATCCTTTCTCCACTATGTTAGGGGATCAGTCATGCTGAACATAAACTGTCTCAGTGAATTGCCTTTGTCATTTCAACACAAACACAACTTCACCATTGCATCCCCCAGACTCTATTTTCCATTTGCATGCATTTCCTCTGCAGGAGCACATTTCCAATTTCACTTCATCCTCAGCTTGACACTTGGAGTGTCAGCACTTTTCATGGATAGAGTATTTCATTGGGTGATATAGATACAGTCATCCCACACGTGCACACATGCACATGCACGCTCACACACACACACACACACACACACACACACACACACACACACACACACACATACACACACACACACACACACACACATACACACACACAGCTGGCAAATATCAGCTATGTACAAATATATTTTGTTTCTCACACTGAAAGGGTTGCTTTAAAAAAAAATCATCCACACAGTTTCTCCACACATCACAGCTTGAGAGAATTTCATGATTCACGGTACAGAAAAAGAATGATCATTTCATCTCCCTCTCCGTATATTTAGGATTGTTCTATTAGGAATATCAGCTTCTTTCTGGGCTTTCAATTAGCTATGCAGATTCCATGGCGATTTCATTCAAAGTCAGTCAAGATTTAATGGATTCCTTTTATGAGCTTCCCACAAATTGCCTTTTTACTGGGAAGAGCGCAGCTGCATTATTAATTTGTGAAGGAGGAAGCGTTTATGAGATGGCTGCGCCCAGCAGGGTGATGGAACCACTGGCTTAGAGTCTCCTCTGACCTATGACCTCTGGCCAGCAGGGTGATGGAACCAACCACTGGCTTAGAGTCTCCTCTGACCTGTGACCTCTGGCCTTGTTGTCCTGTAGGTGATCCAGCGCCGGGAGGACGGCTCAGTCAACTTCTTCCGAGGATGGGACTC
>NC_139629.1:21588457-21608457 GCF_964638095.1 Poromitra crassiceps | reverse complement strand
CTTTTTCACTCATCTGTCACTCAAATACTATAAAATCCCGCTGGAAATGGCCGCGTTTAGCGCTTTACGTAGCATCCACCTTTGACAAGGGGGATGAATGTGAGTGCTATAATTGAGCTGTTAGCCTGCCCTGAGTGGTGCGCGCACAGGTGATTGCAGACAAGTGAAGCACAGAGAATGGGAGCGTGTGTGTTTGTGTTTTGTGTGTTTGGAATGTGTGTGTGTTTGTGTTTTGTGTGTTTGGAATGTGTGTGTGTTTGTGTGTGTCGATAGCAGATCGAGGGCAAGGGGCGGGGCCTGAGGCCGCGAGGCGGGATGACTATCATTTTGGAGATGGGCGTTTTGTGATGACAGGCTTGTCGGTGTGTCAGGCGTAAGCGACAGAGGGCCACTTCACGTCAAGAGGTGCCAGCTGGGAAGAGTGAGGGATGAACGAATGGATGGATGGAGAGAGAGAGAGAGAGAGAGAGAGAGAGAGAGAGGGGGATCAGTGCGTCGTAGTGTCAGGAGAAACCTTGGAACGAAGTGATAAATAAAGAACGTATAAGCACATCTTTCCCGTTAACTTACTTTGCTGATCTATATGCTGCACTGAGCGACGCTGAAGCCACCAGGGAGACAGACACACATCGAGACACACACCTGTACACACACACACACACACACACACACACACACACCTGCACGCATACACGCGCCTTGTGCAAGCAGCCTCTCTCTATCTCTCTCTTGCTCGCTCGTTCAGAAGGAAGCCCTGTCTCTTCCGTAGTATCATAAATATGGACGCAGCTACGTGACGTCACCTATTGCTTTGTGGACTCCCGTTTTTGAAGCCTCCAGTTTGGCGTCTTCACCGTCGCCATCTTGGCTATTTGGAGCCAGAAGTGATGGGAATGTGGACGAGGAGAGACCCCGCGCCGCCTGGCTGCTATTGGTCCGCCATCAGTCTACTTTATCTTTATCATCTATTTGACTCTAAATGGGACCATACTTTACTAAATGAACATCGTGCTGTATTGAAGAAGACTTGAAACTAGTGATTGAGACCATCAACTCATTAGGAAAGTTTACTGAGGTCAGAAATCAATCAAGTGAGGAGTCATTTTTCCCATTGAC
This sequence comes from Poromitra crassiceps, assembly GCF_964638095.1. Taxonomy (NCBI): domain Eukaryota; kingdom Metazoa; phylum Chordata; class Actinopteri; order Beryciformes; family Melamphaidae; genus Poromitra; species Poromitra crassiceps. The sequence goes on along the minus strand of NC_139629.1, from coordinate 21,607,341 downwards.
TTCCATACAATCAGCCTTCCTTTTGCAGCCACAGTCGCCCCCCTGCTCGCCATTAGATAGAATGCAGTTTTAAGGCACTTACGCATTGGCTTCACTTTTCATGAACGGAGCGACCCCCTTGCGAGGCAGCTTGGTTCATGCAAGATTTGTATTGATTTATTTCACCTTTATTTCACCAGGCGAGTCATTAAGTCAGGAGGTCACACGGCAAATCCATCTTGCCACGCTCCATTCTAATGGTTTGAATCTGAACCAATCAGCATCCAGAGGCACGGAGTGATGCCAGCGATAGACAGATGGTTCATCCAATCACCTGCCAGGCATTTTTTTTTTAAGTGCCTGCCCTTTGAAATGGTTTCCCATAGCGACTGGTTCCCGGATGGTTATGTGAGAACAAAGCACCTGGCAGCGGTGAGTTACCCCCTTGCTCCTCCTATCCCTTTCCCTCTATATCTTTGATCTCCTTTTCCATGGCAGGAGCTTCTCGTCATGTTCCTCAGATCAATGTGAACCAGCCCAGTCTGTGCCAATTAACTCCCCAGCAGCCTGTAGAGCTATACTCTATAGTACTATACTATACTCTACACAGCTATACTCTATAGTACTATACTATACTCTACACAGCTATACTCTATAGTACTATACTATACTCTACACAGCTATACTCTATAGTACTATACTATACTCTACACAGCTATACTCTATAGTACTATACTATACTCTACACAGCTTAGAGAAGCAGGAGGAGCCTCACGCAGCAGGGGGGGGCATTCATCTGCAGCCTGCAGAGAACACCCCCCCCACACACACACACAAACACACACACACACACACACACACACACACACACACACACACGTACACACACAAGAGATACACACACACACACACACACACACACACACACACACACGCACACACAAGACACACACACACACATACACACACACAAGACACACACACACATACACACACACACACACACACACACAGAATGGAATTGAAAGAAATAGATGCGGGGGGAAATGGGCCACGCAGGCTTAAAGTGAGCATTTATTCATTTTAATCTCACATAGGGAAGAAATTATGCATGAAGTAATGTTCTCTTTATGTGTGTGATGTATCTGAAGCTGCAGCCCCATATCGACTCATGTATTAACCTATCACTCTGTCCGATAGTTGGTGTCCCTAGAAAAAAAGAAAAACGCTCATACAACCTTTGTTTGTATTGGATTCTTTTGGGATCGTTTTCTTTCTTTCCGATTGCACTTGTTAGGTGCTCGGGGCGGGCCGGGGTGGGAGTGAACAGTATGCTGAACTTCACCTGTTAACACCAAAGTGCTGTGGTAGCACAGTGCTGCTGTAATTAAGGGTACTGCTGAGCAAAATATTGATGACAACAACACACATTGACTTCAATGACATTGCATTTAGAAAGTCACAGTCCACACTGCCTGCAGTAATCCCCATAAACAGTGAGCAAAATTACATAAAGTGTCACACACAAACAAACAAACACATGGGCAAACGCACACACAGACTCCTCCAGCTCTGACACAGGTGCTCCTCCCACCCAATAACATCAAAACAACATCTGAGCTGGGCTCGGGCCGCATTTTTCCATCCGAATCGGTACTGAGCCTATTAGTACTATTAGTCGAGGCCGGCCCGTGTTCTACAGACGTTCTGTTCATTCTGTCCCAGTCCCGACTGCAGCCTGATTGTTTTTTCTTTTTTCTTTTTTTTGCCGGAGCCGAGCAGAGATTCACCTCCGCAAGTGCAGCTTATGCACAGCGCAGACACAGTCACACACACACAAATATACACAATATATATTATATATATATTTACAAATATAGTTAGAAATACAGTTAGAAAAATAAGAAATATAATATAAGAAATATAAAAAAAATATATATATAAAGTTTCAATCTTACCATGCATTGACGATTGGAGTCTGTTAACGCACGCTGTACTGTAGCGTTGTCAACAGAACTATGTACATAATCCAACCAACGTGGTTTATTTTGAGTGGTCGTGGATGAAGAGGATAGTGGATTTCCCTGCATTATTTTCGGTAACGTTCGCTTTCTTTCACTTTCCATCCTTGCTAGCAGAGCCCAGAGAGCCATGATGTTCTTCACAATGTCACTGGCAGAAAGTAGAGAACAGTGCGTTCAGGTGCTGTCACTAACCTAGTCAATACAAACCCCAGCACAAGGATAGCATGATGTGAAGGCAAGCAAGAACACAACACAACACAACACAACACAGTGACTGAACAATGTGATCGAGCCCCAACGCATTAAAAAAAAAAGTCTGATCGAGGCCAGCCCGGCCGGGTCGGGTCAGAGCCGTGTAGATAGAAGAGTTCCGACATCTCCATTCACTCCAATGGACCAGTTTTTTTTACTCTCAAGAGTTCCAGGAAGTAAGGTCCTGGATTAAGCAGCACTGTCGAGTTGCAGCAAAATAGACAGTTTGTGTTGTACTCTGAAAGGGTTTTTCATCCCTTGAATCAAATTGTACATTATCAGCTTTATTTTAGCATGCAAAAGACCCATTCCTGGCTGTTCATTAGCTAATGAGTCTCGCATTTTGGTCCTCCGCTGACGCCACTCTCTCTCTAGAGGACACTAGGTCGGGTAACCCAGCTCTAATTCACACCATTGATAGACTGTATAAAATATGGACGTAGCCGCACCGTGACATCACCCATTGGTTTGTGATCACTGGACAGTCAATCACCCCCCAAAACATAGTCCGTTATCCTTTATCGTCTACTTTAGTCAAGATTCGACCATAATTTACAAAATGAAGATCATTCTATATTGAAGAAGACAGCTTGAAACTAGCGATTGAGACCATAAACTCATTAGGAAAGTGTTTACTGTAATAAATCAAGTGAGAAGTATGGTCATGTTCCCATTAACTTATACACAAACCAAACTTATTTTTGGAGCCAGTGGAGCAGGTTTCTTCTTCTTCTTCTTCGGTGGTGTTTTATGGCAGTTGGCATCCTTTATGTTGCATTACCGCCTCCTTCTGGATTTATCCATCCACTGTTTCCCTACATTCTGTTACGATCTCATCACCTTTGTTTAAGACACTTCCGCATTGGCTTCCTTTTAAGTTATCCTTTGATTCACACACGTAAAAAAAAAACACTGGGCAGTGCAGCCATATTGCGCAGAGCCACTGCACGGGGTAACCTCATGTGTCTTATCTCTCTCTGTCCTATTCTCTCACTCCCCTCCTGCTCTCCTACAGTATATCTCCTTCTCACTCCCCCAGCCTCAACCATATACCATAGACAGATTCATAAACACATTTCTCCTTCACAGCATGCCTCTACCACACTGCAGCGTCCTGGAGGGCGGATGTGTATGCCTGTCACGCAGTGGAAATCTGAGGTCTGTATCTACAAAGGAGAGCACAAATCAAAGAACCTCTTTTTCTTCCCGCGGACACTTATTTTTTTATGCGGTTGAAGCAGGGCAGGGAAGGTCGGCACGGCCAGGGCGCCTCTGAATAAACATCTTATCATTATTGACAGGCTTATTCATAGACCTCCCTTCTGTCTGTTCTGGATTTTTACTTCTCCCAGAGTCTTACCGCCCCTTTCCCAACCTCCAACCTCCGCTCTCCATATCATCTGGGTGATGAAAGCCTGACCCCCAACGCAGGTTCATGTGTAAAAAAACAACAATCTGCCCATCACACTGTGTGTTTGTGCAGGTTTGCCAGCAGCCTCTGACAGCAGCAAGGCTAAGGGGTCAGTCAATTACAGGTGAGGGGGGGGGGGGGGGGGGGGGTTGATCGATTGTGCTGTGGGAGTTTTCTTTCTGCACTATTTAACGGATAACTGATCATTCTGCCTCATCAAAGGGCAACGGCTTCAGATGCACATAGCCAGGCCGTCCTCGCAAGGAAAAACAGCAACATCGGTGCATTTTCACAGGGCTTAAAACGACCCGATGTTTACGAATGCGACCTCTTGAGGTCGGGGGAGTAAGTGCATGCGTGCAGTGCATTCGCCACAGTCGGGAGCTGTAACCAGGAAGTAGCGGCGACCTCTTTAACGTAACCACAGTCTGATATTGAAATAGTAAGGGTGAAGGGGTGGGATTAGACCCAGTCCGCCCGTGTTCCCTTTTTAACCGTAACACAAACCTTAACCCTAACCTTACACTGGTTTACTTGCCTATGCCTTATAACAACATTGTTTTTTAGTTGCCTAAACATAACCAATGTTGTTTTAGTCACCTAAACATAACTGAGGTTTAAACGTAACCAACGTCCTAACGGTGTCGCACGCGAGGCATATCACCTGATCCTTTTTGCTCATTATGTCATTTTGGGAGTCATTGAAATCGACTTATTCTGTCGTTTCGGTATGAGGCCGTGTTGGCACATCACATATCAAGTCTACATGTACATCCATACACATAGAGGCCGTTTACACCTGGCATTAACATGCGTTTTCTGTGATCAGATTGCAATCAGATTGTGCTTGACCACTTGAAAGTACAGGTGTAAAAACACCCCCAAGACACATTGAAGACGGATTGCAATCTGATCGGCCAAACCACCTCCGGAGGTGGTCAGGGACGCATTGTGTGTACACATTGAACACAAGTGTAAATGCAATGTGTCCTCTCAATCTGGATACAGCAACTGTATGCAGATTGAGAGGACACCCATTTCTGCCATCAGATTGCAATCAGATTGCAATCTGATGGCAGAAAACGCATGTTAACGCCAGGTGTAAATGGAATCAGGTTAATGTGGTCAAGCACAATCTGATTTTGCAATCTGATGGCGATAAACGCATGTTAATGGCAGGTGTAAATGGCCTCATAGAGAGAATAGGTAAGACACTGAGACATTAAAGGAGAATTTCGGTTTTTTACACCACGGTCCTTATTTCCAGCTTAAAATATGATCTTTTACTCACCCAAATAACTTTGGTTTCATTCGGATGTCCACAGACGATTTTGAGCTCGGAGTAGCATCCTCAAACGGGCTATAACGGGCGCAAACGGGGCCACATGCATGCGCTCTGTAAATAACACATTTTCTGTCACATCGCGGTTCATTGTGGTTGTTATATAATTATGAGAACATGAATTAGCGATCTAACTAACCTCTTGTGCTCCCGACTGCCGACAGCCTGCTCCGTTTGCTGTCCGAGTGTCCATCACAGATAACACCTCCCGCTTTATCTCCCGCTGCTGTTTGTTGTTGTCGATATGTGGCCTTATTCCAGACGAGCGGCAATTGAATTGAATCGTCCATAATCTTGACATCAGATCATATCTATATGCCAAGCTAGGCTGCTAAGCTAGCTAACAACAACATACTGTAACAGACGGGTCAACTCTGACCTGCCCCCGGATGGGCTTACAGTGCTTATGTTCTTCTGTGGTTTCTCTAACAGAAGCGCTTCTCACTGCTTCTTCTGAAGCACATCCGGGGCAGGTCAGAGTTGACTCGTCTGTTACAGTATGTTGTTGTTAGCTTAGCAGCCTAGCTTGGCATATAGATACTGCCATAATGAACCGCGATGTGACAGAAAATGTGTTATTTACAGAGCGCATGCATGTGGCCCCGTTTGCGCCCATTATAGCCTGTTTGAGGATGCTACTCCGAGCTCAAAATCGTCTGTGGACATCCGAATGAAACCAAAGTTATTTGGGTGAGTAAAAGATCATATTTTAAGCTGGAAATAAGGACCGTGGTGTAAAAAAACGAAATTCTCCTTTAAGAGAGAGAGAGAGAGAGAGAGAGAGAGAGATTGGTGGAAAATGGGAGTGCAGAAACGAGGGAAGGGAAGGGGTGAGTGAAGTGTGAGCGATGGGGCCAGTGCACACTGGAGTGAGAGGAAGGGAGAGCAGGCAGGTTAAGAGGGAGAGAATCCATTAGGCTGTTGGGGAGAACAATTCTAGAGAGGAGCACGGAAAGAAAGAGGGGTAAAGATAAAGAGAGCAGACAGCACCGTGCACTGTCAATATTGAAGAGGAGCAGACTATAATATGGAAGATTATTTGAGTAGATTTGTAAATGGAGTGCCCCTAACCTCCAGATACACACACACGTGTGCACACAGACACATACGCATACGCACACGCGCACACACACACACACACACACACACACACACACACACACACACACACACACACACACACACACACACACACACACACACACTTATATGCCACAGAGAACTAAGAGAGCAATGCCTATTTCCTCATTGACACTGATAAATTGCAGGGTAACAGTCAGTTTGGGAGTTTGGGAGACCGTCCTACTGAAGTGCCCTCGAGCAGGGCATTGAATCCTCATCAGCTCTAGTGGCATATTCGCTCTGTAGCCTATTTTACAGTTTGATCCCTCTGGTGAAGAGGGAAAAGTGAAGTGATGCATTCTTCTTTCAGGAGATCAACAATTGAAAACTAACAAGACTAGGCAAGACTAGATAGGCTACTTTCAGACCAAACGCGTTTTTGGAGCTGCCAGCGTCTTTCTGCAATTCATGCTCTATGTAAGGATGCGCTAGACGTGCTCCTCTTTTAATGAACGCACCTGGCGTTTCAGCGCTGGTGGCGTCTGTTGTTTTTGGAGTAGCGCTGTGGGCGTTTTTAAGATGAAAAAAGTTGAACATTGAGGAAAAGCGCCCTGTTCGTCTTCTTCACTCTTCCTACCTTTTCTCCTCCCGAGGGATTTTCAACCTCGGCTGCTGCCAGAATTAGCAATAATCTGGCTTTCATGTTGACACTAGTGAACAACATCAAACAGACAAAACTAGCTGGCTACCGTCCGTGTGGTCGTTGTGTTCTGATCTGTAGCCTACTGCACGCGACTACAGGGGAAACAAACGGAGCACAAAACAAAACGCTCCGTGCGCTGTGTTTTGTGCACAATGGAAGCGCTCTCAACATGATTTTCATAACGTTCTGACTAAAAAAAACGATTTGGGTGTGAACGCCGCTTTAAGCCGGACCTGGACGGCTGCCACTCAGTGTTGTGCAAGTTCACATAAGAGCTAGTAGCTCCAAGTTCAGTTCACACAGCTTAAAAATTAACGTTTATATAAATATATGATATATATATATTATTTATAAAATGACATTCATTTATTTTATGAGCTGTTCCGAGCGATTCTCTTTCAATAGAATCACCAACGTTGCAGACGATCTCCGCAATCATTATAAATCACTGATCGTCCCCAACAACTTTCACTTGAATATGTGTAAGTGCTTTTTGGAGAACTGGATTGGATGGTTGTGTTTTAGATAGTTAAGTTAAGTTATCCTTTATTTATCCCCTTGGGGAAATTCATCCTCTGCATTTGACCCATCCTCTACTAGGAACCTTCCTAGAACTAGGAGCAGTGGGCAGCCACTGTGCAGCGCCCGGGGACCAACTCCAGTTCTTTTTGCCAGTACCTTGGTCAGGGGCACTGACAGGAGTATTAACCCTAACATACATGTCTTTCTTGATGGTGGGAGGAAACCGGAGCACCCGGAGAAAACCCACACGGACACGGGGAGAACATGCAAACTCCACACAGAAAGGACCTGGGACGGACCGGGGTTCGAACCCGGGACCTTCTTGCTGTGAGGCAACAGTGTTAACCACTGAGCCACCGTGCCGTCAGATGAGCTTGAGTTGTATTGCCACTTTTCCTTGCCACTGTTTTGAAACAAAGTGGACATACTGGCTCGTTCAGGTTAATTGGCTCTGCTCTCTTATTTGTCTTCAAGCCAAAAATATTCCCACTCTGCAGCTGTGGACTTTGCTTTGGAAACAAAGTCAATTTGCTCTTTTTATTCGGGGAAAACAGCCTTGAGTAGTTATCTTCACCACTGTGTCTCTGTATTTTCACCTCACTGTCGCTGGCTGTGTTTGTGTGTGCGTGCCTGCTTGCTTGCGCGCCTGCTTGCGTGCGTGCGTACGAAGGAGCTGCTCGAGCCCGCCCGCGGTGAAACTCGAGACACGGAGAGCAGAGCAGAGAAGCAGAGACAGACGGAAGCAGCGCGGCCAGAAATGACAGCTAAACGTGTCTCATTAAGCAAAAAAAAAGAATACTTCAACGTGAGTCTGGAGTTGGGACGTGTTGTCCGCGGCAGCTAGACAGTCGTACTTGAATGTCAGCTCCGACACACACGTGCAGAGCTTCCCCTGTCACCCTGCTTTTCAGAAGCATTTCCTAACTGCAGCAGGGAAGGGGGTGCGAATAGCATTCTTTTTTCTTCTGAAATGCTGTAACGAGCCAATTACACAGTCCTTTCATCTGCATTAAATGAATATTCACATTGTAATTTTTGCAAGTTTTGCATAGCTACTTATTTGCAGCTGGGAACACACCAGACGCGGAAGCCCGGCCAGCCAGTTCATGTCCAACACTGCAGCTGCTCAAAGCTCACACATGGGGAGTCAGTCAGCCTCTGAGCCCCTTCTAGGCCAGCGCCCCATACCATGTCAAAATTCGACTGAAATATTCTACAGAATTTTACAATTAATTTCAGTAAGTTTCAGGGTGAATTTTAAATCCAACCATTAGACATCCTGCTGCCACTCATACATATACTTCTTCATTTGAAGAGTTTGGTTCTGAGATGTTTCTGCAAGAACGTATAACAACTAAAGCACCGTTTGGAATTAGTCAAGCTCTTAACTGGCCGTGTTTGCTTTGCAAATGTCAGCGTTTCTGCAGGTGAAGTCATGCGGATTTGTTGAACAAATTAATTTATTCAAGTTTAATATTGCACATCAAATGTTGCAATTGCACCAAGAGTGTATCAAATCCATACTCATGCCTCCAGTATTTCATTATGCTTGACACAAACACACACACACACACACACGCACACACACTTGCCTGCATGTATATACACACCATGCTGACACACATAAGCTCATATACATGCACAGCCAGCGCTTCGGCGTAAGATAGTGATTTAAAACTGCCGTGGAGACAATAAAGGCTGCTACCTTGCAGGAAGGTCATAGCTTAGAGGAACACTTAAGATGCTCTACACAGTCTTCCTTGAACTCTCTCTGTTCCTGTTAGGGGGAATAAATAGCCCCATTATTTCCACCGTCTTTTACCATCCATCTGGTTGTCTTCTCCTCTGTTGCTCCGTTCCATTGAAAAACTCCTATCATTTTGTGGTGGAAATCTTAATTCTGTGCTTCTCCTAAGCGGTCCTCCATAGCGGTCCCTTTGGCTATTTTGATACGGTACTGTAAGAAGCATCGGTGATTATTCTCACAAACACTTATTTCTGCATAATTTAGCGCTTGTCAATTAAATGTTGAGGAAAGAGTGTATGAATGCTTTGTTCTGGCTGAGGGAGCAAACAATGAATTTGTCAGTTGTTGGCGACAAGTGCCATCAGACTCATCCCCAAGAGAAAGAAATTGTCAGTTGAAATATCCCGCAACATCTCAGCGTGCCCTTTGAGCACAACACTGTGGTAATTAGCTATATCTGCTTTATGATTCATTCAACACCGAACACTCACATGTCTCCGTGTCTCCGTTGCACTGCAGGCTTCACAAAGCCTTGATGAGTAACACAATCTCTTCTCAAACAAGATACATCACACATCATGTCATTCTTATTTCACACAAAAATGCGTATGATATTAAAGTATTGTTTCTTTTTTTTACCTCAGGACCACAATGGTAATAAGTTTCACGACTTTATTGTGATATCCGGATGAATTATTTTATACTGTATGCTTGTTTGTGTATTGTATTTTTTTAATTTGTCAAATCAATTCAATCAATCCCCATTATCATATGTTTAGGGGTAGATATCAACATGCTGTGTAGCAGTGATAACCTATAATCATTAGGACATAATATTGTGTATAACTCATAATGTACTAACTCCCCACATACGAAAACAATGTATTTAGGACAATAATGCAACACTTAGCAATTAACAAAATAGAAAAATAATAAACAAATAAATAAATAATAAGTGAATAAAATATTTGTCAATGATCACCCTAATACATAATGTACTGTACTTACAATGGTGTAACACACCATTCAAATGGCATAATTAAAACTGTTGTTACACGATTGTACATTCTGTATTAGGGAGATTTTCATCAACTACCTACATGGTAAATTATTGTGTACTTGCAATGCTTTCCCTACTAGTACAAGTGGCTTTATTTTGGCTTGGGCCGCTCTCGCTGGTCAGTCATTGGTCCATGCTACCTGTGGGCTTGTACCCTGCAGATCACCTCCCTCCAGACTTACCTCCAGACTTACCCTGCAGATCACCTCCCTCCAGCCTTACCTCCAGACTTACCCTGCAGATCACCTCCCTCCAGCCTTACCTCCAGACTTACCCTGCAGATCACCTCCCTCCAGCCTTACCTCCAGACTTACCCTGCAGATCACCTCCCTCCAGCCTTACCTCCAGACTTACCCTGCAGATCACCTCCCTCCAGCCTTACCTCCAGACTTACCATGCAGATCACCTCCCTCCAGCCTTACCTCCAGACTTACCCTGCAGATCACCTCCCTCCAGCCTTACCTCCAGACTTACCCTGCAGATCACCTCCCTCCAGCCTTACCCTGCAGATCACCTCGTTCCAGCCTTACCTCCAGACTTACCCTGCAGATCACCTCCCTCCAGCCTTACCTCCAGACATACAAGCCGCTGCAGAAACCATTCCATGGGATTTTCCTATATCACAGCAGCTTGCTAGCGTGCCTAATCACCTACCACTACACAGTGTAACCTGGCCCCTTTTAAACAAGCGTTTATCTGTGAGCTTTCATGCTATTACTGCCGTAATAATTGGCTCCACTTAAATAGTGCTTTATTTTGGTTAGGCATTATGTTAGTCCCAGTTATTTATCATTTGAAAGAGGAGCAGAATCAATGGATAAATAAAATACCATGTCAATGCAGTAATAGGTAACAGCCCTATGAGCAGTAAGATATTGCCAGACAGCTGAACTGACTCACTCTTAAGTGGAAGCCTTGCTAACAAAACTATATGAGTATTCAGACTGCATGCAAGTGTGTAGATTCACATTCAATGCATAATAATGTGACATTAATATGAATGGCAGCACCATGCTGAAGTGCGATGCGATGAAAAGAAGCAGGCCGGGCAACTGATTGAGCTGAGAGTGAAAACCAGCTTCCAGGCAAAGCGGAAAGATCTGATATGATACCATATCCCGCATGACAAAAGAGAAATAGAAACTACAATCCGTCGCAATCTATTATTCAGAGGACATGTAAGTGTTTTCAGTTAAAGGCCCTCTATACCGCATTCATATCCAATTAATTATTCAGGAGAGCGATGCCTCCGCAGTGAGTCCCACACACGGATGCCGGCTGGCCTTGGGATCCGGCTGGGGCCAGCCAGCTGAGGCCTCGCCAATCAGCCCTGACACTTCTTACACATCCTCGGCTTCCCACTGTGCCTCTGTGCCTCCACCTCCTCCTCCTCCTCCAGGAGGCTCCTCGGCTTCCCACTGTGCCTCTGTGCCTCCACCTCCTCCTCCTCCTCCAGGAGGCTCCTCGGCTTCCCACTGTGCCTCTGTGCCTCCACCCCCTCCTCCTCCTCCAGGAGGCTCCTCCGCTTCCCACTGTGCCTCTGTGCCTCCACCCCCTCCTCCTCCTCCAGGAGGCTCCTCCGCTCACTCTGATTGGTGCTGCTCTAGCCCCGGCAGACACTCCATCTGCACCAGATTGCCCTGCTGGAGTGGAGATAGCTGCAATTTGCAGCAATTCGCCAGTCATTCAGATATGTATGAGGACCAGCGCAATTCTCTCAAAGCCCCTCTCTACAAGACGCGGGGCACTTTATTTGATGCCTCTCACCCCCACCAGCCTACGAGTGGTACATCCCCCCCCCCCCCCCCCCCCCCCAACACCACCACCACCTCCCTACTTGTGCTGGTACCAAAGTCGGGGGTGGGCTCGATCACGGCCGCAGAGAGGCTCTTTAAGAGGAAGGGAGTTTTATTTTCCAGAAGGTATAAAAATTTATGTGCAGATTCCGCTCATAAAGGAATGTTGAACGAGCACAGATGGGGTGATTGAAAATTGGATTGAGGGGTGATTGAATGGATCCGCTAATGACGGGGGGGAGAAAGGACTTTGCACCAAGGACCTCACTCCCTCTAGCCTCTGACCACAATCACACCTCACTGTCGTTCCCTTTCTCTTTTGTCTCCCATAATCACTGGATTCACATAATTACCCCATTAACCTCGATGGGGTTCTTTCTTGCTGAGAAGGTTTTCAATCACTGAAACGAGACTTTTCCACGACAAAGTCGCTCCTCTGCACACAATAGTTCCTCATAGTTCCACGTTCCTCATGCACGGCCACACATCATGATCAAACAAAACACAGCATATAGATCAGTTCATAACATCTAACAACACCACCATGTGTCTCCTCTCCCTTGTGTTTTGCACCGAAGATAAGATAAGCAGACCTTTCCCGTAGCATGGGCTCCCCTGCTGGGAGTGCTGTATGTGTGCATGCCGCATGGAGAAGAAGTTCTCCATTCTATCTGATCTGGGCTGATGGGAGAGGCGATGGTAACCATGAAGAGCGCATGGTTCACCCACTGAATTAAACATTTCTTCTGACGCCCCACTGATGCTTCACACTGTTAGTAATGCTTCCCAGACACACCCGTCTTCTGCTTATTCATCACTAGCTCATGTGGACTGAACCACCATTAGTAGAACAAATGGAATGGTAAATGGATTGCATTTATATAGCGATTTTATCTAAAGCGCTTTACATTACATTAACGCCTACATTCACACACACACACACACACACACTCACACACACACACACACACACACACTCGTACACCGGGGCACGCTGCCGCAACCATTGGGAGCAATTTGTGTTTCAGTATCTTGCCCAAGGACGCTTGGACATGCGGACTAGAGTAGCCGCGGATCGAACCACCGACCTCTTTTATCCAAAGAGGGGGAGGTTTCCTTCATATAGGAACCCCACACCAAAACATGCAATATCCTGGTCGCTGAAGTGGTGCCTCCTCTGGTCGTCAGGGGCGCCTGTTCGGAGGGAGGGGAACTCGTTGGAATAGCGTGATCCTCCCACGTGCTATGGCCTAATACCGGTGAAGCTTCCCCTGTCAGGTGAAAAGAAGCGGCTGGCTAACTGCCCATGTCTCGGAGGAAGCATGGAGCTAGTTTCGGCTCTCCCCAGATCGGCAGAGGGTGGAGCAGCAACCAGGATAAATAAATTAAAATGAGCCTTAACGGGGGATACAAATGGGATAAAAAAAAATCCGCTCTACCTCCTGTCCTGAGCCACAGCCGCCCCCAAAACAACAACACCTATACTGTAAGACAAGTAGTGCTGTCGGCCATACTGTTATGGAGTACAGCGTTCTTTATTGCAATCTGCAATGTTCTATGTGAACCTATCTCATTTAATCAAGCAGGGCATCTGTGCATGTTGTTTGGTGGATGGATTCTAAGGCCAGTCTTTGAAAAAGCTTTGCTATTGACTCTATTGATATTTGCAGGACTGACTTTGGGGAGAAAACCATGGAATTCTAATGATGCCTGGTGGATAATTAGAAATGACGCCTCGTTATAAGCACAAAGTGCCGGAGGGGCTAAAGGTCTCATTATGCTTTCCGCATCAGCGAGGAACGCGAGTGTCCGCGCGGAAAAGTGACGTCAAATCAGCAGACACGCCCCTCCGCAAGGCTCCGTGCGGACGGTTTTCGCCTGGCCGTGCGCACCCCAAATTTTGTAACTACGCGGACGCGGACACGGCTGGGCGGACAAAGTGGAGTTTTCAAGACTCGCGCTCAATTCCGCGAGCAGAAACCCGCACAGAGTATAAAAGCTCCACACGTTTCCTCGTCAGGATTCCGTGTCTCTCATTTCCGTGCGGCCGGCCAAAGCGTCAAGCATAATCCAGGCTTAAGAAGGGCCTCTCTCTTTGGACACTGTTTCTCTCACTTTACTACTCATTATGTTCACCCTGGAATCAGGGGAGGGGCTTAGCAATAGCTCTGAGACCATCACGCTGCCCCCGACGAGCTTTGATGATGTCACAGCCTGCGCCACTGATCAAAAGCTTCGGGGCATTTCCACGTTCACCCTCCATCCCCTGCTCCATTAGCGGGTTTCTCTTCTCTCTCTCTTCTGGTGCTTTTCCACCCTCTGTCTCCACCTAGGCCAAGTTTGAACTTTAACTCATTGAGTGCCAGCCACTTTTGGAGAACGGACGCTCCCAGTGCCAGAGTTTCAGAGCTTTTTTCAGTGATTTCTCGAGGCCCACATAATATTGTGTAATATTACTATGTAAACACCGAACACGCAAAAAGAACGATGAGACTCTCTTCTATCATCAGCAAAAACAGGTTTATTGATATAATTTTCCGTTCTTTAGTTATCAGCCGGAGAAGATAGCTTGATTTAACCAAAAACAGCCGTTTTTTTCTAGAAGCTGAGATAATGTGCCTTTTGTGAAATTAAACATTTCAAGCACATCACTGACTCTGAAGCTAATTTTCTGATGTAGTCACACCTCAAAAATAATTTCCTTCAATAAAACAGTGAAGGCCAGGGAATTTTGTTTGGCAGAATAATATATTTTTTAGCTGCAACCAGCAGCGCTGGCCCGTGCGTGCGCTGCTGGTTGCAGCTTCTTGCTGGTCTTGATTTGCTGCTGGTGGGCATCGGATATTCTGGCTTGCGTTTGCCAATCCTGTCCTGCTGTCTGGGTCTGTCTGGGTCAGTGTTGTGTGCTGCTCTGCGTGGCACACACCCCCCCCCCCCCCTCAACTGCAAACCCCTCCTCCGTATGAGTGTCTGGTGGCTTTCTGCTGTGTTTGCTGTGCACAGTGAAGGGTGCGCTACATCCAGCTTTTTTACAGCGTTCCGCGTGTGTTTGTCACCGGCTCCCATGCTTCCAGTTGAGAATAATAATAACTCCACGGCTGATCATGTGGATGGGCTGTCACAGCGGACACGGAGTGGCTCAATTGTGGAAGCAGATTGGCTGCTGCAGGCACAGCTAACGTTATGCTTCATGCATATCGATGCATACGGATGCGATGCGATTTCCGTTTCCCCAACGACTTCTTCTCTGTTTTTGCCTCAACTTTCTCTAATCTGGAGAGCACTGTCGCCACCTAATGTCTGTAAAATAGGTTATACACATCCAATAGCTACAATATTTGTACAGGAGATAAAGGAGGCTTTGATCCACGTCCCACCGTCAAAAAACGTATTTGACGTCGATCGACGTCCTTGGCACTCTACGTCACTATTTACTTTGACGTCGATCGACGTCCTTAACTCAATGAGTTAAAGGTCCCATTCCGTGCAAAAGCTGTTTTTACTTGTAAATGCATATATACTGCTGTCAGCCCTCCCTGTAATGAGTGGTCACACGCTCAGAACTGCCACAGTTGGATTTGTCCCTATACAGCTCTCTCAAGCAGTCTCCTCCAAGCCACACCCCCAAACGCGTCGTTTGCCCAGAGGGGAATCTGGGGGAATTTCGACGTCACTAGCTTCCTCCTGCATACTGCGCGGGTCCCTCTCACACAAGCTACCTGCACCATTTAGTCTATAGCCACAAAATTAACACTTCTAGCTGGAGCGACGCCAACTGTACGTGATCCAGCAACTGCAGAGGTGCATTCGGTAAGTCTAGGCATTTTGAGATGTCCTCTTTAGCGTAGTACCGTTAAGTTAACGATAACTCGCAACCTAGCGTGCTGGTCCACAGACGCTAATCTGATTGGCCTGATTGGAACTGTTAGTTCTGAATATATTATAGAAACAGGCCATTCTTGGGAAGCGACCAGATGAGGAAGTGAGAACTCCGTCACAACAAACGGGGTTGCTATATTTTCGACAGATTAATCCAGAATCATGTTTTATGGACCAGAGACACACGTTTTTAAGAGGTTACAGCTGCACGAATTGGGACCTTTAAGGTCGGTGGTTCACAAGAAATCTAGAGGAAGATTAATCATATACTGGCAGGTGCATTTTCATATCCTGACTAGTATGTCCAGTGAGTGATGAAACATTGTGAGAATTACCATAGAAACCAAACTCGAACCAAGCAAAACCCGAACCAGATAGCCTGCAACTTAAATCAATGCAATCATTCCATAGAAATTCAGAAAACTGAATTTTAATTCAGTCGCCTCCTGGGACAAATCTCATCACTTCCAATTAATGTAATTTACACAAAGACAAGGGCTCAGATCTAACATGTCATAATGCGAAAATTGTATACCACCAGCTCATTTACTATAGCACACACAAATGAGAACTGATCTGAGAAGGTGAGCCAAAATGCTGACCACAATAAAGCCAAAGAGGAGCCTAACTCCACTGGAGGAGATTGAGATGTTACCTGAGACTGAGAGAGGTGTCAGAGGGAGGGAGGGATGGGGTGAAGGTATGAAGCCTGAAACCTCCACGACATGGAGCGGTTATTAGGTACACCTTTTATCTGCTGTTTACATAAACTGTGGCGCTCAGATATTGGCTCATAATAGGCTAATGTCAGCAAATCCAGACAAGAGTGCGCGAGCGTGCGCTTTCCCTTTTGTACATTTAGGCAGCCTAATAGTCTGAATATTGAGTGCGCATTCTGCTACTCTGCCAATGATGTGTAAATGGTGTCCTTTAAAATCAGCATACTGTACCTGTTTTACCCTGAATGCTGTTCTAATAGGGAGGGATCCAATCTACTGTTTACATGTTATGATGTGTAGAGCAGGGGTTCTCAACCTTTTGTAACTTAAGGCCCACTTTCTGATTGCTAAAACAGTTCCGAGGACCACCTTCCCAGATAAAAGAAAGAAATTATGCATTTTAATATGAAGTTTTGTTAATCTCTATAATTCTTGAGGAAAATCTGTGCAAAGAGCGGCACGGCCTGGGGTCCTTCAGGCTAGAGCGAGGTGCTCGGCGCAGGCGAATGACGTGCAACGCACAGGCCTTCTTGAGGCATCCTTGAGGCATCCTCTCTGCCTCTGGATGCCTTTGCCCCGGGAGGGTCTGGTGAGATGAAGGAGGAGCGCGGCCGGGAGTCACCCACAGGGCCTTAGACCCTCCATGCACCGAAGGGTCTTGCTATGCTGCGATGTAGCACTAGCTCTATTGCAGCGGATTGGGCGTGATCAGCCCTTCCGTGGGCAACATTGCAGACAGAGTAGGAGGGCTGATCCGTGAGCGGCTGCTTCTGGGATGCGGGTCGGGGTCTTAATCGGCCTCGGCTGGGTCTACTGGGCGAGGGTGTATGATGTTGAGAGACCCGAAACACCTTACGACCCCAGTCAACATCACTGATGACGCGTCCCAGCGCATGCTGAAGTATGTATTTTAAACAACATTGGGCACATTTACTGTAGATATACAAATACATAAATCACTAGCTGTAATCACAATATTTTATTTTATTTTTATTAATCTATTTGGCATGCACTGCCTCCGTGGCCCACTACACGGTGCTCTGAGGCCCACCAGTGGTCCACGGCCCAGTGGTTGAGAATAGTTGGTGTAGAGGACTGTGTCACCTTGATCTTTAGAGACGTTCCAGTGCGAGTAGTCTTGTTGGAGCCATTCTGTGTGCAAAATGATAAGACGCGCTTTTCCTGTCAACTCGTGAGCTGAAGAAGCTCATGCCTCTCCTCCTTTAGGCCGAGCTCTACTCCCCGAGTGGAAGCGTACACCACACCATGGGCAGCTGCACACACCGTGGACGAGTAGTGGCTCTGTTTAGAAGAGTTTGTGTTAGTCCGCATGGACTTGGAGGAAGTGTGGAGAGAGAGAGAGAGGGGGAGGAAGCGAGGGAGAGAGAGAGAGGAGCAAACAAAGTAGCCTAATAACGAGCATGATCTGAAAACTGTGTAGGCTAACTGTGTGGGAAGTGAGAAAGTTGCTAAAAGAAGGCGAGCTATGAGGACTTGAGCAGAACTTACTGTAAGTTTAAATGTACAATGCTGTGCTGCTGTATTTGCCTGTCATGGGTGTGCGTGGAAGAAGTAACCGGCTACCATAATGTGCTTTAGTTTAGGGATGTTCATCAGTTATCGAAAATCGATAATTGATCGTTAAGGAATGGAATCGATCATGTGGAATTCTTATCGATTTTGTTATTATTTAAAAAAAAAAAAAAAAAAAAAAATTGGACTAGGTTTGGGTGGAATTCGTTCCTCCTCGCCCCGCTCCATTGCACAGCCGACTAACGTGAGGTGGAGCTTCATATAGTCTCTAGTTTTCTGGCTGGGCATGAGCCTTTGTGCCAACAAAACTGTTTTAAACATGGGGAATTCACACCGGCATGCGCCGGGGACAGCAGTGTTGGAGAGGAGACACATTGAAATAAAGAGTTCATTGAGGAGAACACGTTGTCTTTCGTATTTTCTGCCATAGGCATTCATTTTGTAAAAAAAAAAAACTTAAAAAAACAAAAGAAATATTATTATTAATATGATTGATAATCGATAATTGATCGTTAATTTTCCCCGATTTTCGATTATGGAATTTTTTCAAAATGAACATCCCTACTTTAGTTAGATGTCTGCTCAACACTTCACCACTTTTTTCAAACGTTCTATAAGCGCCTGCTATAGGCTATAGCCCTACAGTAGTCGCACATCATCTGATTCTGAGCTACACTATTTGTGTAAAAAATTTTTTTAAATAATTCACAGATGTCTCACCGCAGTTTAGCAACGGATTTCAAAACGGGTGACACCATTGAAATCAGTCCGACTCGTATTTGTTAACGTCCTAGACGTGTTTCAGTCACGTCAGTGGAGTTTTGGGCCCGATGTAGATTAGTACAGCAACAGGCA
>NC_139629.1:21568457-21583457 GCF_964638095.1 Poromitra crassiceps | reverse complement strand
AAGGCCACTGAGCTGGGGAGGAGCAGACCCAGGAGATCCAGGCCCAGACAATAATACACACACACACACACACTCTCTGTCACACAGAGAAACATCCTCTCTCTGTCTCTGTCTCCCTCCAAGGAAAGAAAGGAGACTGATGACGAGGAGAGCTCACAACTCAAGAGAAGTGTTCAGAGAAGTGGAGGCTAAAGCAGTGGCGTGTCCAGGCCGTTGTGACTGGGGTGGCAGACTGAAGCATGGAGGGTTTTCCCTTGCCGATAAAGTTGGAGCGTTATTTAGCCCCCTTCACAACTAGCTAGCATGACATGGTTGATAGCATTTAGGTCAGGCGTTCCCAAACTTTTCAGACCAAATATACCAAACCAAATTTCCCAGCGGATACAAAAGAAAATCCCCATCAAATAAAATGTTCTGATTTAACCATGCGATATATTCTTTTCCGGTGGTCAGCTGCTGAAAGATGCATTCGCCATTATTCTCGCGCATAAAAGCCCCACGGGATGGAAAGCATTCACCCATGGGTGACGATCATGCAGCTCGCACAGCTTATGCAAAGCTAGAAATTTAAACATGCACTAAAGAATACTATCATTATTAACAACTTGAAATGAAGAGTTCCTTTTGCAAAAACAGACATCTCTGTTTGTATTTTTTTTATCCCTTTGTATATCTATATTACAATTGTTTAGATTTCTTTTGTATAATTGTATTATAAATCATAATTAAAACATTTTCACCAAATCATTTCCACATAAATCGCCTAATTTTATGTGCAACAGGTGTTGTTTATTGATTTTAAGAATGACGCTTATATGTACGTCCTGGTGTCTCACCTGGTAGGACGTGTAGCACAGAGGCTCAGTCCGACGCGGGATCGAATCTGACCTGAGGTCCTGTACTGCATGTCAATTTAAATAAAGACGAAAATGCACCAAAAATCATCTAAAAAAACACACACATTTATCTGTTTTTGCAACTGAACAAATATTGGCATCAGTAATTAGAACATTTGACCATTACTAGGCGAGCACCCACGCCTTCAAAAACACTTTTCACACGTTCTTACCCAAACAGCTGTCAAACACAAGACCCAAACTGTATTTGCATCTATATAATGTTACCATCAGACATCACTGCACCTCCCCACTTTACAGCTGCACTTCTTTTAACTTCCTTTTCTCTGATCAATTATGCCTGCATGAATCATTCGCAGAACAAAGGTCATATGGTTTATGCATATTGTTATCATAACAGCACCTCGATCATTTACACAGGGACGGCCTACGTGGGTGTTACCTGTGAGATACTGAGATGGCGGGGGAAATGATTAAGTGTGAGAAATAATTAACAATTATTCCATAGCAGTGATTAAAACATAAATCTGTATGTGCGTGGCAACCAGTATATGAAACTAGTCTGTGATGTGTGTGTGTGTGTGTGTGTGTGTGTGTGTGTGTGTAGGCGGGCGTGCAGGCGGGGGGGGGGGGGGGGGGGGGGGGGGAGGGGGTGCAGCGGCTTCGGGCACGCAGCAAAGGGGGGGGAGGAGGGAGGGGTACCTGACCCAAAGCAGGCTCTCTCCCTCTGCCGCAGGCAGGCAGGCAGGCAGAGAGGGAACCGGACAGGCAGAGAAGGAAGCGGCAGGCAGAGAGGGAATCGGCAGGCAGAGACGGACCAGGTGATACGCCGAGCAGCAGGTGAGCAAGGCACTCGAGGCAGGGAGGCAGTAGGCAGGCAGAGATCAGCAAGAATCCCGTAGTTTGTTCAACTGACGAGATTGATCAGCTCGATCAAAAATACGAGGATAAGGAGCAGTTTTGAGAAGTTAAAAAGCCATAGGGCACTGAAAAACACTTTAAAACAAACAAATCTCACAGATACAAACACAGCACGGAGACAAACGCTGCCATCTTGGTTGGGGGAGGAGTTCAGTTCACAAAAAGAGTTAGGCTCGTGTCTAGACAAACTGGACCTGCGACAAACCACAACAGAACGAATTAAGCACAAGGTTATCACATACAGTAGAAAGTAATCAGAATGGGGAGTTGACTCACCTAGCATGCCTCTCGGAGCAGGAAAGGAGATGGGTGAGGGGAGGGGGAAGGGAGGGAGGAGGGGGGGGGGAAAGGAGATGGGTGAGGGAAGGGGAGGGTGGGGAGATACTATAAGAGGCGATATCACTAACTGAGGAATTTACAATTACTCCAATGCTGAGAGGAGCAACAACAGGACCGGAAAGGTTCAGAAAGGTTCAGAATCAGAGTCGGAGTCAGGTTGGCTGCGCGGGAGAGAGGGGGGAAGGGCAGAGGGAGGGAGGGAGGGGCATAGAGGGGGTGAGAGGGGGAGGGGGAAGGGAAGGGGGGAGGAAAGGAGAAGGGTGAGGGAAGGGGAGGGGGAGGGGGGGAGATGCTATGAGAGGCGTTAACAGAGGAATTTGCAATTACAGCAACATCAGGACCAGGGTGTACATGCACATTTCCGCTAATAATAAGCAGTAAAACAATCAGTGCACGACAGAGAATGCTGAGCAGAGGACAGTGACGTTTTTTAACAACAGATTTTATAGCAGAGGGTAACATAATCCTATTGAGAAGTAGTTTCATGATGTGACAGGATAATAGTGACATTGGCATGGAGCGAGAGTTGAAATTAACACCAAAAATCCTAGTAGTGAACAAGGAGAATAAGTCTCTATGCTGGTGGGAGCGGCCAGAGTTTGTGCCGCGGTTGACAGTGCAAACACACTCACACAGTGCGGGCAGAGTCACATTAGCGTTACTGAAGAACGCACTGGGCTCGACCAGTGGAGAGTATACCTTCCCCGGCATACTCTCCCGACGGCGGTCGGTGTGCCCAGCATAGTCCGGCAGCGAGAACGTAATGATCAACGCGAGGGCCAGGATCATTGTCATGATAGAGGTGGTTCGGCTCGGAGTAAGACAACGTTGGCTAAAGAATGTCTCTCACCCAGATCACAGATCTCGGAGGTGAACGTTACGATTGTCCTCGGCGAACGAGATAGATTGTATAAAATTACATAGTCCAGCGAGGAGTCCCAGTAAGCGAAAAGTGAATGCATGCGAGTGTGTGTGTGTGTGTGTGTGTGTGTGTGTGTGTGTGTGTGTGTGTGTGTGTGTGTGTGTGTGTGTGTGTTCGCGTGCATAATGCATGTGCCCACTGTATTGATGACTCATCCACTGTGCTTGTGTAAGAGTGGCAGGGTCAATGCATGACAATATTTTAAATCAGAACTGTCACTACTACACACCTTGTCGCCTATTAGCTTTGTAGTAGAGGTCTTCTACAAAAATGACAGACCCGGACCCTAATGGACCCGGGGAATTTGTGCCCGGACCAGGCCCGGCGCCACGAGGGGGCCTAAGGGGGCTTAGCCCCCTCAGTTCAATTTTCGGCCCCCTCACTTGAATTTTTTTTTTTTTTTTTTTTAAAGAATAGTTAATCTATAAAGGCCAGTTAGGCAATGTTTGTACCTGACATGTTTAGGCTGCTGTTTCTGCAGTCTTCATCAAATTTGATCAGTTTAAGTTGATGTAGGCTACCCCCTGTAAACATAGCTCTGTTGTTTCAGAATTGGCAGGGAAGCGCTATTTGCTGTGCTTTGGTTGTCACAAGGTGTCAGAGATGTATAGCTATTTATTAAATTTGAACCTATGAACCCTTGAACCTCTATTAATGCCTTAATCTGCTGCTGTGAAATAAATGTTTTATTTGATTTTGATTTTCTTGTGTTGTTATTGCGCTTTTCAGAGGTTATTATGGTTAAAAAGTCCAGAAATAGGCATAGCGGGTATATAACCTATGTTTTACGATATAAAAAATATAATATAAAAAAATAAAAAATAAAAAAAAATCAGCCCCCTCGCCAGTTATAACAGCCCCCTCAGTCATTTCATCCTGGCGCCGGCCCTGGCCCGGACGGTAATCTTCTTTTGAATGGACCCGAGACCAGGTCCGGGGTCGGGGCCTTTGGGGGTTCGGGGATACCCAAAGACCTCTAGTAGTTTCAAGCGCTAATCTTTCGGATACATTTGTTATTTGACGATATAAAAAAGGGTGATTGACAGCTGTGACAGCCACTCACCGGGTCCACTCGGGTCCTATTGGACCCGGCTTTTCACTGTCGGAGACCAGAGACCCGCGGCAAACGGACGCGGACCGGGAGTCACTTCTTTTGAATGGACCCGAGACCCGTCCGGGTCCGGGTCGGGTTCTCGGGTATTCGGGGGTTCAGCCATACCCGACCTCTACTTTGTAGCAAACCTTGCTCTGTGAACTTTACTTGCTGATAGCCTATCGAAAACGAAAAATGAACGGTGAAAGTACAAAAAATAATAATGCTATTATTGACTGTACTATGCAGTGAATATGGATGGAATATGGAATATAGAACACCTATGGACCTTGTTCACTCCTGTGTCACCTGCAAAACAAATGCACAGCTGTGCACAGGATGCATACACCGTTTACATACATATGAATATTTATTACATATTAAAAACATCTATTAACATAATACACGCTATCATTGCGAGGGGAAAATTAAACCGAATTAAACAGGGATTGCAGCGACGCACAGGTAATGCAAAACAGAATGTCTCAGTGGGAGTAGACCTTTGGAATGGCTCCAAATGAAGCTCACTAGCAGTGGTTGATCCTATATCACATGAGATGAAATTGCCCAAGCTACATTATAAGATCCATACTGCAGATATACTTTCTTCATTGCAAAATTGTGTTCATTCTGCTTACTTTTCTTATCTCTACAATCAGTATAATGAAGCCATTAAGACATTAATAACAACATGATTGCAGTGGGAGCTGTCCGTGGTGCTGGAATGGTCTTTTGGAGTAACAGCGTAGGTGTTTTCCATGGTGCAACAACACTTAGTACTTAACAATAAAACATCATCATAATAACCCATAATAACCCCCCCTCTCTCTCTCACTCTCTCTCTCACTCCCTTTCTCTCTCACCCCCCCGCCCCCCCCCACACACACACACACGCCCCTCTCAACCACTCTTTACTTCGAATGGCTCTACTGAACTGCAACAAAAAGTGACTTACTTTTAACCCATTGATACCTGATGCAGCATTTGTGTGTATATCCCTCATTTGTGTGCGTATCCCTTTAAGGCGGTCTTAAAGGGATACGCACGCAAATGCTGCATCAGGTATCAATGGGTTAACTGCAGTATTTGGGATCATGGTACTGTAATCCTATTTTATATCGTCTGTGCATACGTGGATAATTTATTGACAACCAGAGGGGATGTAGCAACATTTGAGGTTATGAAATTTGAAGATATATATATATTTTTTAATCTTTTTAGTGGAAACACCTCGGCTATATTGTAGCTCAGGTCTGGATCTCTTTGAGGTTCATATTGTTTGATCCTGAACACCATTCATCAGTTGCACACAGACAGATCTTCCACAGTGGAAACTGCTGCACCTGCAGTCATCCTGAACCACCTCCATCTCCGACAACGCGAGAGAACTCCCATTAGGGCAACCGCATTTAATTCTGTGAAATTGCTTGAGGTCTGAAATATGCAGCTCATCATTTCTTATGTCTTTTCAGACACCCGAGAGGATTAAAGGGAAACAATACGTATTAATAATACATCGCAAAACTTTTCTATCTTCCAGCATGAAGCACGGGGGCTCCTGAGAGCAGTAATGAGGGAGCTGTGGGCAAACAGTGAACAAACATTCCCCAGATCGTTATCCCCAAGTTCGACTCAGCCTGGGGATTGGCACTGGGTGTTTGCGACTGAACAAATAGTAGCATTGAAATGTTCTTCAAGCTAAATATTCTATATTCAGCCCTGCGATGCTTTTGAACCTAGTTGAATCAGTCTCAGGTCTCCCATGTTCTCTCGGTCTCACATGCTCTGTCACGCTTTTATGTAGACATATGCCATGTGTGTGGGTGTCTGGGTCTCTCTCTCTCTCTATGTCTCTATCTCAAAGGTCTGATGTCTCTTGATCTTTTTTGACAGTCATTGTGTCAGCTATCGGATAGAAACAAAACCAAATTCTGGTCTAAATGAGATCCAATTGGCTTCCTTGATTAGGTTACCATGTTGTTGAAGCCATCTTTTGCAGACGAAAATGAGATTTTCTCCATTCATTTGTTGGGCTGGTCTATATATACATGTAATAGGCGAGGAATTTACATTATCGCTAGGAAATGTTAGCTGCCTGTCATTCAACTGAGGATAGCTTTAACGACACCGAGCCACAAAACAGGTTATTCCAGAGCGTGTGTGTGGTTTGCATGTGATGCTTTATGTTAGAAAATGGATGTTAACAATGCACAATAAACAATGCAGAATTCTTAAATCTTTAATTTAGCCTACTGTATAAATATAAACTAGGCATCTCACGTGCTACGCTCGCTCAATGCCTAGGCTTGGGGTCAGTAGCTCCCCTGGCCCACGAAGTTTGCTTTTTCTCAGCAGGAGTTGATGATTCTTCTATAAATAGGTCACGAATCATGATGACATCAATTGCATTGTAACATCATCAGTGAGTGGGCGTGGTTTGCCGTGCAGTGTACAAGGGGGGAGCGAGGACCAATTAACTGTGATGAATTTCTGATCTGTCAGAAATGTTGGTCGGTTGTCGTCAGGCTCTCTCGCACAGTAGAAGCAGAGCCACAAGTCGATCTGCCAAGCTCAGTGTTTTTTTTCTCACTGCGCCTGACTACGTGCCTGACAGGTTGGTCGAGCTGTGCGCCTGACTACGTGCCTGACAGGTTGGTCGAGCTGTGCCTCTTTGATACGACCGATATGAACGAGACAAACACTGGCAGCAAAGAGCGGTTGATCTTCAGCTGCCTAATTTCTGCTTCTGATCTATCTAACATTATCTTTGTTAGTACCTAGAGCTTGTTTGTTGCTGCTGCTGACTTGCATGTGTGTGTGAGAGGGACAGATGCCTTGCTGCCTGCCTCATCAATTCAAACAAATCTTTATCGACACTTGTCAACAGAACGGTCCACAGGGGCCAACTTCTATTTTACACGTACAGTGTGAGCACTTAAACTCGTGAGCTTTGGCGTTACATCGCAGAATTACTCGTACAGGAGGAGATGCAATTAAACAACATTTCTTGTTTCCTACGCCAAGATTTAGGTTCCAAAACAACAAATTTTTCTCCCCAACGCCATTTTGCAGTGTTATTCCTATGCTAATACTTGCCATTGTGTATTTACGTGTGTTTGTCAAGAGCGGTATAATTAAGGCAGACACCCAAGCACCTGGGATCCCTCCGTGTACAGTAATTAGTGTTACTGTTGCAAAATATGTTTTCTGAAAGACTAATTAGAGTTTAATATATTCATATACGGTATATTCATCTCGACACTTCACAGATAAACCACCCACGTGCCACACATCTCTGAAAAAGCAGCACATAGTTTCCATGCGCCTTAATGGCTGCTTCTAAACATGACAACTGATATTTAGTTTAGTTTAGTTTATTTGACAACAATTGAAAAGCAACAGGATAAAAACATCACAGCTTTAAAAAATAATATCGTCAAATATAACACAATAAAGTCATAGATTTTTTCCATTATAGTCGTTGATATCTTGACAGCAAAGATGGCCTAAGTCAAACAAACCACAATAGTAGAGATCATAACACTAGACAGCTTTCAATAATCGCTTGCCATCCAGAAATGCGGAACCCTGCGGCAGTTAATAGTATGAGTTGTGTCAAAGAAACGTAAATATCTCAAAAACTATACATCACATCGCTTATCACATTACATCACATATTTTGACATTCTGAGTCAGAGCAGAAGTAGCTCAAGAGTTTGATGTATAATATATGCATGTCGTGTTAAAGTTGTGTGAACTGTCGCAGTTTTTAAAATGTAAACAGAATTAACTGGCTAGAGTCAGCCACTCAAGCCTCGCGCCACTTGGGCTCCATAGGGTTCCATTGCCGTTGCCACCCAGTGACGCGGTTTGTTTACCAAAATGCTGCTCTGCTGATCCCTCGTATACTTTTAAATTATTCAAAAAACAGGTTTTGACCTTTGACCTTGACATTCCTCCAGTTAAGAAGATTCCCAGCCAAAAAGGCCCACGTTTTCAATCCATATACTAATCCATACTCATTTCCAATTGGGTCGATCCTGAATTTACAAACGCAGCTCTTATGTTCAAAGAAAGGGACTCCATTTTGGAAACAGTCTCTGAAGATCCACTTACTTTTCCTTGTGACGGTTTACCCATTTTGATCTGTCACACACACAGACAAACACACACACACACACACACATGCGCGCGCGCGCGCGCGTGCACACACACGCACACGCACACCAGATGAATGGGTGGCTCTGGGTGTTAGGAGTAAAGGAAACTGCCTTGAATAGTAATTGACAAAAGAAAGTTTCCAAACAGGCACAAACATGTCAAAGGTGTGACAGTTAATCTTAAAATTCCTTCCCTTTTCTCTGCGCCGAGTCTAACAGTTGGCTTCCGGGGGAGCAGCAGCTAAGCAGGAGAGTTCAGCGCACACCTGTCTCTGTTTTTCCCCCAACGCGCCTCCTGTCTGCTTTGATGACAGCGAGGGGCGACGACAGCCAGCCGTTCTTTCAGTCGACATATGTTGAAAGACCCCCCCCCCCCCTCGACCAGCCTGCCCCCCAGGAGCACAGGGGGCGCCGCAACTGTTCCTATCTTGTCTGAGGCGGCACATGCCTTTGTTGGACCTCCCCCATGCACCGCGTGCGTCTCTGCAGAGTAAAACAGCACGGCAGAACAGAGCCCGCGAGAGGAAGTGACACGGAAAAGAGAGGGAGGGAATGGAAGAGTGTTTTATTTTGAAAGAGTCTCAGGAGCCGCCCCCCAGCTGAAACAGTCTCAGGAGCCCCCCCCCCCCCCCCCCCCCCTCCCCCAAGCTGAAACACTAGTCTCAGGACCACCCCACCCCAAAACAGCCACGCAGGGAGAAAGGCACCATGAATAATTAAGTGGGGGAAATGTCATACAGTAAGTGCCAGAGAGATGTGTAATCATTCCTCTGTTGGCTTTAGAGATGTTTTGATTCTATTCCGTAGTGCTGTGCTATACGCTGAGACCGAGCCGGCGGGCGCAGGTTCGCAGCCCATCCCCTAAAAGCATCCAGTATGTTTCCCTAACATACTTTTCAGATCAAAGCAAATAAATCATTAATATTTGGGCCTTTTAGTGACGTGACAGAGACGTCCCAGCGTGGTCGTCTGCATGTTTCGTGGCAAGTCGTTGATGTGGCGTCTCATTAGCTGCTAAATCACATTTTGAGCAGCGTAAATCTCTGGCGGTAATGGAGTAATCAATGTCAGGAAGGCGTGAGCTTTGTTTTTTTTTGGTTTGAGTTAGGGGCAAAACAACACGCCCCCAGGAAGAAGAAAAACAGACAAATTACCCAGACAAATTACTCTCTTTATATTCTAAACAAGCTAAATGTGTCCCCTGCTCTATAAACCTCACAGCTCCAAAAGTGAGTTATGGATTACCATGACCCAATTTTAATAAGGTAATTGCAGATATATATCATTTTTATTGTGTCATTTTTCAGAAATTCATTACGATGGAACGGACCACAGTTTTGGTCCCACATATTAGTGTGTTCTAAATTTAAAAACAGCCTGTTTTTGTCTGTAAAGAGGACTACTGTGTGTTGTAGCCTGGAGGGGGTAATTTTCATAATGATGGACATGAGGATAATGTTGAGCTTCACTGGACGTCCTATTCTAACCTATTTATACACTGGTGGAAAGACTGCTTGTTCTCTGGCGCAACCCTGACACTTTTGTTAGCTGACATTGTGAAAGAGACTATAATGACATGAATGATTTAATGGTAGAGAATGCATAAAGATTTTGCCCTATCGATTGGCGTTTTAATCAGGCCTACTTAAATGAGATTCCTAATCAGTAAACACATTGATTGTTCAAAATGAGATGCTGAAATGACTGCGATTATTTGATTACCTTCTTTTTTTTAGGGGACATTGAGTGATTACACCTGCAGCGGATAGCTTGTGTCATATGGACTTTTCTCTGTATAATGAAGTTCAAGGAAGAATGCCACCCATCCATTATTCGTGATTCGATTTGTTCAGACTTTCAGCTGCTGGACTATGGCACTATGTAGTGGCCAAATATGCATGGGGTCATAGGAAATGTACGTAGGTCAATGTTATCTAACTTCTTTCTCTCTCTTTCTATAAAAAGAAGAAAAAAAAAATCCTAAACTAAACTCGTACCACTGTTCCTTCAGGATTTGTAGTTGTCATAGACTGTGCTCCATAGTTGATTGCTCTATTGCTGACAAAAAGTGTGTTATTGTAAGTCGCTTTGGATAAAAGCGTCTGCCAAATGACGTAATGTAATGTAATGTAATGTAATGTAATGTTATCGTGCGCATTCACCACTGAGATCGTCAGTGTATACTTACATAATTTTCGCGCATTTTCTAACATGAAGACTTCACAACAGAACATAAGTGAAATGACATATAAATGCTTCTTTTTCCATCATAAGTTTGATTATTTTACTTTAAATCAGAGAAAAAACACCTAGAATTTTGAATGCACAATACAACGAAGCGCAGATTCTGGTGGTGCCATGCACATTAAACAAACGGTTTTACCAATACCACCAGTTACAGTGAACGCATACAGAGACATTTGCAACCCTCACATTGCTATTATATTTCTCCAGTAGCCTACCTTCAAGTCTACTTTTAATCGTTTAATCTCTTTTGAAATGAGGATATGTTACATGAGCAAATAGAATATAATAACTCTCAGATGTGTATTAATTTGTCTCAGATCCTGGAATAATAAGGCGAATAAAAGAAGCGCACCTTTTTAAATGTTTCCTAGCTAGTCTGATTGCTCACCTAAAGCATAGGAGCACAGGAGTTATTTGAGGCTCAGCTCAGCTTCCTTTAGTTGGTACATCAGAGAGAGAAGAGGAGGGTATCTTCTTCCCCAACGGAGCAATCAGTATGTTAATACTGAAGCAAAACACCTCAAAATCCTCAATTGTATTACAACCCAGTTTAAATAACCTAACGGTAGCATTTAATTAACAACCTCACCTGAGCATTTAGATTTTAACCGTAGAAGTCTCTGTTGTTATTCCGATTGTCTTCCTTCTTTAATTATTCTGAGTTAGACTCTGGAAGAGATTCTCCCGGGCTTTAATTAGGGACTAAATTAAAGTTATGTAAATGCAGTTGGAAGCCAAAGAGTTTTTAAATAGAGTTGTGTGTCGCATCTGGTATTTTATTTCCATTATTTTTTTTCCAAAGAGAAAACATCCTAAGTCTTTCTTTTGAAGTTTGGGGAATCTCTCCTGGGTGCTTTTCCCTTTTCTGTTTGCGTAGACCGCCACAGAGTCTCAGCGAAGAGCTGTGACACAAAAAATCTATTTCTGCAAATGAACCATTCGTGCCTCTCTGAATGCATGTGTGAACATGTGTTGAGATTTTTATGCATGCATGCATGCATGCATGTACAGTATGTGTTTAGTATGCATGTACTGTAGTATGCTTCTGTGTTTGTATTTTTGTAAATATGAGCACTGGAAAAGTGACATGCAGAAATTTACCTGCCTATGAATTTATGAATGGCTGATTCTCCACCTTCAATTTGCTGATCCACTGTGAAAGTGAAAAGAAAGGGATCAACGTCCCATTGGGCTAGATTAAATCCAAACTAGTGCCTGTGCCCAGACTGCACGCTTCTGTCTCGGAATAATAATGGGCTGTTGCAGCTGTGTTTGTCGTCAAATTAGCCCTCTACTTCAGACGAGGCGCTCTCACAGTGCAATTTTCCACAAAGCCAGAATTCAAATTAGTCAGTTTGAGTTTTGTAAGCTTTAAAAAAAAAAGGAGTAACCTGTTTTATTTGTACAAGCGATGATTGCTGCAGGAGGTATACAAAAATATTGTTCATAACAAACATCTTCCTTCCTGTGGTTCGCCTGCTTTCCTGCTTTCTTGTCACGTTAGAGGAGAGACAGTAAAACAATCCCTTAACCAGCAATACCAACCTGCTCCTCTAGGAGGCACAACCCTCATTCTCAACCCTAACGCCTTTGAAGCTTTTCCATCAGTGCACTCTTTCAAATAATTTGTTATCTTATTTCTCCCCCATGTAAACACCTCCAATGGTATAGAGCGTATTTCTAATCATCGGACACGGCTATAGGCTAACTGAGACTTGAGGCTGGAGTTCACGTCTGTTTGTCTTCCTGCCCTGTAATTTGTGATGGAACCCAGCTCTGAGTCAAGTCCCACGTTGAGTTCCTCCCGCTCCTCTCTGCCTGTCACTCCATTCCTCTCGTATCTTTGATCAGCCCAGGAGAGGAGTACTCGGCCTGGAAGTGTGATCAGTCAAACACAGCAGGGGAAAACATGGAGCAGGAGGAGGGCCGGATGTGTGGAAGGAGGGATGGAACCCCCGGCACGTTCTATTTCACGCTCTCCCTGACTCGCTCTTAATTGCTAAAGGACTGAGCAACTTCATTAAAATCTGACGGGGTGAAGAAGACAAGCCTCCAATCTGGCTGTGTTTTTTGTGTTTGCATATTTGTGTCTCTGTGTGAGATACAGTGGAATCCGCTTATAGTGATCACGGTTATATCATAGTGATCAACCGCTTATATTGATCAAAAAGCTTGGTCCTGAATCATTCCTATATACATTATGTTTAAATAATTTGCTTATAGTGATCGATACTCCGCTTACAGTGATCATTTTGGGCCTTGGGAATTTCAAACTACAGTCATTTGATTATTTTTTTTACTTACAAACTGCCAAAAATGAGCTGAGATACAGCAGCGATACTCGGTCCATGTCTGTCTGTATATGGAGAGATCGCGACATCTCTGTCTGTCTGTGGAGATGAATTATGATACCCAGTCACTATAGACTTACTAGTATAGAGTGCCATAAACACTCTTAAGTAATATGGTAATATTATATAGGGATGTTGTATTGATTGATTGATTTTTCTTTTTGCTTGATGTTTTAGGCTGTATTTTAAGCTTCTCTCTCTCGCTCTCTCTCTCTCTCTGTCACTCTCTCTCTCTCTCTCTCTCCCCCTCTCGCTCTCTCTCTCTCTCTCTCTCCCTCCCTCTCTCTCTCTCTCTCTCTCTCTCTCTCAGTTTGATTGATTTGATCATGCCTGCTCTGTGCCTATACATTAATAGCCTAATTCTTTATTGTAGCAGGAGTTCAGTTTCCTGGTTGAAGCCACAGACTGAAATGAAAAACATATAACGTGGCCGCTATGCCTTCGCAAAGCACCTATCTGGTTGCAGCTTATCATGAATGATGTGCTTGTTTGCTAATGCTACTGCCAGCGCCACTTTAAATTAGCCCGTGGAACCTCTCTCAGGGTGCCAGCCAGGAAATGCTCCGTCTCCCCACAACTGAGCTACGGATGTGTCTGTTTTATTGAGTTCCTATCAGAACTGCCTCCAGACAGAGTCGGAAACGTTTCAGAGTACGCTACTGACCTGAAGGGAATTGAAATGATGACTGCCTTACTGCAGTGTGAACTTAGACCACATCTATCAATGGTTCTGTGACTTTTGAATTCAGAACACAAAACATCCAACAGTATTCTCGACGTCTATCTATCCAACAGCTTGCCCTGTTCCTTCGTTATAGCTGGTTATGTGTACATTCAATCACATTATATGACTGCTGATTTTCTCTCCATAACGGTAGCATGAAGTCCCTGTGGACTCTTCAGTGTGTTACAGGTTTTTGTTTGATGCTTTGTAACAGAACAGGAGATTCCATCTATAGATGCTGCTTTTACAGGGAGTATAAATCCCAAATGGACTTCTGACTGGGAAGAGTAGAGCAACCTAAGAGAGCCATGTCCAGGGGGTCCGCAAAAATAAATAAATAAATAAATAAATAAATAAATAAATAAGGGATGTATCCACTGGTGATTTTACCAGGGTACATGTGAACGGACGCCTACATCCGTGGCTGACATTACTTACAGAGGCTGTATCAGGCTCCTTTTTAAAGCTAGACTGAATCATATTAAACTAGAAGACATAATGCATCCATTGGTACCAACTCTACCATGCTAGCTTGTCAGGAAGGTAAATAACGCTTCGAAATTAGGCTAAATGGAAAAACTGGGATGGCCATTTTCAACAAGGTCTCTTGACCTCTCACCTCAAGATATCTGAATGAGAATGTGTTCTATGGGGTACCCACAAGTCTCCCCCCTTACAGACATGCCCACTTTATGCTTATCCCATGCAGTCATTTGAAATGTCAGGCCTATTTAATATACGGTAAGACCGTTATGATAGCTTGTTATGATTTGTTCAGAGCTTCCTGGCAATTATTTGAATAAGGAACTTATTAAATGTCGTTTTAAATGTCTGTGTTTATTAGGACTATGCCAGTCGTGCTACTGTTGATTTTCTGAAAGCTTTTAAGATCCAGAAGAGTACGCTATAAATGCTGTCAAATTGAGTTCAAATGCAATTTGAAGGAAATGTCCCTGTTGTTTAAGTGGTGTTATCATGATTCAAATTGAAATGTGTTGCTGTTTATCGCTGTGAAACAGGTCGTCTGAAGTTTTTAGTTTGGAAAGTTTCAGAATAAAAATTCCTGCAATGGCATGTCAGAGTACAAATGTGGCAGCAGCACGCATGCTTAATTAACGCTTAATCGCTGTTACAATTATGAGGGGGGCCTTGAGAAAGGTTCTTCCCTGCGAAGGGAGGGGTATTATGCAAGTTTATGCACCAGAGTGCCCCCCGAAATGTAATACGATAATTTACTCTATCGAGCGTACCCACGTGTATAGCGTGTGTGTGTGGGGTGTGGCCACACTGATCCGTCAGAAAATGGACAGAATTATAAAAGGGATAGATATGTCCGTTCCATGTAACCTACTTGTACAGCAGGTGGCGGTAAGCACCTTGAAGGTG
>NC_139629.1:21520957-21565957 GCF_964638095.1 Poromitra crassiceps | reverse complement strand
TGAAATATCCTCATTCACTAGATGTCATCAAGCTGATGAAACACAGCTTGTCCACACAAGGGGGCAGCATACAAATGAACCGTTTCACACCAAGTCTGACAACAGTGGAGACCCCCCCCACCCCCACTGCGCTGCCCCCTGTGTGCGATGTGGGGAGTGTCTCGTTCTTACAGTTTGCCTCCACTTGTTAAAGCGATCCAGACAGCTGCAACAGACACAGGGATCGCTCGCGTCTGTGTCTCTGCTCCCCTAACAGCAGATCCACGCCAACTGCCTGTCACCTTGATTCAATTACTCCCAATTAATTGTTCTGCTTGACCTGCAGCGTAAACAAAAACCCACAGTTGAAATGAAGAAGCAATTTAAAGAAGCTTTGGGGAGTGCTGCTCTGAAAACACACAGAGACAGAGACAGAGAGAGAGAGAGAGAGAGAGAGAGAGAGAGAGAGAGAATGGGGACAGATATGAGAGATGGAGTGGGGAAGAGAAGAAAAAGCTTTTTTGGAGGAAAATAGGATGCGGGAAGCGAGGGGACAGGTGTGAGAGATGGAGAAGAGGAGAGGAAGGGAGGAGAGGAAGCGGTAAACAAAAACCAGGATGGAGCTATCTTCTGGGGGACAGGTGGAAGAGACTTTGAAGAACGGGTAACACTTTATTTGGATAGTCTGCTTATACAGAGAGTCGGTTTTGTAACATTTCAACAGCTTATGCAGTAGTTGACGTTCAACAACTCAACTGTTTTGCCTGTTTTGTCTGTCGATGTTTAACCAATTGCGTTTGGTTGCGGCACACCTGATTCTCATCACCATGTTGTTGAATTGTCATAGCCTCCACGCGGCAAGACTCAGCCTCCATTCTTCATTCTGAGTCTCGAACTAGCACGCCAATATGGTGTCGCAGGCTCCGCTAAAAAGGGCCCTCTTCATACACGTACTGTAGCAATCACAATAAGACAGTACTTGCCTGACACACAAGGTTGTTGTCCGTCGCAACGTCCAATTGGTGTTCCTAAATATTGCGTAGTTTCCAATACCGCCTATACCGTGCGTCGCCAGTGCTGAGATTTGCGAGTGTCAGTCATTATTGTCAGCTGATTCGCTGTGAAGCCTGTCTCTGTCATGTGTAGCGTATAGCTTGGCTTTGAGTGGTGGAGAGTCGGGGGGAGGCGAGGCATTTGCGGTAGTTTCGAGATCATCAAACTGCAGCCTACCTGTAAACAACCTGCACGGTCTGCAGCCTACCTGTAAACAACCTGCACGGTCTGCAGCCTACCTGTAAACAACCTGCACGGTCTGCAGACTACCTGTAAACAACCTGCACGGTCTGCAGACTACCTGTAAACAACCTGCACGGTCTGCAGACTACCTGTAAACAACCTGCACGGTCTGCAGACTACCTGTAAACAACCTGCACGGTCTGCAGACTACCTGTAAACAACCTGCACGGTCTGCAGACTACCTGTAAACAACCTGCACGGTCTGCAGACTACCTGTAAACAACCTGCACGGTCTGCAGCCTACCTGTAAACAACCTGCACGGTCTGCAGACTACCTGTAAACAACCTGCACGGTCTGCAGACTACCTGTAAACAACCTGCACGGTCTGCAGCCTACCTGTAAACAACCTGCACGGTCTGCAGACTACCTGTAAACAACCTGCACGGTCTGCAGCCTACCTGTAAACAACCTGCACGGTCTGCAGACTACCTGTAAACAACCTGCACGGTCTGCAGACTACCTGTAAACAACCTGCACGGTCTGCAGCCTACCTGTAAACAACCTGCACGGTCTGCAGCCTACCTGTAAACAACCTGCACGGTCTGCAGACTACCTGTAAACAACCTGCACGGTCTGTAGACTACCTGTAAACAACCTGCACGGTCTGCAGACTACCTGTAAACAACCTGCACGGTCTGCAGACTACCTGTAAACAACCTGCACGGTCTGCAGACTACCTGTAAACAACCTGCACGGTCTGCAGCCTACCTGTAAACAACCTGCACGGTCTGCAGACTACCTGTAAACAACCTGCACGGTCTGTAGACTACCTGTAAACAACCTGCACGGTCTGCAGACTACCTGTAAACAACCTGCACGGTCTGCAGCCTACCTGTAAACAACCTGCACGGTCTGCAGACTACCTGTAAACAACCTGCACGGTCTGCAGACTACCTGTAAACAACCTGCACGGTCTGTAGACTACCTGTAAACAACCTGCACGGTCTGCAGCCTACCTGTAAACAACCTGCACGGTCTGTAGACTACCTGTAAACAACCTGCACGGTCTGTAGACTACCTGTAAACAACCTGCACGGTCTGTAGACTACCTGTAAACAACCTGCACGGTCTGTAGACTACCTGTAAACAACCTGCACGGTCTGTAGACTACCTGTAAACAACCTGCACGGTCTGTAGACTACCTGTAAACAACCTGCACGGTCTGCAGACTACCTGTAAACAACCTGCACGGTCTGTAGACTACCTGTAAACAACCTGCACGGTCTGTAGACTACCTGTAAACAACCTGCACGGTCTGTAGACTACCTGTAAACAACCTGCACGGTCTGCAGACTACCTGTAAACAACCTGCACGGTCTGTAGACTACCTGTAAACAACCTGCACGGTCTGCAGCCTACCTGTAAACAACCTGCACGGTCTGTAGACTACATGTAAACAACCTGCACGGTCTGTAGACTACCTGTAAACAACCTGCATGGTCTGCAGCCTACCTGTAAACAACCTGCACGGTCTGTAGACTACCTGTAAACAACCTGCACGGTCTGTAGACTACCTGTAAACAACCTGCACGGTCTGTAGACTACCTGTAAACAACCTCCACGGTCTGCAGCCTACCTGTAAACAACCTGCACGGTCTGTAGACTACCTGTAAACAACCTGCACGGTCTGTAGACTACCTGTAAACAACCTGCACGGTCTGCAGACTACCTGTAAACAACCTGCACGGTCTGCAGACTACCTGTAAACAACCTGCACGGTCTGCAGCCTACCTGTAAACAACCTGCACGGTCTGTAGACTACCTGTAAACAACCTGCACGGTCTGCAGACTACCTGTAAACAACCTGCACGGTCTGCAGCCTACCTGTAAACAACCTGCAGTTAGAAAGCTCATTTTCAGCTTCATCTGCGGTGCAATGTGGCAAGCAAGAAGACTGAGCCATGCGTGTCCCTGTACTGAACTGCTAAACTGTCACCAAATTGAACCTGGATGTAATAATGACATGTGAAGCCCACGGCTGCAAGGAGTAATTAACGTTCGCCAACTAACACTTTCCTCGTCACGGTGAGTGAAAAACAAATCTATCTGTTATAGCAGCTGTGTGCCTCTAGTCTAACCCTCCCAACACTGCATACTATGTCCATGTGAGCCTTTTTACTAAATGATTCAGAGGAAATTTATTATTAGTGTGTGTGTGTGTGTGTGTGTGTGTGTGGAGAGAGAGAGAGGTGTGTGTGTGTGTGTGTGTGTGTGTGTGTGTGTGTGTGTGTGTGTGTGTGTGTGCGCGTGTGTGTGTGTGTGTGTGTGTGTGTGTGTGTGTGTGTGTGTGTGTATGTAGAGAGAAAGTAGTGTGTGTGTGTGTGTGTGGGTGTGGGTGTGTGTGTGTGTGTGTGTGTGTGTGTGTGTGTGTGTGTGTGTGTGTGTGTGGGGGTCAAATTGAATGCCCACCCTGCGATGTTTCTCTCCTGCTGATACTATTCCTCCTCGCTCGTTTCTGCCGTCTGTGTGTGGTCATCCGCAGCTCGGTGGCACCTCACCTGCAGGAGGCAGCACACAGACAGCAGCGTTGTTCTCTGTGTGTCTGTTCCCTCTTTGTTGAACTTGTTGCCTGGCCCAGAGCGGAACTTGCGGCCCCAGTCACTGCCATTACAGTTGCGGGTGCTTCCGGTCTAACGTTGTTGAGTTTTCCAGTCACAACATTGTCCCCCGTTCCCCCGCGAGGGCTTGCCCGCTTCTCGGGCCCGCAGATGCGCAGCTCGCAAGCTATGTGCGCTCACCCGGCCTCGCCCGCTACGTGGAAGAAAATCCCTTTCCGGTCCCTGCAAGCTCTGCCATTGGCTCCAATCGGCTCCGACTGAGCGGCTGCGTCCATTTATGGATTTCCTTTCCGCTCCCTGCGTGTCGAATCTGTCTTAAATCTCAAATGCCTCCGCCGCTGTGAAATGACAACAACAACAACGCTAGCTCGTTGCTACATGGTGAAAATGGTTTTTGACGAAGATTTGGATTGTGCAATAAAGCAGGCCTGCTTGCTACTTTCAGTGGATGGTTGTAAAGGTAACAGAGCCCCCCCCCCCCCCCCCCCCCTCCCCCCCCGGTGCAGGGAGAGAGTCTGGCAAGCGAGACTAATACTCGGTAGACTCTGTAGGCGGACTATCCAAATAAAGTGTTACCAAATCTTCTACAAGTGTTAACGAAGAGTTCAGAAGGAAAGAGGTGGGAGCGGAGGGAGAAAATGTACAATGCACATAAACAGGTTTTTGCCCGGGATCTGATGTCTGCTAAAAGGCCTGTAATGCTCCGGACCTGTCCTCAGATCTGATGTCTGCTAAAAGGCCTGTAATGCTCCGGACCTGTCCTCAGCGGACCCCACCTTCAACTGATATCTGCCTGTTGGACATTTGAATCCAGTCAAATTCAAAATGCAGCACATCCTCGCTCACCTGCCCTCCCTCCCCTCATCCCCGCGCCCCTCCTGGCAGTGTTATTATTGTTATTAAAATCTGCTTTGGCTGATCTCCGATCAGTCGTCAGGTGCTCGTTTGGGCTGGAAGCAGCTGGATCTTAATGGGCATCAGTGGTGTCTGCCGGCTCCCCCCAGCCACCAAGGTGACATCCAGCGCCTGGAAAATGAGCCTCTAAGTGCCCCTGTTGTCTCTCTCTCATCTCGTCTACATCCGCTGGACATCATCACATTGTCAAGACCATTAGACCCTGTTTCTTTCTTCTTCTTCTTCTTTCATCACGACAGTTTCTCTCTCATCTCCCCTAAGAAGTTCCAGCGGCATGTAACATGAACATCAGACATGCCTATCAGAGTTTTTATTTTTTCTGCTCGTGCGTTGCCATGGTAATGACACATGGTGAGCAGGGTAGAAAGAGAGTAAGCTAAGGTATAAGGAGCTGAGCGGACACATCCCGGGCAATTAAGGGCTTTTTGATGCCCTGACGAGCTGCTAGCCATCGCCACCTGGTGGCTGGTCCTGACGAGCTGTTAGCCATCGTCACCATGGTGGCTCATTCTGCTCTCAGCATCATCTCTCTCTCTACCTCTGTTCACACTGTGTGACTGTCTCTTTTAGAGAGGACGAAGAAGAGAGACAGTGAAAAGAGGGTGTAGGACCTACAGATGTACCTGAAAACGAATCCGTTATTCGGGACAGCACACATAATGTGAGGGAAACAGATATTTCTTCTACCCGAAGTTGCTCGTTTTTATTTTTTATTTTATTTTTTTGGGGGGGGGGCGGGGGGGGGGTGTCATGACCAGTGCTGTAGTGGTAAAAAAAAAAGTGGGTAAACTATACTTTTGACTCGAGGCAGCTTTCTCACGCGGCACCGGCAGTGTTATAACGGCGGATAAATAAGCTTCCGTGACCGATATACAAGACAAAATATGAGAGTATATAGAACAACTTAATCTGAATCATATAGCCCTATAAGGTATATCAGGGGGTTCCCCCACATTTCTGAGTAGCCAGCCAGATAGAAAAAGTAGCTGGCTATGGGATGGGCCTTGCCCCTCGAGGGGGGTCCGGGGGGATTTTTCCCCGGAAGATTTTTTTTTTTACATTTTAAAGTAAAATTCATCAACCTGGTGCATTTGAGAGCAAAATGAACTACACACATCTCTAATGTGTTGTGACTTTACAAATAATTAGGCCTAAACAATCAATATAAAATGTATTTATTGAACATTTGTTGAATTTCTCCAGGTATGAAAAGTTAAATTATACAGTAGGTAGCCTACTTTAAAGGACCTTGTATGAACCCAGTATATACAGTTTGAAGAGTAATATAGTTCTCTCTCTCACACACACTGTACCTGTGATTGTCAGCTTCAGCTTTATAGCTAAAAGTATGTAGACAGATTGAATCTGTGATTCTTGAATACCAATATATAATTCAAACTGTCCACAAACACATTGGGCAAGGATAGGTAGACAACATACTGTACATGGAAATAAAAGTGGTTCTGCCACTCTGGCCACTAAATTTTAGTCAGCCAATATTTATTTATACAGATCTCGGCACAACAAACACCAGTATGTTTCTAGATAGTTTTCAACATGGTCGTATTATATTGGCTTTATACAGTAGCACCTGGACTATTCAAGTCGACTCGCACGCACCTATTGTTACAAACTTTACTTGATCAGAGGGAAATCAATCATGTTTCTTACACCAGTGATTCACTCTTCAGTTGTAAAACGGTGAGCCTATATGATTTTCCCCACTCCGGACACACATTTTTAACCAACCTTACCTATGTTCAGCTCACCATGAGCTGGTCTCCAAATGCGCATTGCGCATCGCTGGCACAATGGCACCGTTAAGTTGTTTGAAGGGAGCGCTGTCTGGGCAGGCAAGCACAGCTCGATAAAGGCACCAACGTGACCGGGGCCGTGTACCTTTCCCGCGGAGCGCTCAACAAAAATAGGCTACGGTTCGCGGAGATCCTGGTCAGTGCCATGCCCATGTGTAATCTTTTTTCTTTTCTTTTGGTGTGTGATGTGCTTGGCGTGGTCTCCGCATCAACGGAGTTTACGCGAACGTGTTAAAACTCGTGCAATAATAAGTGTGCATAAACGATTTAAACATGTGAGTAAACGATCTTAAAAGGTGCCTAAACGCTGCAGAGCATTGAAAAAGGTACGTAAACGCCGTTTACGTGCGTTTAGCCACCACTACAGCCCTGGTCATGACATGTAAATAAAGGATTTGAATTTCAACTTCATTTCTTTCATCATTTGTAAAACATAAAATATAGTAGTAACACCTCTAATAGAGAGTTACTGGACATCATGAGTTATCCTTTTAGCAGAACTGTGTCCTGAGTCAGTCCGTTTTGCTGCTATTGTCCTAAGTCAGACACCAGTTACTGTTATGCTTTAAATGACCATGTAATGTTTCCAACTAGTTAAATGGTTTAAGAGTCAAGTATAACTTCTTAGTTACTGAAAATGTCATCTATTGGATCGCTTTATTTTACTTGTTAGCCTCTTCAAATCCTGCTGTACCCACTGCATAGGAAACCATAATGTTGTCTCAGTAAAAAGGGGGGAAAAATGCAAATTAATTATAGATCTATTAGCACATGAATTATCTA
Organism: Poromitra crassiceps; assembly: GCF_964638095.1. NCBI lineage: Eukaryota > Metazoa > Chordata > Actinopteri > Beryciformes > Melamphaidae > Poromitra > Poromitra crassiceps. Next base: position 21,558,611 of record NC_139629.1, on the reverse strand, counting down.
TACGAAATGAAGGTACAACAAGGAAACTTTATACAATGGGTAGTTTCAGCCAAGCATACATATACCAGCAATACTCAGCTGTGGCTCATACCTGCAGGAGTATTGTAAAACCATCATAGTAGTGATCACAGTACTACTATTTCCATTCGTTATGTTATTTTTGTTACAGTTTTAACTGAAAATTCAAAACATAATTCTGCACGAGTCTCAAAAGCACTTCAGAGGTGAACATCCTCCATAGCTAAATCACATCATTCTTAGACGCCACCTGCAAGAGTCAAATCAGCATCTCTGATTAAGACCATTCGGTTGTTTTTCTCCCTCTTGATGGCATCATTAGGGACGTGTTATTAAAAAGAGCAAGAGAAAAGGTCACCACTGAACCTTTGATCAATTGGCTACAAAGTGTTCCGCCCACATCGGTGATAAAGAGAGAGAGAGAGAGAGAGAGAGAGAGAGAGAGAGAGAGAGAGAGAGAGAGAGAGAGAGAGAGAGAGAGAGAGAGAGACTCTGGAGAAGTGTGTGTGGACGTTTCGTTCCCTCGCTCTGATCTCACTCTCTATTTATGGTAATGATTGATTGCAAATTCCTCTGCTATTTGGCCGTGAATCAGAAAGCAGTTGTGTATTTGTTTGCTGCTTATATTCTTGGTTACTGTATATGATTCTTGGTTATATTATGCTAGGGAATGTGTGGTGAAAGACATCAACTTAAGCGACAGTAAACCCAGGAGATCGAATGTGATTTTTTATTTTTTTTATTTAATAATCTCTCAACTGCTCCTAATGATTTATTGATGTCTCGCTATCTTTCCACTCCTATTTTCTCTTCCTCTTTCACCCCTCTAATACAAATTTTCCCATAACCACACTAAACACATTCTCCCTATCTCACATCTTCATACACACACCTCCATTCCCCGTTCCCCCAACGCCCATATTTCCTACTCCAGGCGACTCCCTGCTGAAGCACAATGGAATGAAGTTCACTACCAAAGACAGGGATAACGACCACTCGGAGAACAACTGCGCCTCCTTCTACCACGGTGCCTGGTGGTACCGTAACTGCCACACCTCCAACCTTAACGGGCAGTACTTGCGCGGTCAGCACACCTCCTACGCCGACGGCATCGAGTGGTCCTCCTGGACCGGCTGGCAGTACTCCCTCAAGTTCTCCGAGATGAAGATACGGCCCACCCGTGACCCCGAGGGCAAATGAGGAAGTTACAGGAGGGAAATATTTAAAAAAAAAAAGAAGAAAATGATCGAAAATTTTAAAATACACAAAAAAACCACAAGGCTGTCGTTACTTGTCTTGATATTGTTTATGGACTGAAACATATGTCTTCTTTTGAGTTTAGTTGACTCTGCTGTCGCCTTATGTCCCTCTTGTCCCCTGATGTTTCTTGTGCTCCGGTCCATCACTTAGGCTACTAGTGTCATGCTGGCTCTCATGATCCGTCGCCCGGTCCCTCTCCTCTTCTGTGCCACCTCCTGGAGGAGATTTAACGGTGATGCCCTTGTTTTTGATCATTCTCTCCACAATGACCCCTAGAACCACATACCTGAGCGCCGCCCGGGCCCACAGCCCGCTCCTAAGAGGAGCACTTTTTCTAGCATTACTCACTTTCCATCCATCCGACACAGAGGTCCAATCATCCCCTTCAAGATCACACACCACTGACCTCCTCCTGACATGTGACCTACAAGAGCACACACCACTGACCTCCTCCTGACATGTGACCTACAAGAGCACACACCACTGACCTCCTCCTGACATGTGACCTACAAGAGCACACACCACTGACCTCCTCCTGACATGTGACTTTGACCTACAAGATCACCACTGACCTCCTCCTGACATGTGACTTTGACCTACAAGATCACCACTGACCTCCTCCTGACATGTGACCTACAAGAGCACACACCACTGACCTCCTCCTGACATGTGACTTTGACCTACAAGATCACCACTGACCTCCTCCTGACATGTGACTTTGACCTACAAGATCACCACTGACCTCCTCCTGACATGTGACTTTGACCTACAAGATCACCACTGACCTCCTCCTGACATGTGACTTTGACCTACAAGATCACCACTGACCTCCTCCTGACATGTGACCTACAAGAACACACACCACTGACCTCCTCCTGACATGTGACTTTGACCTACAAGATCACCACTGACCTCCTCCTGACATGTGACCTACAAGAGCACACACCACTGACCTCCTCCTGACATGTGACTTTGACCTACAAGATCACCACTGACCTCCTCCTGACATGTGACTTTGACCTACAAGATCACCACTGACCTCCTCCTGACATGTGACTTTGACCTACAAGATCACACACCACTGACCTCCTCCTGACATGTGACCTACAAGAGCACACACCACTGACCTCCTCCTGACATGTGACTTTGACCTACAAGATCACCACTGACCTCCTCCTGACATGTGATTTTGACCTACAAGATCACACACCACTGACCTCCTCCTGACATGTGACCTACAAGATCACACACCACTGACCTCCTCCTGACATGTGACCTACAAGATCACCACTGACCTCCTCCTGACATGTGACCTACAAGATCACCACTGACCTCCTCCTGACATGTGACCTACAAGATCACCACTGACCTCCTCCTGACATGTGACTTTGACAACAGCACATAAAACATGAACAACGTACAGTATGTCGAGCATGTAAAAACCTGCCATTTTCAGCGTGTAGGTTGCTAGCTGGCAGGTTGTTTCATGTAGCGACAGGTACTTTGAACAAACGCTGACAGTGAAAGTGGAAAGGCGATTCCCTGTCTGCTCCGTCTCAAATGGACAGCACCAAGGGCAGATCTTTCAGCTAGCCTACTCGTGTTGAGTCAGACTAAATCATCAGTGACTGACGTGAGGGCAGTGAAGGTGAGCTGACTGACCTTAAGTCCAGTGGCTGAGTCATGGGGTGCCTCTGTAGATCTCTGTGTGTTATAGAATGAGACAACACAATATAAGATACAAGTCCCTCCCCCTCTGCACAGCACGGACAGAGTTCCACTGCAACAAGAGCATTCCTCTCTGAGAAGGACCGACACAGTGTAGGTGTCACATTTGCATGCTTGATCTGTGTGAATGAGACCCAGCAGAGCAGTGCCTCCGCTAATGAGAGAGAGACAGAGACAATGAGAGAGAGAGAGAGAGAGAGAGACAACTAGAGAGAGAGAGAGAGAGAGACAACGAGGAAACCATTTGACACGGGTTGAAGTAGAGGGAAAAGGGGGCAGCATAAATCAAAGGGAGGGAGGGTGAAAGTGGAATAATATAAGAGTCCAAAAAAGATGAGGGAGAGAGAGATGAGATAAAGAGAGAGAGATGATGATGATGAAAGAGAGAGATGAGAGGAAGAGAGAGAGATGATGATGATGATGATGATGAAAGAGAGAGATGAGAGGAAGAGAGAGAGATGATGATGATGATGATGATGAAAGAGAGAGATGAGAGGAAGAGAGAGAGAAGATGAAAGAGAGAGATGAGAGGAAGAGAGAGAGAAGATGAAAGAGAGAGATGAGAGGAAGAGAGAGAAGATGATGAGAGAGAGAGATGAGAGGAAGAGAGAGAGAAGATGAAAGAGAGAGATGAGAGGAAGAGAGAGAGAAGATGAAAGAGAGAGATGAGAGGAAGAGAGACAGAAGATGAAAGAGAGAGATGAGAGGAAGAGAGAGAGAAGATGAAAGAGAGAGATGAGAGGAAGAGAGAGATGATGATGATGATGATGAAAGAGAGAGATGAGAGGAAGAGAGAGAGATGAGATAAAGAGAGAGAGATGATGATGATGATGATGAAATAGAGAGATGAGAGAGAGAGAGAGATGATGATGATGATGATGAAAGAGAGAGAGGAGAGAGAGAGAGAGAGAGAGAGAGAGACAGTGGAGTGGATCTCATTCATCTGACTTGGGCCATTAGGGAGCATATTGGGCACTTTGTCTGATCTGCCTGCCAGCTGAGCGCGGGCCAACTGATGCAGCACTCACAGATGGTAAGCCAGTGCTGTGTTTACGTGTGTGTGTGTGTGTGTGTGTGTGTGAGAGAGAGAAAGAGAAAGAGAGCGAGACAAAAACAGAGAGAGAGAGAGAGAAAGAGAGAGTTCTCAGTGGTTCTCAAAGTTTTTCACATCAAGGACCCCTAAACTGACACAAATGAGGGGGCTGTTCAGACAGGGCGTGTGTATTTTCAGAAGCCTTTCTGCAATTCATTCTCTATGGTAAAGACGCGCTCCTCTTTCAAGGACCACACCTGCCGTTTAAGCGCTCTTGGCGGCTAGTGTTTTTTGGGCGGTGCGCTCTGGGCGTCTCAATCTGAGAAAAGGTTCAACATTTGGAGGAAAAGCGCGCTGCTCGTCAGTCACTCCTCCTACCTCTTCTCCTGCCAGGGGACGTTCAAACTCTGCTGTTGCCAGAATTGCTAATAATCCAGCTTTTGTGTTTACAGTGTGAACAATCAGCAACAACAAACAGACGAAACTAGCTGGCTACCGGTGTGTGTGTGTGTGTGGGGGGGGGGGGGGGGGGCTGGGGGGGGGGGGTGCGCCGTGGCTGTGGTCTATGCGCACTGGAAGCGCTCTCGACATGATTTCCAAAGCGTTCTGATCTGAAATACACACATCCTGTCTGAACAGCCCCTTAGACTATGGACCCCCATTTGATCAGATTTTGTCCCAGGGTCCCCCATCTGATAAGATTTCTGCGTTTTATTACAGTGTATGAAACCCATGACCAAAACAGTCATTCTGTCATTGTTTTACTTATGAATGGAATTATAGTTGAAATAAATTATTCCCATTTTTGCTGGGGACCCCCTGGAACCCCCTCAAGGACTCCTGGAGGCCCCCGGACCCCACTTTGAGAGCCACTGCTCTAAACACAATTAACTTCCTCGCGTAAGTTCAGTAAAGAGACTCAGACTAGAATGTGCAGCTTCTACAGACGAAACAACATGAGGATGGTTCACAGGCCATCACTCGCTCCATCTGAAACGTTAAAACAACAAAGTCTGTCATGCAAATCCCTGTGGCGGCCAGCAGGAGGAGATGTTGAGGAGATTATCGAAGGAAAACGGTGGAATGAACAGGGAATCCAAAAGTGATTGTTTTGCCATCCCTACTCCCTTAATGTTATTTTTGTGGACCAGACCTGACCAGAACCCCCCAACACCCCCCCCCCCCCACACACACACACACACACACACACACACACACACACACACACACCACACACCTCTGAGTCGGTCTTCTGATTTGTAATCTTCTCCTTTCCGGCTGGTTATCATGGGTTTTTGGTTTCTGTGTAACACCAAGTTTATTCTTCTTACGCTAACAGAGGCAAAAGTCGCTGTAGAATCATGTTTGACGCTCTCAAACCGCCGTCATTTTCTTCTGAACAGGAACTCTACAAAGTGTTAGGACACGCCAACAACGCAAATTGACAAAAACAAACAACAAAAAAGTTTGTCTGTACAGTATTATGAAGAAAAAAAGGAAAACATAACGGTAACCTGTGGGACGAAAATAGTGCAATTTTGAATATTTTTTCCAGTTGGTGAATCAACCATTTTCATTTGTCAGTTTCATCAAGTTTCTTTAGATGTATTGAAAGCTTTAAAAAAAAGAAAAGAAATATCTGTAGATTTTATTGTACAGGGTGTATGACTTTTAGAGCATGTGAAGCTGTTTTCATACTATGCTAACAGACAATGAGAACTGGAGCACACAGACTTTGCATATCCACTGGGGGGAAATGGAGAGAAGAGAGATGTCTATAATGGGGACTGGAGTTATTCCCCCTTTCACCACGTGAGTGACAGGAGGGAGGGGCTTGTGCTGCTCTGAAGGGTGAGCATCAGCGAAGAGGAACGGATGGGATGACTACAAAAGCACATTCAATTCTCTCGCACAAAGACAAGAAGCTACCACAATGGCGCCGCAACACCGGAGAGATCCGGCACCCCTGGGTGCTATATGGCTATGACATAATGCTCTTTCTGTGGGGAAAACCCCCGTGGCACTCACTGGGAGACTGAATCTGTACTGAAGGAAATACAGTAGCACCAGTTTATTGCCCAGATGCCGCCCCCCCGACCCCCCATCGCTGATGCTTGGAAGGGCATCACTGTGTGCCTGTGTGTGTGTGTGTGTGTGTGTGTGTGTGAGCTGTATGTATAGGCTGCAGAAGTCTGCAGCACCTCAGCTACACACACCTATCCACGACCACATACTGAGGGACATAACAACAGGACATAGAGGTCGCTGTCTTGGTGGACTACGGCCACCGCCCCCCCCTACTAACTGTACATCAAAGCACAGACACATGTATGTTGTTATTAATAGTTATTATGTTGCCATGGCGCAGATCGGACATGAACATTTGGGGAGAGAGTGCAACAAATGTTACAAATTGTTGCAATCTATGAAGTGGATTAACTACTGGTGTGTGAGGTCGATTGATTCCCTGGGCAAACAGGGAGACGGAATTGGATTGTATGTCAGAGCGTGCACGCGTGTGTGTGTGTGCGTGTGCGTGTGTGTGTGTGTGTGTGTGTGTGCGTGCGTGTGCGTGCATGTGTGCGTGCGTGCATGTGTGCGTATGTGTGTGTGTGCGTGTGTGTGCGTGTGTGTGTGTGTGTGTGTCTGTGTGCGTGCGTGCGTGTGCATGTGTGTGTGTGTGTCCGCGTGTCTATGTGTGTACGCGTAATGCACATGCTTGGGGTTTGTACGTGCCATGTGCATGAGCGAGACGAGGGCGATGGAGGGAGGCTGAGACGATGTCTCTCTGTTGGGATTTGGAAGTAATGCGATGCTTATGTACAATTTGCCCTCCCTGCTATTTGTGTTGATAACAGAGAGATTTAAATAATTATAATGAACTATTACTTAATGTGATTGTGAATCCATTAGAGTGGATCACCACCCCTTCTGGTACTGTGTTGAACTGCGCTCATACCCCCCTTTAACCCGCTAAACCAGTGGTTCTCAAACCTTTTCACGTCAAGGACAGAAATTAGACCACGGAACCCCATTTGTTACGATTTTGTCCCAGGTTACACACCCCCCCCCCCCCCCCCCCATCATCTGATATGATTTTTGCTTTTATCCCAGAAAGTGTATGAAACCCATGACCAAAATGATCATACATTCTGTCGTTCTGGAATTATACTAAAAATAAAGTATTCCCCTTTTTTGCTGGGGACCCCCTGGAACCCCCCCAAGGACCCCCTAGGGGTCCCCGCGCCCCACCTTGAGAACCACTGCTCTAAACACACTCACTCCCACATGGTGTCCTTCTTATGTAATATCCACTCGAACACATGTTGTGCTCACTGTATATGTTGCTGCCATATATTCCTGTGTTCTGTAGGTGTAGAACTCCACGGCCCCGCCCCTCTCTTGCTGGACTCTGTGACTTGGTTGTTTCACAGTGGCTGTCTGTCTCTGCTGCAGCTTGGCTCTGCAGTGTGGAAGAGATGATATAAGAGTGAGATCAGAGACTCTAATCATTGGGAGTTATCCCTCTCATTACAGTGCATCAGCACCCTCCTGATCGATCTCCACCAGGTCCCCCAACCCTTCTATCTTTCTTACTGTGTACCCGCCATAATCGCCTCTGCCTTTACTGCAATTTCTCCTCACACCATAGCTCCAAAAACCCTGCCTCCTAACGTTATCTCTTTCCTGCTGCTGCCTCCCTCCCATACTGCTCTGCTTCTCCTCTCCCCACCTCCACCCACACATCCCTCCCTTCACCACTCCATCCCCTCAGTCCTTTCCGGCGCAGAACTAACTCTGTTTTCATTTTGATTTGATTTGATTCTTGGTGAAGTACGTTTTTGCTGAATCTTGATACTGTGTTTGATGTTCTTGTCGACATTTAATAAACATTCACATTTTATAAGTGGGACCCCCGCTGGTTGTTTTTTTTCTCCCTCCTGTGCAGCCAGGCATGCTGATGGGGGGTGACGCAGGTTGCGTGTGAAAATGCCGAGTGGATAAAGCGTACACACAGTGAACACTTACCAGCCTCCTCCTCGTCCTACCCATCGAGTGAAACGCCAGCTCATGTGTTGCAACATCAAAGACTATAAAGTGCAAATGAGACAAAACGCTGGTGTGAAAAGTGAAGACAGTATGGGGCCAATTAAGAATCAATTACACGGCTCTTCCTCAGATTAACATGTGCGCGTCTGAGCTGTCTACAGTATAGAGAGGCAAAGTGAACGTCACTTCCTGCTTCAGCACTGTACCAGAGATTTTCTTCTGCAATTTATTTTCCCATAGACATTTTGTAAAATGCTATAAAAAGAGTTTTACTTGGTCAAACCAAACGGTTCCGCTATATTTAGAATCGGGAGAGACCATAGACATTTCACTCAGACCAAAACTTTAAAAAACAACATGGATTTTCTTTTTCTTTAAACCCGCATTTTTTTTGCAATTTGGTCCAAGTGAAATGTTATGCTGCGATCTCTCCTGTTTCTAAATATATCTGTACCATTTGGTTTGAACAAGTACAACTATTTGTATTCGCATTTTACGAAATGTCTATGGGAAAATAAATAGCGGATGAAAATCTCTGGTACAGTGCTGAAGCAGGAAGTGACGTTCCACTTTGGCTTTCTTTTTTTCTTTTTTAATCGAGGTTTATTTTCATTTTCAAAGTAAAAGCATGGCATTACAAGAAAGAATGAACTGAAGATTTGGCTCGTAGCTCCAGTATCCCTCCCATTCATCTCCCTCCCACCCCACAAACCCATTAAAAAAAAACAAGAAAGAAAAAACAACAACAACAACTACAACATATTCCCACCCACTTGGCAAGAGGCATCTCAAGAGCATTTGCATTGAATTACTTTCCCACATACATACTCATTCATACACACACACACACACACACACACACACACACACACACACAACGATGGGGAGAGAGAGAGGAAGGGAGAAGAGGGGGGATAGAAGTCAAAATAAATAAACAAATAAAACAAAAAACACACACAAAAAAAACACACAAAGAACAAAATACTAGTCCATTCGGCTAATAGCTGGGCATCTAAAGCCTCTACAAAATCAAGAAATGGCCTCCATGTTGAATAGAATTTGGAAGCTGATCCTCTCATGGTATATCTGACTTTTTCTAGTTTTAATGACTGCATAACCTCCTTAATCCACTTTGGCTTTCTATTCAGACTCGGCCTTTGAGCTGTCTACAGTATTCAGACTCGGCCTTTGCCTATCAATGGTTCTATTCACTATTTGGGGTTTGCCCCTGGCCTCCCATGTGGTGTCAAATCTGCCCATGGACTTTATCATTTGTGCCCTTATTTCAGTTTTACGCAGGGGAAATGGCAAATGGAGATTGAATGAGCTACATGCTGTTGGTGCATTAATTGGAGAAGTGTGTGTGTGTGTGTGTGTGTGTGTGTGTGTGGGGGGGGGGGGGGGGGGGGGGGGGGGGGGGGGGGTAAAGATATGAGTTCCTTAATGATAATTGTTTCTCCTCAGCTTACTGACAAGCCACTGCTCACATCACAGACTGTAATGATTCCCTTTCTGCCTGTTTGGAGGCTGGGAGTGGGGGGTTTTGTGCACCAACATGTCTTTTTGAAGCAGAGCTTTGCAGGAGTAGAGTCAAAGGGTGGAGCAGGTGGAGCCAACGTGAGGCCCATGTTGAAGCAATGTGCGGAGCCACAGTATAATGTAGATCAGCTGCACTGGCATTTACATAAATATCTTCTGAATGTCATAACATCAGAGGAAAAAAAGAAAATCAGAGGAGAAAAAAAACATTTCTTTCAAAAAAGAAAGACAGAAAACCAAAGGCAAATTCATCCAGTTGGCTACTCTTAATGTATTGCCTGTTTGATTGAAACAAGCACTTGTTATGGCAATGTAGGCTACTGTACATAATAGAGCTCAACAGTCACATGACATTTCTTGCCCCGGAAGTGAGTTTCCCATTAATTTTCTCCATAGATACATTAAAAAAAAAATCCTTATATAACGAGTTTTAAGATTGGAACCAAGCCAACCCATGATGACCTACTGAATCATGAGTGACCATAAAACATTTGGTTTGAGCAAGAACAAAAAATAAACATGGGGGGGAAATCAGCTCTATAACTTTTATATAAGGATTTTTCTAAATGTCTATAATGGAGAAAATGAATTGGAAACTCACATCCGGCGCAAAAGATGTCACGTGACTGTTTGGCTCACTGTACCAATGTAATGTCCACAGAGTATTGTCTTTTTAGATATTTGTATCTATAGTGTGCTCAGTATCCTAATGGTCACATGTAATACCACCTGATGTTTAGAAAGTCAATCTGTGATTGATCTTGATCAAGGTTTGTGTGTCAGTGTTTGGCTAAAATATATGTTGCATCTAGCTCTTTGCCATGAAGGAGGATGTTTCCTGGAGAAACAGCTCTGCGTGATCTAGCTCTGTAAATCATACAGTGTTTAAAGATGACACAACTCAATGATTGAGTTCCTATCGGTGCAGACACACCAAAGGACATTTCAATTATTGATGTGGCGCCCTCTGTGTGGCTGAGTACTGATCTCCTTTGATGATCCCTTAAACCCTGAGTGCAGAATGGCAGGGCACATCTTGATTGCTTATTTGGTGGAGTGCGTTCTTTGAATACATCCATGGTGGTGTGTTGTCGTCGTCCTCTAGTTGCTTTAAATACCATTCCACCTGCTCAGACAGAAGCCAATCAACAAGAGAGGATTGGATCGCTTTGTGTGTCCTGTCCTCTACGTGCTCAGACACAAGTCAATCAAGAGAGGGTCTGCCTTTCTGACAGCTGATCATCAGTGACAGAGGATCTGTATCTTGACCTGTTGAATTGAATCACTGATTAAAAACTGCTCCCGTGTATGTTGATCAGAAAAAGCTTGATCAGCTGATAATGCGCCTTTCTCTCAGTGTGGGGAGGAGGAGGGTGAGTGTGTCGCTTCCCTCTTGCTGAGAGAAGCCACAGCTCTCTCATGAACTGGCCTTTACTAACCTGTGCATCTTGAATTGAGTTCGTTCGTGAGGCCAGTCATATATATATATACACATATATATATATATATATATATACACATATATATATATATATATATATATATATATATATATATATATATATATATATAAAACGGCTCTCTCAAATCAAGCAATCTGATTGGTTCACAGCCATTGTATAAATCCCGTAACCCACTCCAATAACCCATGGCCATGGGTTATGAGTTGCCATGGCAACTCTCTTACTAAAAGGCTTTGGTTACCTCAAATGACAATGTAGAAAAAACAAATGGCGGAGACAGCTGTCAGATCCTTGTGAATTGATCTTCGCTTATAACTTTACTAATACTTCGCAGAAAATTATGTTTTGTACAAGAATAGACGCGGGCTAATGTCTTCTTTGCAAAAAAAAGGCTGTTAACCCCGCATTTAACCCCGCATTTAACCCCGTAACGTTAGTTGGTGTCGGGCTTTGCAGAAAGCTCTCAGCTTCTCAGCAAGCGCTGAGAATGCAGCGCTGCGCTCGAGCTGCGTGTCGGGCTTTCCAGAAAGCTCTCAGCTTCTCAGCAAGCGCCAGGATTGGCCAATGTCAACTTCAGTCTCCAGAACGATTCAATCAAATCACCCGCACGTTCTTGCGGTCCCGCCTTACAGTAGTGTTTCAACTGACTCTACCAGAATGCCATGCCAGTCGGACTTATAGTATTATTATTATTATTATATTATCATACTTGGAAACCGAGCTGCGTGTGTTGTGGCATATATCCCGCTGCTCAGCAGTTATCCCACTCGGCCTGCGGCCTCGTGGGATAACAGCTGATCAGCGGGATATATTTGCCACAACACACTGGCTCTCATGCTATATTGCTTAAATATATGTATATATATATATATATATATATATATATATATATATATATATATATATATATATTGGATTTGGATTGGATTTATTACTGATTAGTGATTTTATTGATAGTGATTTTATAGTGATTTTATTCTAAACCCTCTCTACTTTACTTTAATTTACTTTATTGGCATTTAGCAGACGCTTTTATCCAAAGCGACGTACAGAGACTATGTACAGCACAGCTATAAAACAGATAGAAAAACAGTGAAAATCAGCTGCAAACAAAATGTATAGTAAGCAGACAAACCGAATAAACAGCACAGTAATAAAAAAATAAAAACAGATTCACAACACAACCAGAGATGAAACAAGATATAAAAGTGCATACAGACAGTTCAGTGTTTAAAAACAGTGAATAGGTGGTGGATGAAGAGTTCAGTCAGGGGGGAATCAAATGGGATCTGAAAAGATGTGTTTTCAGTTTTTTCCGAAAAGAGGGTAGTGTTTCTGCGGTTCTGATGACGGGGGGGAGTTCGTTCCACCATTTTGGTGCAAGGTGTGAGAACAGTCGTGAGAACTCTCTAAAAGGAATACATTTTCCCTGTCAAATTATTATTAGACTCATCAGAATTTCATCCGATAATGCCACCAACAAAATTAGTGCAATCTGAGTTAACTCAGACTTCAACTTTATTTGTTTTTATAGTTTTTTTCAGCCGCAGGAGTAAAACTCTTAAGAAAAAGTAAGAGCCTTGACATTGATGCTGCATGCTATGTTCCAATACTTTGTTCAATTTTGAAAATAGGACAACCCTGGTCTCAGTTTCTGCTTCTGTTGTGTTGACAAGGGCTCCTTTTGAACAGTGACAAATCTGAACTGTGACAAAATAACTGTCAACTCTGTCTTGTCTATTCTCCTCTCCTTCATCTGTCCATGTAGCTCTTTTGGTGTCTCATGTAATCCGTCTGTCGCACTGCTCGTCTCCTCTGCTCTCTACTTCTGTTCTCTTCTCCTCTCTCCTGCTGATGAAAAAGGATGCAATCAGCATTATGCCTAACAAAATGTAACCAAATCTAAAAAAATAAATAAAGTTATGCTTAGATCATAAACATGTTATTTATCTATGTATTTTATACAGGACATATTTAACTAGGCTCCCACAGCGGTCCAGCAGTACCGCAGCAAAGCCCTCCTCCGCCCTCCCTGCTGCCACATCAGTCCAGCGGCACCGCAGCAAAGTGGACCAACGAAATGAGACACAACTGTATAAGAGCCCTCTTCTTCCAACCTGAGCTTGTAGATGTACGGTAGATGTAGGAGTAGATGTAGGAGTAGGTGAGGAGTGGCACCCTCACGTCCTGACTGATGTGCTGCTACTGCAAGAGGTAACTCTTCCTCCACCCTCTCTAGCCTTGCCTGTGCCTCATGGCCTTCATCTTTTTTCTTTTTGGAAAAGTGTCTTATAGCCTTCAGGTCTTGCCTTAGTGCAGGAGTTCCCAACCTTTTTTGGCTTGTGACCTCACAAAGATCTAGGGACCCCAGACATTCAAATGTCAGTACATTGGTAATATCATCAGTGACATCTTCAATGATGTCACATGCAGTACTGTAACCGTATGTTGACTTTTTCCCTCCGAATTCTGGCATTAAAATCAGAATGGTGACTTTTTCTTCTCAGAATTCTGACTTTAATCGGAGAATTCTGACGCTCATCTCAGAATTCAGACATTAATCTCACAATTCTGATTTTAATCTCAGAATTCTGAAGAAATGGTGTGCCGTGAACGGGCACAGCCTACCACCAGATGCCAACAACAATCAATGACAAGCCCTCTGTAACCGGCACTCGCTCGCTCACTCGCTCTCTCTCTCTCTCTCTCTTTCTCTCTCTCTCTCTCTCTCTCTCCCTCTCTCCCTCTCTCTCTCTGTCTCGCTCACACAAAATGCACGTGTGCCAAGTAGTGTGAACTCTGCTCATTGAATGACACACAGCCAACCCCAAAAATTGCCTTTTTGATCAAGGATATCATATTATTTTAATGCATGATCAGAATGACATGAATAGATTCTTCTTTTTTTTGTTTTAAGAAAGATCTGAGGTTATTCATAAAACATTGGGTCCTGTAGCCTCGGACGCCCAGGCCTAACGACACTGTTTGCATGCATTTCCGTGCCTTTCATTGACTGCAGTGTAAAAAAGTTCCTCTGTAATTTCAAAGTGTTTTGTCATCTATCTTCTAAAGATGAGGAGCTGGCCTGAGTCCCACACATCACAGCACTGGTCCAGGGCCAAAGACAGATGGGTGAAATTGTCCACCTTGCATTTTGGCCGCAGCTCCAGATTTTCTTGTCCTCAATAGGTCACAGAGGGAAACCTTTTCAAAAGTATCCCTGCTGGGGCCGACTATTACCACTGAGTTCACTAAGCAGTCTTTGATTATTTCTTGGGCGATTTTGTGAGACAGCACATAACTGGATTTGATAAGTCCATCATTTGTTGCATGAGCTTCAGTACGATGGTGTGGTCTAAAACCAGACTGCAACTTTTCATAAATGCCATGGCTTTCTAAAAAAAAGTGCAATTGAATGAGAGCTACTTTCTCTAAAACGTTCGGGAGAAAAAAACTAACTTCGAAATTGGCCTGAAATTAGAGAGAAGGGAAAGGCTCCAGATTTTTCCCTTTTCTCTCTGAACTACAGCATGTTTAAAAGCAGCCGGAACACACCCTGAGATAAGAGAAGAATTGATCAAAACAAAAATAATTGACCCAACAATATTAAAGCCTTTGTTGAGTAGACGAGAGGGAATACTGTGTATTATGGGGGGGGGGGGGGGGGGGGGGATTTGTAGGCTGCAGATGCTGAACTAGCTGTGATAGTGAGGAGAGAGATGCAGGCTCAAACTGATGGAAAACAGCTGGAAACACAGGAGGAGGAGAAGCGTCTAGGCAGGGCAACGGAAGTGGGGGAAGACCTAAGAGCACAAATCCTGTCAGCAAAAAGGAGCGGAAAAATGTCCAGTCAGGAGGAAGAAGTTGGGAGAAAGGTGTAAAGTCACCAGCATGAAGCCAGGTTTCTGTCAGGAACATGAAATCCAGCTCGCGAGAGGTGAAGAAGTCATTCACCAAGAAAGTTTCGTTTGCTAGCGACCCTGGCATTTATCCGATTTGTTACGAAAGATTACGGTAAGCTCCAACGGCCGATGTGCAGCACGTCCAAGAGGGCGAAGGTTGGCGTGGTTGATGACGCCGCATCTGCGGACCCACACCTGCCAGGGTGAGGAGGCTCCGTCCTCAGGCCGGCAGGAGCAGGTGGAGCGGGAACGACAGGTCGGATCCACGCAGGGATGTATTACCGAACGGGCCTACTGGGCCCGGGCCCAGGGGCCCAAGAGGTCAGGGGGCCCAGAACCCAGAACCTGTTCACACGACCACCGCGTCTCTTACCCAGGCCTGGCACGAACTGATCCCTTAGGGCCCCAAGCCTATATATTTTTGACAAAATGTTCCATACGTTTATGGACAATTTGAGGGTTCTTTTGGCTTTAATTGCCTGTACCTGCACTGTAAATCCTGTATTATTGAGATACAGATTCATTTATTTCTTGTTTTTGTGCTGTTGGCTTTGAGTGTTCAGGTGGCTGTGCTATAAATCCTGTTGTGATGCAGGTGAATGTTATTATTCTGTCCTTAATTGTGTGTATGTGCTCCCGGGGCGGAGGGGGGGAGGGGCATCCAGGCCCAGGCCCTGTCATAAGCCGTCTATGGATGCATGGACTCTAGATTGCAGTGAGCGTTGGACAAAAGGAAAGTAGAAGCATCCACTGTAAAGGAGGTGAGGATCAGTCACACAAGAGGATGTCAAGTAAGCCTTAAATCTCTCACCAGTACACCTCCGCGCTTTCCCCCCCATCTTCTAAAATGCCTTTTACGGGGGAATGGCACAAGCTAGGCAGCGCCGGTAAGCGGGAATATCCCATAAAAACCGAGGAAGGCTTGTAGTCGTAGTCTGGTCTGGCCGAGACAATTATCTTCAGAAGCTGGTGCAGCAAAATGCATAAACATCCAAGACTCGTGTTACCAGAATTTGGTTAAATTACACTTGCGATGTCTTTGCTAGCATCTCCCAATACAACTAATGTTGTTTTTGTTGACACAAGGATGTCCTGATTTTAGAAGTACGCTATAGTCTGTTTGATCTATACATGGACCCAGCTTTCCAAAATAAATATTCCAAGTAACAACCATTAGCCTACTTGAAATTATAACCAACTTTATAAAGATGTAGTAGACTCTGTATTCTCGTATTTGGAAGCCTGGGCCAAAATTGACCATGAGTGGTCTGAACATTGCTGGCATGACTGAGGGTGCTTTCACACTGGCGCCCCGGTACCGTTCCCGAGCACACTTGTCCCAAAATGGACCCCAGTTTCGGAACGTTTGATGAGTGTGAACGTTGCGTTGCGTTCTGTTCCGTTCCGTTCCGCGCCCGGGGGCGCAACAGGGAACCGTGACAGGATCCACTTGAAAAGGTGGTCTGGGGAGTGCTTTGGCGTGCCCAGGCACAGAACACTTGCGAATGTGAAAGCCAACCGTTCCGAACCACATAGACAACACACGGGCGAGGATACACTGCAGGCATAGTTCTGCTGACGAGCTGACGAGCAGGGGAGAGGGGGGGGGGGGGGCAATCGTGCTCGGGCGCGGAACGGAACAGAAATCGTGCTCGGGCGCGCAACGGAACGGAACGAAAGCAATCGTTCCCAGTGAGAAAGCCAAACAGCTTGCCACATACTACACTGTTTCAGCTGTCATAGGCAGCCTGGCTGTGTGGACGAGAAGGTGCTGTGTGCTCTTAGGTTTTCATGAATTGTCTAACCCCGTTATATTCCATATTATATATATTCCATTCCCTCTTGTTTTAATGTCATCTTGTGAACTCAAATAAAGCATTCATGTGTGATAGATAGATAGATAAATTTTTATTTCTGTGTCATGCACCATATTCAAAGTGCCCAGCCCGTCTGGGCTTACAAGACACAAATCATTCAAGTTCAACAATACAAACAAATCAACAAACAAGCTACAAAACGCTCAAACATAAACAAGACAGAGTTATATATTCAGATGAACAGCGTGTGTGTGTGTGCGTGTGTGTGTGCGTGTGTGCGTGTGTGTGTGTGCGTGTGTGTGTGTGCGTGTGTGTGTGCGTGTGTGTGTGTGCGCGCGCGCGCGTGTGCATGCGTGTGTGTGCATGTGTGTGTGTGTGCGTGTGTGTGTAGTGGGATGATTTTGATATTCAATTCGATAGCTCTGAAATGGTAAATTGTACAACCTTAGAGAGACGATGCAGCAGTGCAGAATGTCTCGTGTTGTCAGATCAACTCTCACAAAGGCTGTTTGTGAGAGCAAGGCACACCTTATTGTGTTACAATAAGGAGACATAAAGCTGATAAACCTGAGCAATATGATGCGGAGTGACATGATGTGTGCCCTCTATTCCTGTCATGTCGGGAACAAAGCCTGCGACAGAGTACCACTTCACTTCAGTCCTCCACAGATGACAGGACCACCCAAACAATGCTTCTCCTCACAATCACTCATCTCAATGACCATTTTCTCCTCATCTTTTGCTTATTTTTCTATCAGGATAACTTTAACTATAAAAAAAAAAGATTTAAATAAACTGAATTTCTGTGTTCCTAGTATACTGATAACTATAAAACAACTAAAACAATAACTATATAATTATATTTTAGTTTCAATCTCTTTTTTGTTTGTTGCAGAAACAACGATAAAACAGTTTCAACCAATCAAATGAGTTCTAAGAAAGAAGGGGGGGGGGAGAATTTGCGAGCTCATTGCGGTGATGCTTTCCTCAGGAACATACATGTATGTAGTCAAACAAGCAAGCTAACAACCTACATGCTGGAAATGGCAAGTTTTGACCGTGTGGATTGTGCAGGCGGCAGGCCTGCTTGGTTGGTGTATGGTTATAAAGATAACTGGGCATGTTTTCTCTCTCGCTACACCAGAGTGAGAGTAAGTGGAGCCAGACTCTCTCCTGCGCTGGTACAGTGACGTAGGTGTAGGTGACGTAGTGACGTGGTTGGTGCACACCAACATGGGCGGTGAGCGATGTACTCGCTATCGCCCAATCAGCCCTGCCCCGCTGCTACAGCGTGGTTGGCTGCCTTGCTGTATTTCCGTCTTCAATTGGCCGATTTCGAAATGGCCCCTCCTTCCCTCGCTGCCGTCTGTCGCCCACCACCTTGCAAAGCATGCTGGGATACCTGTGCATCAGGACATCGCAAATGACAAGAAGAGAGGAGGGGCCAAAACCGAAATAGACCAATTGAAGACGGAAATACAGCAAGGCAGCCAATCAAGCTGCAGCAGCGGGGCAGGGCTTGACAGGGTGAGTGCGATTACATGCGAGTTGATCGCGTTTGATGAGAAGGGGGTCTGAGAAGTGTGGTGGGGATAATCTGGCAAGTGCGACTAACACCAAAGTGATGTGTCAGCACAGTGTTGTAACTAATTGAAACACTCAACAAAATAATTTAATTCATGCATTTAAACTTCATGCATTGCTATAGTTAGAAAATCACCACGCTGCTTGTTGGATATGGATGTACAGTGCACCAGCCTTGATGGTTGTGTTGGTTGTTGTGGACTATAGCTCACACTCTCCACAGGGATGTCGAGACATATAAGCTACTTCCTGGCTGGATGTACAGTGAGTGCCTTGAGTTGGTTGTGGACTATAGCTCATAGTTCACAGGGATGTTGGGACATATACTATTCTAAGCAATAGTGACAGGCCGTGGTATATGCTCATTATACCACACCTAAGGGTCGTGCTTCGCCCGACGTCGGGCGAAAACACCCTTAGGTTTGGTATAATGAGCATATATCACGGTCTGAAGTGATCTATTGCTTTTATAAAACGGTTACCAAGTATGGCAATATGAAAATTATTATTATTATTATTATTATTTAAATGTCTTAAATCACTGTTTAAAAAATTAGAATAGCAAAAATTAGATAAGCTGAGATAAGCTGTTGATGAGCCCCTCTGTCCCTGAGCCAGAGGGGCTTTAATGAGGGGCTTTAAAGGGACACTCTGCCCATTTTCAACCAGCTTTGTATCATTAGAACATCAGTAGCATATCAGAAAACTGTAAACTGTTTTGAAGTCTGTCATTTTAATTTGACAGTTATTGAGTGTTAAAGTGTGGACCAGTGACATCACATCACTGGTCCACACTAACTCAAATGAATAACTCATTAACTCAAATCAACTCTCAATAACTGTCAAACTAGATGAATGATGAATAGTTTGACAGTTATTGAGAGTTGATTTGAGTTAATGAGTTATTAATTTGAGTTAGTGTGGACCAGTGATGTCACTGGTCCACACTTTAACACTCCATAACTGTCAAATTAAATGACAGACTTCAAAACCGTTTACAGTTTTCTGATATACTACTGATGTTCTAATGATACAAAGCTGGTTGAAAATGGGCGGAGTGTTCCTTTAAGTGATTGGCTCTAGCTGTGGTATATTGGCTGTGGTATATGCTCAATAGACACACAGGGATGTTGGAGAGATATAATTCCACTAAAGCAGTGGCAGTGCACATTGGCAAAAGCATTACATGTGAACAAAGGATGGCACAAATGAAGCCCAGCTCTCAGCGCATAATAAATCATTCAGGGAAAGTAACGGGATTCCCTGAGAAGGACCCTCCCTGTGCTATCTGTCCACAGCATTCTCCAGAGCGCTGATGCCATTTTTCCAGGGAGTTGATTGATGAGGAGGCACGCTTTTTATATGTTTGGCTGCGATCGGCTGAACAGAACCTGCTCTGGAGCAGGTAAGCCACGGTCGTGAGACCAAAGAGCCGTTGTTAAGCTGAAAGATAGCTTGTGACCCATTAATTGTTCTTCATGAGACCGAGCCTTGGTGTGTCTGAGAAAACATCTGTGAAGTCTGTTGTTCGGCATTATCAAAATTCCTCACCATGACAGCTAACAAAACAAGAACATCTTCTTTGATGTCGCTGATTTACATCAGTCAAGATATGAAAAGATGCAAGTGAGAAAGACATGCTCCTTTATCTGTAAGTATGTTTGTTCATGTATTTCTGCACGTCTGGAAATGTAGTGCGTCTGCGTCATTGATGGGTTGTTTGCATTTCAGGCTGCAGAGATATCCTTTGATGAGTCACCTTCATTCTGTCACGCGTGTTGCTGAGAGACAGCGGATGATGCTAACGAAGATCATGATCCATCGTCATGACGATGCACACAAAGGGTTTTTTGATCCTCTCAGCGGGCCTGACAATTATGCAGCAGACATGCTGTCTGCATGTGTCTGTCATTTGACACATCAGCACCGCCGCACAGCTCGCTGACATCTGGAGAGTAAGTGCTGACTGGCTACTAATAACAAAAACAGGCAACTTTAGAAGTTCAGCCTGGCATAATATGCTTAAAGTGCACAGAAAGGGACTTATTTATCAAGCGATTTAGTCCCTTGTATCCACGGGAAACTCACGTTTTGGTACGTTTGAATTGTTTGTATGTTTACATCTGTAAAGTGTATGTGAACGCCACAGTTGCTCTTTTATGTCAAGTAGTCTTTCACGTTTATTGAAAAATGAAACTGGGCGTTAAATAGGCTGCTTTGAGAACATGTCCCGTTTTTGCAAAGAACGAAAAAAAGAAAGAAAGAAAGAAAGAAAGAAAGCAGATTGGCCAGTCCCAAAGTGTAAGAGGCTAATTCCATTGAGCGTGCATGTAGCATGTAGCATGTAACATGGTGAATAGTTTGAGCTGGAACAATGCCAGAGGACCAACACATCCTCAGTAATGGCATCATGGATGCGCTCATTGGTTTGGGGAAGTGCAGCAGTTGATCCATGGCCTCCTCCCTCCCTCCCTCCCTCTGGCAGGCTGTGGCTTTTTTACTGAACACTTTATAATCAAACCACTTTGTTTGAACTTCTTGCATGCTTCTACGAAGATGTAGCTGTGTTCATCTGATCCTTGATCTCCTTCCATATGTCAGCTTCTTGTGGGGTATATAATCCCACTGCTGCTGCTGCTGCTGCAGGAGTATTTATTTGTTGTTTTCTGTTTCCAGCAGCACGGATCTGGATGGGCCCTGTCAGGACGGGCCCTGTCAGGATGGGCCCTGTCAGGATGGGCCCTGTCAGGCACCTGTCCTGTCAAGCACCTGTCCTGTCAGGCACCTGTCCTGTCAGGCACCTGTCGGCTGCATCTGTAGCACAACGGTCATAGCAGCTTCAGCATCTTTGTGTGAAAGGGAATTTAGCAGCAGCTATTTACAAACTTAATAGTGGACTTTTGTCCTTTAGAGATCACCTTGTGTTTTGGCAAGGTTTCTGCATGAATTTAGTTCTTAGAGTTCTACGGCTTTATGCTAATTCCATTTCCTCCCCGAGCTCTGCATGTGTGCCATATCAAACTGAAAATGTCAGAGATAAAGCACAGAGATTTGATTATACCTGGTATGATACCGTACTGCTACTTGTGCCAACTCTTGACATGTCGGCACCTTGATTATCATAATAAAATCCATGGGGAGAAAGGAGATGGTTGAGGAAATACTGTGTTAATAGTGAGTGTTTCCTTTTTACTCCTTTTTTTTTAAAACCTGATAGACTATCTTTCTTTATAAAAGAATCATACATACATTATCTTTCTTTATATCATATCTTTCTTCATAACACATCTTTCCTTATATCAGAATCAAGAAAGCTCAATCTTTTTTAGCCTACTGCCTATATTTTCATCTCTTGACAACTTTAAAGCAGCACGGTGAATTCTCGGTGAGGAGATTTCAACTTCAGACAATCCAAAAAGTCTTTGCATTCTAGTATTGATCCACGTAGATTTAATATCTGGTATTGGATATTTACGGTAGATATGGACATCCCAAGACATTCTGGGATCCCTGGAATGCTTTTTGAGGTTAGACAGTAGTGTTTCAGCACTCTCGAGTTGACACCACTTTGACTATAAGATAAAGGTCCTCTTTCCTTCAAAGAGGTTTGTGGATGTGATGTTTTTGTGTTACGATCTAGGCCTATACACTCAATCACAATAACTCATGAAAACTATCTTACATTTGACCATATTTATTTATCCACCTTTTACCCGGTGAAATATATTTACACTGGGGGATGCATTGATACTGGATATACTGCAGCAATAAACAAGGCAATTCATATGTCCGGATTCAAGATGTTTCTGTTCATAATTGTGACCTGCTCTATCGCATTGACCCCAAAAAACATTTTGAGTTGTATGCCTTGTTAGGAAGTGGAGAATATAAGCTAGAGTTCGAATTTCACAATAATCTTCAGAATGAAAGCAAATCCTTTATTTTAATAAAATCTGGTAAAACCTCTAAAACAGCATAAATTAATGTTCTCATAAAATCACTTTTGAGCCAGTGTGGCATCAAACTGAATTTGTCAGAGCAGGTCATATTTGTAATTTTGCCTGCTTGAATTGAAACAAGGTCTCCATCAAACTAACTTTGAATTTTGGTTTGATTTTTTTTGTTTACAACAGATTTTGTTTAATAATAATAATAATAATTCATTTATTTTATATAGCGATTTTCAAAACCCAAAGACGCTTAACAGTAAAACAAAAGACAAGCAACAGGCAACAGAAACAGGCAACAGGCAACAGGTACAAATAACAGTGGCGGTTCAGGGCAAGGTTGTATGGATAAGCAGAGGAGAGGAAGATAACAGGAGGGAGGGGCAGGGGGAGGAGGGGGGGGGCGGAGGGTGATGGTTTGGAGGAGGTGGTCAGGGGTAGGGGAGGTTGTAAGCTTGGGAGAACAGATAGGTTTTAAGTTGGGTTTTGAAAGTGGGGAGTGAGGGAGAGTCTCGGACGGTCTGGGGGAGGGAGTTCAAAAGTCGGGGTGCGGCGCGGGAGAAATCACCAAAGGTTTTGAGTCTGGATGGGGGGATGATGAGGGTGGCAGTAGAAGAGGATCGGAGTGTACGGGAGGGGCGTGTTTGTTTACAACCGAACATTGTCCTTATTAAATTAAAATATGTCAGTCTGTCTTCTCTACAACCGGTTCCTGAGGGTGGCCTCAGCCAAAGGTCTCTGTGTTGTGTTGTGTTGAATTGACATTCACTCAAATGAAGAAAAACACAGACAGGCTTCGCTTGTGATTTCACACAGATACATTGATTTATTGCTCATTCGTCAAGCGCTTCGGGCCCAGGGGGATATCATACAAGCCCGGTCTCCAATAACTATTCCATCAAATAAACTTGCAACTCATAGATAAAAAATGCTATTACATCATACAAAATAAATAGTGCTAATAAATGTTGCAGTACTGTAGTTCAACTGAATCTAAAGTAAACATGCTATTTATGTAATTGACAATACACATTGTACCAGTGGGAGGCAGGCCTCCCCAGGGGGGCTCCAAACAGTCTCAGGGGAGGCTCAGTGTGTACATTAGTTATTAAATGGAGATCAGAATCCTACAGCTTGTACTTTGTGTGATTTGGTTAAAGAGATAGTTCAGAGATATAGTCGTTTTGGGCGGGGAATTTGTCCCACTTTCCCAGAATCACAAACAAATACTGTAAAAGCTTTCAGACAAACTTGTTTTAATGTATTTGGCGTAGTCTGTGTGTGTGTGTGTGTGTGTGTGTGCGTGCGTGCGTGTGTGGAGCTTTGTCTGAAGGGAGGCCCACAGTCTCAGGCTTTGAAAACCCCTGGTATACACAGTATATAGTGACTATGGTTAGAATTCAACTGATACTGTTCATATAATGTATAATATATTGTAATGCTACGACAGACTCACCTGGGGGGATACAAGCCCAGTCTGTTACCTTATGTCCATGTCCATGGCAAGTCATGGCATGTTAGCACCCATCAGTTCTTTTTAGATTATTTCCTGTTGACACACTTGCGATATTTCTTTCTTCCTCCTGTTCATCTTTTCTCTTTCTTTACCAACTTTGATCTTACGTCTGTAACGTCTTCGGACATCTGTGTCTTTGTGTACATTATATAAAATCCATTCCGGCACTGGAAGCCTATTATGGTGATGTGTGAGCTGGTTTATTTTGAAGTGGAACCGGAGTGGAGCTGAGTGCTTCAAATGGATTCCTTGTTACTGTCACTCTGCTCCTGCTCCAGTCTGCTCACATGCTCTGTATGTGTGTCTGCATGTGCATCATAATATGCACTTTCCATCTCTTCCATTAACCCATTGATACCTGATGCAGCGTATAAGACCGCGAACCGCGTTAACGCGGTTCACGGGCTTAAAGGGATACACACACAAATGAGGGATATACACGCAAATGCTGCATCAGGTATCAATGGGTTAAGGATAAGGATAACACCAGTATGATTTGACTTTCCCACCCCTATTCCCACAGTCTAAACCCACCATTGTATTTACCACAGTCAAACTGTTATTTTCTGATTTAGTGCAGGTTAATCCAGAAATAGGCTGCCTCGAGTAATGTAATCAATCAATAATTTTAAATGAAACAACAACTGTATTTTGCATACTATGCATTTATAACGCCACAATAATTGCCGCTGCAATCTTGTCAAAAGTATTTTCCATTCTGACAAAAGACCAGTACTGAATGTGAAGAGATCATTGCATGTCTCACATATAGACTCTGCCTTGACTTTAGTTTTTCCTCTTCACTGCCACCAGAAGTACGTAACAGTGAAAATAGTCCCCCTTAAGTGCAGTATTTTTCTTTCCGTGTGGCAGTTATGTTAAGATAAAATTACAATAGTCATATAATTGACAGTAAAAGGATGGATTATGTTAGTCAAGGTAGCAGTGTGTTTCTCAGCTGGTTTAAATAAAATAATAATAATAATGGGCCTATGAGAGGTAAGGCAAGTGTGCAGTAGAACATTCACTAGCTTCTGACTGTGGCAAATACATCAATGCGCTTACACTCTTCACAGACACTAATGGTGATAGCAACAAAATAAAATGACATTGCTTCTATCCTTTAAGGAGATGTGTGTGAAAATGTCCCCGGCCAGCCAGTGATGTCTGTGGGCTCCTATAATACCCGGGAGCCCCTTATCCGCCTGTGGCATGTGGCGTTCTTGTGCTTTAGGCTAATTGATGATGCTGGCAGGTAGAAGGTCCCAGCGGGGCCTTGTGTGAGCTGGGGATCCAATATTATGTCTGACAGATACGGGCACAGCTAACCTGGAACCTGCTATTACTGGTGACACCACACCACACATATGGAACAGTGGCTATAATAACTAAGCAGACCCCCATGAGACCGGGGAGCCTGTGATGGAGGGGACACTGGGAGGAAAGTGTGTTATTTTTATTTAAATCACACAAACTGCTGCTTTGGGATACGAGGGATGAATTGAAGCAAAGGTCCATCAGTTTTTGGTAATGGGACATTGGAGATGAGGGAGACGGATGTTGTGTTGTTGGATTGCAGTCAACAATGGAGATCAAGTGTGTGTACAGGTGTGTATTCTGCATCACGGTCCATTTTGCTTCCACGGTCCACGGTGCTTCTTTGGTCGTGTCATTCTGTCAGGATGAGGTGCGGTGAGGTGGTGTCATTCTGTCAGGATGAGGTGTGGTGAGGTTGTGTCATTCTGTCAGGATGAGGTGTGGTGAGGTGGTGTCATTCTGTCAGGATGAGGTGTGGTGAGGGGGTGTCGTTCTGTCAGGATGAGGTGTGGTGAGGTGGTGTCATTCTGTCAGGATGAGGTGTGGTGAGGTGGTGTCATTTTGTCAGGATGAGGTGTGGTGAGGTGGTGTCATTCTGTCAGGATGAGGTGTGGTGAGGTGGTGTCATTCTGTCAGGATGAGGTGTGGTGAGGTGGTGTCATTCTGTCAGGATGAGGTGTGGTGAGGTCGTGTCATTCTGTCAGGATGAGGTGTGGTGAGGTGGTGTCATTCTGTCAGGATGAGATGTGGTGAGGTGGTGTCATTCTGTCAGGATGAGATGTGGTGAGGTGGTGTCATTCTGTCAGGATGAGATGTGGTGAGGTGGTGTCATTCTGTCAGGATGAGGTGTGGTGAGGTGGTGTCATTCTGTCAGGATGAGGTGTGGTGAGGTCGTGTCATTCTGTCAGGATGAGGTGTGGTGAGGTGGTGTCATTCTGTCAGGATGAGGTGTGGTGAGGTGGTGTCATTCTGTCAGGATGAGATGTGGTGAGGTGGTGTCATTCTGTCAGGATGAGATGTGTTGAGGTGGTGTCATTCTGTCAGGATGAGATGTGGTGAGGTGGTGTCATTCTGTCAGGATGAGGTGTGGTGAGGTGGTGTCATTCTGTCAGGATGAGGTGTGGTGAGGTCGTGTCATTCTGTCAGGATGAGGTGTGGTGAGGTGGTGTCATTCTGTCAGGATGAGGTGTGGTGAGGTGGTGTCATTCTGTCAGGATGAGATGTGGTGAGGTGGTGTCATTCTGTCAGGATGAGATGTGGTGAGGTGGTGTCATTCTGTCAGGATGAGATGTGGTGAGGTGGTGTCATTCTGTCAGGATGAGGTGTGGTGAGGTGGTGTCATTCTGTCAGGATGAGGTGTGGTGAGGTGGTGTCATTCTGTCAGGATGAGATGTGGTGAGGTGGTGTCATTCTGTCAGGATGAGATGTGTTGAGGTGGTGTCATTCTGTCAGGATGAGATGTGGTGAGGTGGTGTCATTCTGTCAGGATGAGGTGTGGTGAGGTGGTGTCATTCTGTCAGGATGAGGAGCGGTGAGGTGGTGTCATTCTGTCAGGATGAGGTGTGGTGAGGTGGTGTCATTCTGTCAGGATGAGGAGCGGTGAGGTGGTGTCATTCTGTCAGGATGAGATGTGGTGAGGTGGTGTCATTATGTCAGGATGAGGTGTGGTGAGGTGGTGTCATTCTGTCAGGATGAGATGTGGTGAGGTGGTGTCATTCTGTCAGGATGAGGAGCGGTGAGGTGGTGTCATTCTGTCAGGATGAGATGTGGTGAGGTCGTGTCATTCTGTCAGGATGAGGTGTGGTGAGGTGGTGTCATTCTGTCAGGATGAGGTGTGGTGAGGTGGTGTCATTCTGTCAGGATGAGGTGTGGTGAGGTGGTGTCGTTCTGTCAGGATGAGGTGTGGTGAGGTGGCGTCATTCTGTCAGGATGAGGTCTGGTGAGGTGGTGTCATTTTGTCAGGATGAGGTGTGGTGAGGTGGTGTCATTCTGTCAGGATGAGGTGTGGTGAGGTGGTGTCATTCTGTCAGGATGATGTGTGGTGAGGTGGTGTCATTCTGTCGGGATGAGGTGTGGTGAGGTGGTGTCATTCTGTCAGGATGAGGTGTGGTGAGGTGGTGTCATTCTGTCAGGATGAGGTGTGGTGAGGTGGTGTCATTCTGTCGGGATGAGGTGTGGTGAGGTGGTGTCATTCTGTCAGGATGAGGTGTGGTGAGGTCGTGTCATTCTGTCAGGATGAGATGTGGTGAGGTGGTGTCATTCTCTCAGGATGAGGTGTGGTGAGGTTGTGTCATTCTGTCAGGATGAGGTGTGGTGAGGTCGTGTCATTCTCTCAGGATGAGGTGTGGTGAGGTCGTGTCATTCTGTCAGGATGAGGTGTGGTGAGGTTGTGTCATTCTGTCAGGATGAGGTGTGGTGAGGTCGTGTCATTCTGTCAGGATGAGGTGTGGTGAGGTGGTGTCATTCTGTCAGGATGAGGTGTGGTGAGGTCGTGTCATTCTGTCAGGATGAGGTGTGGTGAGGTCATGACGTTCTGTTAGGATGAGGTGTGGTGAGGTCGTGTCGTTCTGTCAGAATGAGGTGTGGTGAGGTGGTGTCATTCTCTCAGGATGAGGTGTGGTGAGGTTGTGTCATTCTGTCAGGATGAGGTGTGGTGAGGTCGTGTCATTCTGTCAGGATGAGGTGTGGTGAGGTCATGACGTTCTGTTAGGATGAGGTGTGGTGAGGTCGTGTCGTTCTGTCAGAATGAGGTGTGGTGAGGTGGTGTCATTCTCTCAGGATGAGGTGTGGTGAGGTTGTGTCATTCTGTCAGGATGAGGTGTGGTGAGGTGGTGTCATTCTCTCAGGATGAGGTGTGGTGAGGTCATGACGTTCTGTTAGGATGAGGTGTGGTGAGGTCGTGTCGTTCTGTCAGGATGAGGTGTGGTGATCGAGGACCCAAATGCAGGAACACGAAAGGCAGCAGGCAAGAGTCAGGAACAAAAAGGTTTTAATTCTCAAAAAGAAAAAATACACGGAGGGATTTGAGAGCGACACGCAGGGAGCAGAAAGGAAATACATAAATGGTCAGAGCCGGTCGGTCAGAGCCAATGGCAGAGCTTGCAGGGAGTGGAAAAGGGATTTTCTTTCGTTGCCGACCGGAGTCCCTTGAGTTCCGGTTATTCATGCATTCAAACAAGCCTGCCCCCAGAGGTTAGAGAAAGAAAATCGCCTTTTTTTTCTCGCCACTTTACATTCAATCTGAGAACCGATGGGTTCCCAGATTGAATGTAAAGTGGCTCTACTGTACTGTAAGTCATAACTTTACCTAGGGTAAAACTGAACAAAGGGTAAATTGTTACATAACAGAAAACCTGTCATCCATTATGATTGATACATGGCCTACCAGAGCACGATTAAGTGTGATATGTAAAATGTTAACAGGCTGGGGAGCTGCATTAAACGACAGAGAGATGAGATTGGACTACGCTAAACTACTCCAGTTTCTATTAGTTTTGCAACATGCTGCATATTTGGCCATTGCCACAGCATTATGTTACTGTACGTTGTTATAGCCGACGGCAAACAGCTTACAACATCAACACTCACCAGAAATCACTTTCTGTGACAAACCCATCAGATCTGATGAGCTAATGATCTCATTATCTAAACATGTGTCTCTCTCTGCTCACAATTTCCCAGCTGAAAAATAGGCTTTATCAATGTGAGTGATTTCCGCTTATGTGTGCAAGAATTTGCCAGCAGCAGCCGTCACAGTATGGCCGGCGCTGCGGAGACGTTAACTGGCTGTGCACACACACAAAACAAAACAAAAATGGCTGTGCACACACTTGGAGTTCTGAGTTCCTCTTTGCGTTTGACAGCTCATGCTATAAATGATGTGCCGATGATTCATTGTAGTGTTTAAATTCTCTATTCAAGATTCAAGATTTATTTGCCATGTCAACAAGTTGATTGGGATTTTGTCTTTAGTGAGCTCACATACAAAGACAAGCAGATAAAGTCATGCATTCACACAATAGAAAACAACAATGGAAAGAGCATGATTTGACAATTCTGCATCGTAAGACATTACTGCAACGCTGTAAACACCACAGGAAGGAGAAGGGGGGAGCAGCAACACTATATACTGTAGTGTTTAAAGTGCAATGTAGGCCCCTGGAAAGTGCTACAAGTGCATTATCTGAATTGTACAGTTGTGTGTTAGATGAAGCGTGGCTGGCTGGCTGCTAACAGAGTAAGGAGAATGAGACCCCCTGACTCATTGGTTCATATAGATTTTGTTTGCATTCCATCTTTACCTTTCTCTCTCTACCTTCTCAGCTGTGGACATTATGGTCCACAGGCTACAGCTTGATGGTCATTGGTGGGATACAGCTTCAGCTGGGACCAGTAGGTGTTTGGGTTTTTTTTTAACCAGGGGGATGGCCCCCCTCCCTCCACACCTCTGCACGCCTCAGAAGCGCAGCGTTTTGCCTACCCGGTTTTATTGACTTGATCAGATTTTGTTGATTTGGTCATTTCTCCATGATTTGTGCATGCATACAGTACCATGGGTATAGGCTACGTAAAATGGTTTCTCTCTTTTGTTGGTCTGTTTTAATTGTGTTTGTTCATCGTTTTATTTTGACAGTATTTGCCAGATGCTCTATGCCGTTCCTGTATGACTTCTAAGTTCCTGCCCAGCTCGATCGGCTCTGTGCAGCTTGACGCAGTTGATTCCACCAGACTCGCCTGCAGCAGGTTTCAGAAATGTCCCAAGCATCTAATAATGCCTATTTTTCAAAAACATACCGTTGTTTTGACGGTATCAACTTGACCTCGAATTACGTAACTGCAGCAGCGGTCAGAGTGGGCGTGGTCAGTGCAGGATCATTTTTGCAGGTTAACAGGGGGGGGTGCGTTTTGGTCATTGCTAATTTGGGGGGGGGGGGGTTTGGTCATTTTGTTAACAAGGGGGAGGATGACATCGCCTTCACCCCCTTTACAAACCGCCTACTGGCTGGGTCACGTTAACGTTACTGTACAGTAGCACAACGGGGGAAACTGTGCTGTGAACTCGGCACCACAGATGCGTTCTTTGTACTTTACAAGACCCACAAACGCTTCAAGTTGACACATGTGTATAATAGCAGCTTGTAACTCGTGGCTCATTCCCCCACAGTTCAACTAAATGCCATTGTAACGACATTACCAGCCGGCTCAGCCCCAATATAAGACCCTGCAGCTGCTGCTGCTGCTGTGTAAGTGACAAATGTCTCCAAGTATACTGCTGCAGTGCACACAGTTTCAGCACCCTCCAGTCCAAGCTCATAGTTCCATCAAGAATTTCAACAGCCATTTTTACTTTAATATTATTTTTACCATTCAGGAAAACTAGGACATGAGACTTTTTATTAAAAAAAAATTGTACTGTACACAAAATGTTTGCAGGGGACCCAGATGCAAATCAGGAGCTCAGAACCTGAAAGGAAGTTAGATTACCTTCTCGCTCGATTGGAATTGTTCCTTGTTTGTTTTTTGTTTGTTTTTTGTTTTTCATCCCTCTTTGGTCTTAATGAAAGACTGACAGGTTTTCACAATACTGAGAGTCTTTCTCTGATTACAGTAGAGAGAGAAAGGGGATCGGTTAAGTACACTTTAACTTAACAACTTAAAGAGGACATTAAACATTGAATCATATGACTAGTTGACTTGCATTTCACCTAAAAAAAGACAGGACTGCTTTCAAGTTGGAAATGTACCTAGTTTTGCTATAGAAAGATGAACAACATTTCACCTTTTCGCCAACTGCGGCACTCCTTGATGACATCACTAGGGTGGCTGTACAGCACAGTACAGTACAGTACAGTACAGTACAGTAGAGTACAGGCTAGTTAAGTGTTGGTATTAAGTATTTTTAATTCTAACAGGCTCACAGCATATGCTGTTGTGTTTCTGACTTGGATTGTGGTTGTTTTGATTCATCAAAACATTCAAAATCCTTACTGCTGTACTGTACAGCCACCCTAGTGATGTCATCAAGCAGCGCCCTAGTTCGCAAAAAGATGAAATGTTGTTCATCTTTCTAGCAAATCTAGGTCACATGACATGATCAAATGTTTCATGACCTCTTTAAGTCTTTTATTGGTCCATATTTTATATGGAAGTGCATTATTGCATGCATTATGCATTATTCAAATAGAAAGATCTGTAAAATGGCCATGTAATCCTACATTTGAATTTAAATTGGCCATTTGTATGTGCAGTTTTTGGCTCAAAATGACATTTCAAATTCAATAATGTCATTTGCATTTGACATTTCCTTAACTAGTATTGACATTTTATTTAAACACAGATTTGCACGCATGGTGAAATCAGCGCAGTGGCGAGTGTTTTACATTTTGCCACCTTTACAGCACAATATTGTCTTTGATCATGAAAAGTAAAATACCCTATTTCCAATTTAGATCGATCATTTGAAAAAAGATAAACCTCTCTGTTTAAATGAAATGTCAATACTGGTATAGCAAATGTCGGTAACACTTTACAATACTGTAACACAAAAATTGGGTAGTTACTAAGGAACGAGTCAGGAACAAACCATTAGTTCATGATTAGTTCATGAATAGTTAATAGGTAGTTCCTTAATGGTAGTTACTTAAGAACTGACCATTAGTTACCATGTTAACGAACCAGTAAGTAATGATTACTTCCTTAAAAAAAAAAAAAAAAAACTTTTTTTTCTTTCGCTAGTTCATGAGTAGTTAATGGGTAGTTCCTTAATGACCCTTAATGGTAGTTCCTTAAAGATCCTTAATGGTAGTTACTTAAGAACTGACCATTAGTTACCATGTTAATGAACCAGTAAGTAATGATTACTTCCTTAATTTTTTTCCGCTAGTTCATGAGTAGTTAATGGGTAGTTACTTAAGAACAGACTATTAGTTACCATAGTTGTTACTAGGGAATTAATCATTACTTCGTGATTACTTTACCATTAGTTACCATGTCTGTGCCCCCTCAAGTAAAGCAGGCCATCATACTTAGTTGTTACTAGGGAATTCATCATTAGTTCATGATTAGTTACCATGTTTGTGCCCCCTCAAGTAAAGCAGGGCTTCATACTTAGTTGTTACTAGGGAATGCATCATTACTTAATCATTATCTTACCATTAGTTACCATCACCCTACCTATAACAAATAAATACAAGAGTTGTTCCAGGTGAGGTTTGAACCCTTGGCCCCAAGAACGCAAGATTATTAGTCTCTACCAAATGAGCTATCTGTTTGTTATAGGGTAGGGTGATGGTAACTAATGGTAAGATAATCATGAAGTAATGATGCATTTCCTAGTAACAACTAAGTATGTAGCCCTGCTTTACTTGAGGGGGAACAAATATGTAAGTAATCATGAAGTAATCATGAACTAATGATTAATTCCCTAGTAACAACTAAGCATGCAGCCCTGCTTTACTTGAGGGGGCACAGTAACTAATAATAAAGTACTCATTAACTAATGATTAATTCCCTAGTAACAACTATGGTAACTAATAGTCTGTTCTTAAGTAACTACCCATTAACTACTCATGAACTAGCAGAAACAAATTAAGGAAGTAATCATTACTTACTGGTTCGTTAACATGGTAACTAATGGTCAGTTCTTAAGTAACTACCATTAAGGATATTTAAGGAACTAACATTAAGGGTCATTAAGGAACTACCCATTAACTACTCATGAACTAGTGAAATAAAAAATAAAAGATATATATATTTTTAAGGAAGTAATCATTACTTACTGGTTCGTTAACATGGTAACTAATGGTCAGTTCCTAAGTAACTACCATTAAGGAACTACCTATTAACTATTCAGGAACTAATCATTAACTATTCATGAACTAATGGTTAGTTCCTGACTAGTTCCTCAATAACTACCCATTTTTTGTGTTACAGTATTGTAAAATGTTACCCAAATGTCTAATGCAAATGATCATTAAATATAGATTTTAATTTTGAGCCAAAAATTGCACACACACACACACACGTGGCACATTTAAATTCAAATGTAAGATTACATGGCCATTTTACATCTTATTACATTAACATTTGAATTCTGCATGTGATATGAGGGATCTTGTAGCAAGAGCGACTTCTTTCCAATATGTGATTTCACATTACTCCAATCCCTTCAATCAGCCATGATTCAGCATGTGAAATATCTCTCTGCTCTGCATCGCTGCTCTGATTTATGCCCACAGTGATTACAAGTTAATTCCTATATAAAACGATGAATTACAGATTTAGCACAGTAGATTAGGCTCACGCCTAATTGATTATGAGTAACATTTGAATATGTTACTGTTCATAGCAAATGGGACATTACAGTAATGGGCTCCCCTTTGTCTTTGCTTTTTGCCTCTCCCTCTCTCTCTCTCTGTCCTCTCTCTATCTCTCTCTCTCAATTCATTTGAATACACTTTATTGGCATGAATCTTAAAATTAATGATATTGCCAAAGCTTTGTCGTTAATGCTTCCTCTTTGTGTGTGTGTGTGTGTGTGTGTGTGTGTGTGTGTGTGTGTGTGTGTGTGTGTGTGTGTGTGTGTGTTATTGAGGTCTATAGGTATTTTTTGTTTAGATCTTAATATGTTGTTGATGGGTGCTCTGCTAATCTATGTCCATGTTTAAATTGGACATAAATTACAGCCCTATCTCACACCACCATGTCCCCCCCCCCCCCTCCTCTCTCCGATCTGTTCATGTGTCCTCCATGGTGGCAGCAAAGGGCTTGGTGCTGGTCATGGCCTGCGTGGCAGTGTGCCAAATTAAATCAGTCAGTAACTGTCAGTGTCACACTCGATGTGGAACCATCCAAAAGACATGAAGGCCAGTAAAGCTCGGGCACAGCAGTCAAATCACATGACCCCTGGGTTTTCCTACAGTTACCATAGTGTCCTCTACAGAGAGGGTGGCGTCAGCGGAGGACCAAAATGCAAGACTCATTAGCCAATGAACAGCCAGGAATGGGTCTCGCGCTACTTTTGCATGCTAAAATAAAGCTGATAATGTACAATTTGATTCAAGGGGGGGAAAACCCTTTCAGAGTACAACACAAACTATCTATTTTGCTGCAACTCGACAGTGCTGCTTAATCCAGGACCTTACTTCCTGGAACTCTTGATAGTAAAAAACTGGTCCATAGGAGTGAATGGAGATGTCGGGACTCTTCTATCTACATGGCTCTGAGTTAACAGTAAAGCTTGGGCACAGCAGTCAGATCACATGACCTCTGGGTTTTCCGACAGCTTCCTGCCCTCAGGTAAGTTTTAAGAATAAACTGTCCAGGATTGTGTCAATGGCAGCAAAGTAGTGGGTAAAGCCCAAAAGCCCTTCACTCAACTTTTAAAGGACGAGGAAGAAGGTGAGGAGTATCCTCATGGCAGATAGCTCCCATCCTTTATTCAGCCAGTTTCAGCCTCTGAGCTCTGGGATGTGCTACTCAAATGTATTTAAGAAGTCCTTCATCCCAAGTGCCATTAGTATTCTAACTCCACAAAGTGACCGACAAGATTTCAACTACAGACATTGACATGAATTTGCTTTTAATGTGGAATGTAACCCTGTCTATATAATGTTCTGTCTTACTAACTGCCTGCTGGCTTCCTATGTTGTTGTTTTTTGTGTTTGGTGAGCCAAAGACAATGTTCTATTCTATTCTATTCTATTCTATTCTATTCTATTCTATTCCCAAACTACTCAAAGTTTTTGCCCCAGGATCATAGGAGTGATCACTCACACTGCAAGAGAAATGAGAAGCAAAGCAGAAGGACTTTTGACTGACCTTGCCTGAGCACTATGGGAGTAACAGAGATTATTTGTTCATTCAATACCTGCTGAGAAATAAAACTTGTCAAAATTCTGAATGCACTTGACTTGCACCTCTGGACACTCTGTGCGTGTGTGTGTGTGTGTGTGTGTGTGTGTGTGTGTGTGTGTGTGTGTGTGTGTGTGTGCGTGCGTGCGTGCGTGCGTGCGTGCGTGCGTGTGTGTGTGTGTGTGTATGTGTGTGTCTGTGTGTGCATGCATGCGTGTGTGTGTGTCTGTGCAACAAAGCCAACAGGTGTTTCTCAGGTAAGTTTGAATCTTGTTCAGATAGGGGGGTGGAACGCTCCGTCAATTCTCAAATCAACTTGTAGACAGCGAGAAATATGCTTTTTAATTCATCTTTGATAAGCAGCTCCAGCAGTGGCTTATGGAGCAGCTCCCAAAGATCATAACAAAACAGCTTCCTCATAATATGTCTGCATATCAACAGCACAGGCGTCAGTAGGAAACCAGGGGCAGCATGGAGGCAACATTTGCATGTGTTGGTGGTTCCTCGACATCCACACTTCTTCTATTCTCAGGAATCTTCTGTCACTAGTGGACTTCAGAGCGTGTGTTTGCTCATGGTGTCAACAGTCTCGCTCTGTAAGATCTGGTAGAGATGTTCAGTGAGGCCAAAAATGGAGTCGGAAAACCAAGTCAATTTGATCCAGTTTTAAGGCAGTGGTCTGTGTCCAACCCGGCTCTGTCTGTCATAATCCTGTCAAAAGCAACGCAGTGATGCATGTTCCTCACAAACAGCATAGAACACTTTTTAACTTCCATCTGACTAACATTCTTTTTGCATTCTGTAGCCTACTGTATATCACTTGTACTTTGTACCAAAAACCGAGTTTAGTTAGCATAAGAGTGAATAAACTCTGCATAGAGTAGGCACAGTGTGATTTCACAAAAACCTGTACTCGACCTCCCTGCCCACACATGCAGCTTGCCCCATCGGCTTGGCAATTACATAAGTCAATGTGCAGGACTGTACCTCTTACTTCCTCTCATCAGCAGCAGTGATAGCCTCTGCATCCTGGTCAGAGCGTGCATATAAAAACACAATTAGGACGTCATTGAAACTTCTTTTTTTTTCGTAAGTATTCCAAATTTGACCTTATAAAATTGCTATAGGTCTCTAACTGCAAAGTCTATGCTCACTTGTTAATTTAACAGCCGCTTGAAATTGCCACTGATGTTGACCAGCTGGCGGACGAGACAGCAGAGCACAGCTGTGCACAGGGCGCATGTGCACACACACATACACACACACACACACACACACACACACACGCACGCACACACACACCCGCATGCATACACACACACATGCACACACGCACGCGCACACACACACACACACACACACACACACACACATCTTTGGATCCAAAACGATCATAGGAATGTCTGTGGGGCACACTGGTGATTTTGCATGATACTTATAGAGACTTGGTTACATTGTTGCACGTTCTTGCATCACTCATGACTCGCAGGAATCTGGCTGATGGAACTTGAATCATTTGCTTCTTCATAATGGAACTATGGTATTTGTTTTACAGGAGTTCTTGTTATTTTTGCTGTGAAAACGATCATCACGAGGAAACAAAACCTGAGGCAGTTTTGAAACGACTATACAATTTGTCTCTTGTTAAATCTGGCCTCCTTTGATTTTTGCTTTGGGAGACACTCGTATATTTACACATCTGGACTGAAAGTAATGGACATTTTGTGTAGCTCAAATAAGGCACACAGTGCAATACAGTACAGTACAGTACAGTACAGAACAGTACAGTACAGTACAGTACAGTACAGAACAGTACAGTACAGTACAGTACAGTACAGAACAGTACAGTACAGTACAGTACAGCACAGTACAGTACAGTACAGAACAGTACAGTACAGCACAGTACAGTACAGTACAGAACAGTACAGTACAGTACAGAACAGAACAGTACAGTACAGTATAGTAGTACAGTACAGTACAGAACAGAACAGTACAGTACAGTACAGCACAGTACAGTACAGTACAGAACAGAACAGTACAGTACAGTATAGTAGTACAGTACAGTACAGAACAGAACAGAACAGAACAGTACAGTACAGTACAGTACAGTACAGTACAGTACAGAACAGTACAGTACAGAACAGTACAGTACAGTACAGCACAGTACAGTACAGTACAGTACAGAACAGAACAGTACAGTACAGTACAGTACAGTACAGAACAGTACAGTACAGAACAGAACAGTACAGTACAGTATAGTAGTAGAGTACAGTACACAATTACAGAATGAACAAACCTTTCTAAGACATGCTGGACCAGGATGGAGAAGGCCAGTGGGATTTCCATGTGGCCAGAGAGAGAATTAGAAAGAATAGTTTAGTTTTTGGCATGAAAAAAGATCATTTAGCCTATTCTGATGAAAAAAAGAGTCACAAAAAGCCTATACTTGTAATTTTTCTGGTAACTCCATCCATGAATGTAGACGTCAGTGACATTTTAATCTGTCCATTAAAGTGGTAAAGGTTCTGGGATGGTTCTAATAAAAACCTGATATAACTGCTTCAACAGCAGTCTCACATTGTTGTCCTTCTCTTCGTATGACTCAGCAGCAACAGCCTCAATCTTTTT
>NC_139629.1:21505957-21515957 GCF_964638095.1 Poromitra crassiceps | reverse complement strand
CAGGTCAGAGACTGTCTTTCTAGCCACAGTGCATCTGAGTGCACAGACAGGTCCCAGGTCAGAGACTGCCTGTCTTTCTAGCCACAGTGTATCTGAGTGCACAGACAGGTCCCAGGTCAGAGACTGTCTTTCTAGCCACAGTGCATCTGAGTGCACAGACAGGTCCCAGGTCAGAGACTGCCTGTCTTTCTAGCCACAGTGTATCTGAGTGCACAGACAGGTCCCAGGTCAGAGTCTGCCTGTCTTTCTAGACACAGTGTATCTGAGTGCACAGACAGGTCCCAGGTCAGAGACTGTCTTTCTAGCCACAGTGTATCTGAGTGCACAGACAGGTCCCAGGTCAGAGTCTGCCTGTCTTTCTAGCCACAGTGCATCTGAGTGCACAGACAGGTCCCAGGTCAGAGACTGTCTTTCTAGTCACAGTGTATCTGAGTGCACAGACAGGTCCCAGGTCAGAGACTGTCTTTCTAGTCACAGTGTATCTGAGTGCACAGACAGGTCCCAGGTCAGAGACTGTCTTTCTAGCCACAGTGTATCTGAGTGCACAGACAGGTCCCAGGTCAGAGTCTGCCTGTCTTTCTAGCCACAGTGCATCTGAGTGCACAGACAGGTCCCAGGTCAGAGACTGTCTTTCTAGTCACAGTGTATCTGAGTGCACAGACAGGTCCCAGGTCAGAGACTGTCTTTCTAGTCACAGTGTATCTGAGTGCACAGACAGGTCCCAGGTCAGAGACTGTCTTTCTAGCCACAGTGCATCTGAGTGCACAGACAGGTCCCAGGACGGAGGCTGTCTCGTGATTCATGCGCAGACATGAACAGACTGAGATGGAGAATGACCTGCTTACTTCCATACATCTCCTCATCCTGCACGGCTGACTGCCCAGCAACCTCCCAGGCCGTCCGTGGTCAGGAGTCCACCACGGTCAGGAGTCCACCAGCACGGTCAGGAATCCACCAGCACAGTCAGGAGTCCACCAGCATGGTCAGGAATCCACCAGCACAGTCAGGAGTCCACCAGCGGTCAGGAGTCCACCACCACGGTCAGGAATCCACCAGCACGGTCAGGAGTCCACCACCACGGTCAGGAATCCACCAGCACGGTCAGGAGTCCACCACCACGGTCAGGAATCCACCAGCACGGTCAGGAGTCCACCAGCGGTCAGGAGTCCACCAGCACGGTCAGGAGTCCACCAGCACAGTCAGGAGTCCACCACCACGGTCAGGAATCCACCAGCACAGTCAGGAGTCCACCAGCAGTCAGGAGTCCACCAGCACAGTCAGGAGTCCACCAGCACAGTCAGGAGTCCACCAGCACAGTCAGGAGT
Source organism: Poromitra crassiceps (assembly GCF_964638095.1). Taxonomy (NCBI): domain Eukaryota; kingdom Metazoa; phylum Chordata; class Actinopteri; order Beryciformes; family Melamphaidae; genus Poromitra; species Poromitra crassiceps. The sequence continues at coordinate 21,514,632 of NC_139629.1, read as the reverse complement.
CCACCAGCACAGTCAGGAGTCCACCAGCACAGTCAGGAGTCCACCAGCACAGTCAGGAGTCCACCAGCACAGTCAGGAGTCCACCAGCGGTCAGGAGTCCACCAGCACAGTCAGGAGTCCACCAGCACAGTCAGGAGTCCACCAGCGGTCAGGAGTCCACCAGCACAGTCAGGAGTCCACCAGCGGTCAGGAATCCACCAGCACAGTCAGGAGTCCACCAGCGGTCAGGAGTCCACCAGCACAGTCAGGAGTCCACCAGCGGTCAGGAATCCACCACCACAGTCAGGAGTCCACCAGCGGTCAGGAGTCCACCACCACAGTCAGGAGTCCACCAGCGGTCAGGAGTCCACCAGCGGTCAGGAGTCCACCAGCACAGTCAGGAGTCCACCAGCACAGTCAGGAGTCCACCAGCACAGTCAGGAGTCCACCAGCACAGTCAGGAGTCCACCAGCACAGTCAGGAGTCCACCAGCGGTCAGGAGTCCACCACCACAGTCAGGAGTCCACCAGCGGTCAGGAGTCCACCAGCGCGGTCAGGAGCGCACCACCTCGCCCGCTTGTTGTATCACACACACGCCCGCGGTGCAATCAGACGTGATGCGGGGAGAGAGCGGCCGTGCTCATTGGAGACAGCTGCTCGATAATGCACATAAGAAAAGAAGCTGCTCACTGCACATGCATTATACATGAGCTGTGGGTGACTGACTGCTACAGTCATGGGGATTAGATGTTTTCTGTTTCCCCTCCTCTGTCTGTTCCTCTCTCCTTCTCACTTCCTCTCTTCTCCTCACTGTTTCAAGTCCCCGGCTAATCTCGGAAAATCGACATCGCATCAAACGGCACAGTAACTTCTGGAATGCATGTTGTTAGCTTTAAGCACTCTCACTATAGCAGCCCTTCAGCTGGAGAGGGGCATGATAGGGGGGAAAGGTGTGCTAAATTACTGATTCTATTCCTCTGGATTTTGGGTGGAGGGTGATGGGGTGGGTTGAGTACCTCTCCAGGCACACAATGGCCTCATCCGTCTTCTTTGCTTTCCTTTCAGCTCTGATTAAATGAGTGTGATGGATCGTACCATCATTAGGGAGACTGAGGGCTGGCGGATGGGAGACACCACAAATCAGGTTTATGGGGGAAGAGCGCGGAGTGGCAGTGACAGCTTTACAGCTCCCGTGATATTAATGGAGTGGACCGTTCTACATTAGCCGGGCCCCGCAGTCTTTTTCCGGGTCAGATGTATGGTAACCGGGCTCGTTATGGATCTCTGGGCCCCGGGCTATGAGGCTCTCCAATGGTACGCGGTACACCTTACTCAGCACAACCCTACCTGTCCACAAGGGAGTGCAAGTCTCTCCGCACCAGCCTCTCTCTGCATTCATCATTCGTTAATGTTGACCCACTGCCGGAATACCTGAATAACATCTAACCGTAACGAGTGTAGACAGCCTGGGATGTACCATTAATTTGCAATGACGGGGGGGAAAAGTCGCTTTTTGGTTACTGTTTCGCAACACGTTTCTCGCAACCCAAACTCCCTGCTGCTCCTGAACGCCACTAATGAGAGTACGGAATGCTTCAGTGGTAGCGTGAAATGGTGACCCGCAGTAAACAGCGAAAACTGAGTGCGTATCTTCTCCACTCGAGTAGGTGCAAACAATGCCATGAGGGAAGAGTCAAGAGTGTCAGCCTCCTCCAGATGGTGCTCCTTCCATGCAGTCTCACTCACCCTGATGTGGGTTTTCTTACTTTTTGCACAGTTGGTGTTTTCGGTTTGGATTATTATGCTTATCACTTAGTGTGTGTGTGTGTGTGTGTGTGTGTGTGTGGGGGGGGGGGGGGGGGGGGGGGGGGGGGGGGTTGTTCTAGAGAGCACAACACACAGAGAGATTAACAGCAGTCAGTCCCATGTCCTGAGAATTTCACTCCAACTCATATATAAGCTCTTGTTCAAATCTCTGCTGGGTTTCTCTCTTTCTCTCTCTGTTGAATTGAGCAGCAGTCAAAGCAGAGCTGTTACTGCTCTCTAACTACCAAGATAAGTGCTCTTCATCCAGCCGGTACAGAATGTACACTACGCTAGCCACAATGTCAATTGCACGGTGAGAAAAAGAGATAAAAAACACCTGCACCTTTTACTTATCTGATGTAAAATTGCCAAGCAGATGCTTTGCTGAACACGTTTAACATTTTTATAAGCTTTTATCTCCCCACTTTGTCACAAGTCTACACTCTTTGCATTGCAATGGGATAATAATTATGCATTATATTACAGTCATTATCTTGCCTCATTTCGATGTAAAAGTCAGTCTTATTCCTAACCCATCCCCCCCCCCCCCCCCCCCCCACCCCAAATTGTACTTGGCCAATTCCCCCTGCAGTCCCGGTCGTTGCTCCACCCTCTCTGCCGATCTGGGGAGAGTTTTAGACTAGCACATGCTTCCTCCGATACTTGTGCAGTCGCCAGCCGCTTCTTCTCACCTGACAGCGAGGATTTTCACCCTCCGGAAGTAGCGTGTGGGAGGATCACGCTATTCCCCCCAGTTCCCCTCCTCCCCGAAACATGCGCCCTGACCGACCAGAGGAGGCACTAGTGCGGCGACCAGGACACATACCCAGCCTACCCTTAATCCAGCTTCCCACGCGCAGACACGGCCAATGCCTGTATCGACGTTTTGACCAAGCCGGAGGTAACACGGGGGCTCGAACCTGCGACCCTTGTGTTGGTAAGCTGGATAAAATCACGAATCTTTTATTAGCAGCATGAAGATGACATAGTTGAAACAGTGAAATGTGATAGAGATGGTCACATCTACGGTAATACGCAGTCGTTTTGTCAGAAATACCTACAAAAGGGCAAAGCGCCCGGACCGGATGGCTTTGGCGCTGAATTCTACAAGAAATTCTTTGACATTCTTGCCCCACTCCTCCTCAGAATGATATCCAGCTCTAAGAAAGATAATGCCTTACCTAAAACATTGTATGAAGCTAACATCTCCCTTATTTTAAAAAAGGGGAAGGAGGAAGTAGACCCGGCAAGCTACAGACCCATAGCGCTGCAGAACTTTGACAGAAAGATAATCACTAAAACGTTGGCCACCCGGTTAAATAAGCATTTGTCATCTATTATTCACCCCGACCAAACAGGATTCATTCCAAATAGGTTTTCGTTCTTTAACGTCAGACGTCTCTTCAATACTATATATACAGATTATAGTAAGACTAACGGCGCAGCTATTTTATCGCTTGATGCACAGAAGGCATTCGATCAGGTTGAGTGGCCTTATATGTTTGAGTCACTGCGTAGATTTGGGTTCGGCAAATCATTCATATCCTGGGTAAAGCTCATATATGCTAGTCCAACATGCTCAGTAATAACTAATGGCGACAAGTCAACTAGCTTTTCACTACTTCGCTCGGTCCAGCAGGGTTGCCCTCTCTCTCCGGCCCTCTTCGCTGTTGCACTTGAACCCCTAGCCCTAAAAATACGTAGTCACCCAAGCCTTGCCGGGCTGGAGGTTGGTGGGACTGAAACGCGTATCAGTTTGTATGCTGACGATATAATATTATATCTACATAACTCAGAAAAATCGATTCCCCCTCTCCTAGAACTAGTCACCTCCTTTAGTAAACTCTCTGGGTACACAATTAACTGGACAAAGAGTGACTTCATGCCTCTTTCTGATGTTTTCACTCCCGGTTTTCTGGAAAATCTCCCATTCAAACTGGCAAAGGATCACCTTACTTATCTTGGTTTGACCATACCCAGAGATCCGGAACTAATAGTTAAGTTGAATTTTGATGACTTTATTCTAAGACTCAAACAATGTATAGAAAATTGGAAAATTTTGCCTCTGTCTATGATTGGTCGGATAAATTCAATTAAGATGGTCTCACTTCCCCGGTTCCTCTATTTGTGTCAGAACCTCCCCATTTTTCTCACAGTGGCTTTTTTTACAAAACTGGACTCCATAATTATGTCTTACATCTGGAACTATAAGAATCATAGAATTTCAAAAATTCATTTGCAAAAACCCAAGTCTGAAGGAGGCCTGGCCTTACCAGTGTTTAGGCACTATTACTGGGCTGCTAATGTTAGAGCTCTAATGTTTTGGCTTCAAGGAACGCCTGGTGATCTGACTTCCGGGGCCCCCCTGTGGTTAAAAATGGAGGCCAGCTCTGTTGGCAACTCCTCACTGTCAGCTATATTGTTTGCTAAGTTAGATAACCCTGGGACCTTAGAAAATCCAAGCTTTGTTGTGAAAAACTCTGTTAGAATCCTAAACCAAATTAGGAATGTTTTGAATTTACCAGATGTTTCTGTTCACATGCCAATTTGTTTCAGTCACTCTTTTCTGCCCCCATGGTCAGACAGAAACTATCATGCCTGGAGTGAGAGGGGTCTAGTTTCCATCAAAGATTTATATATAGATGGCCATTTTGCATCCTTTGATCTACTGAAAAGGAAGTTTGAGCTGTCTAGTACCAACTGGCTCAGATTTCTGCAACTTAGAAATTATGTTAGATCCAGGATTCACACCTTTGAAGTGCTCCCAAAGGAACATGCTTTCTTTGATGTATTGCTGAGCCCTCCTCACTCCAAATGTCTAATTTCCAGATTTGTATGCCTGTTTGATAATTGCACTACAGCCTCGACTGAGAGGATTAGAGAAGCGTGGCAGGGCGAACTCGGCATTGAGCTGTCTGACATTATATGGGATAGGAGCCTGTCTATGATACAACTCTGTTCAGTTAATAGTAGACACCAACTGATCCAATTTAAAGTCACTCACCGTCTCCACTATTCTAACCATAAGTTGCACAGGATTTATCCATCTGTCTCACCACTGTGTAACAGGTGTCATGTATCCGAGGGCACTTTGTCTCATGCTTTCTGGTTTTGTCCTTTACTGACTGGATTCTGGACCAAGGTATTCAACTGGTATTCTAAGGCCTACAGGATAGCCCTTCAGCCGGAAGCAGAGCTCGCCATCCTAGGCTGCTCGGAGTCCTCTCTGGACTTCCCCATAGCTGTGCAACAAGCTCTGGCACAGGGGACAATTGTTGCCAAGAAACAAATTTTGCAGGAATGGAAGTCCCCCTCTCCACCCTTCTTTCAGCGGTGGCTGGCGGATATGATTTCTGTTATACGGATGGAGAAACTCAGGTTCCTGAGGACCAACTCACTTGGAAAATTTGTTGTTGTTTGGGACCCGTTTCTGGCCTACCTCGATGTGGTCAGGGACGGCGGGTAATTCGCCTGACTGACCTCGGATCCCCCTATGCAGGATCCTATTCACAAGATTCATTTATTTTTGTTTTTCTATCTTTACAACAAAAATCACCATGTTGTAGCATTGGAGTGTGTGTGTACGCGCGTGTTTTTGTTGTCTGTTTTTGTTTTGTTTTGTTTCTGTCGGAGTCTGTTTGTTCTGGTATAAAGGACCAGAAGGGGGAAAAAATTTAAGAGAAGAGAAATTTGCACCAAACAATCATGTAGTGCATCATGTCTTTGGAGATTGACCTTATTTTTCTTCTCACTTATTTTTTTTGGTTTATTCTTTCACCTTCTGTCACTGTCCAGACCAATGTTGTGTCTGAGCTGTCATGCTCTTGTTTTTGTTTGTTATAATCAGAAAAACCAAATAAAAATATTATTAAAAAAAAAGAAATACCTACAAAAGAAACAAACGGCTATTTCTAAGCCTTATTAACACACTTTGAGCTCGAAATATTCCCTGAGTTGCAAAAACAAGGTTATCATTAGCAGTAGGGATGGAGGGAGCAGAGGCACTGTGACAGATTGACCACACCTGGTCGTGGAGGTCACCTTCTCTGGGGAGAACAGCGCTGGCTAGTCGAGCTGGACTCAATTCAGGCAGATTGCTCTCAGGCGAGCGAGCCGAGGAAAACAATTTGAGAGCAGCAGCACGAAAACAAAAACAGAAGTAAGCCAATAGGAGACACAGCGAGTTGTCAGGCGCTCGCGCTGCAGACGTGACTTATATCCAAACCACACTGCACTGAATACAGAGCAGTATACGCAGAGAGCTGCATGCCAGCACTACTCTATACTCCCAACAACGTGCAGCACTCCCTAGCTCTCTCCCTGTCTGTGTGTGTGTGTGTGTGTGTGTGTGTGTGTGTTTATTGTGTGTGTGTGTGTGTGTGTGTGTGTGTGTGTGTGTGTGTGTGTGTGTGTGTGTGTGTGTGTGTGTGTGTGTGTGCGTGTGTGTGTGTGTGTCTGTGTGTGTATGTGTGTGTGTGTGTGTGTGTGTGTGTGTGTGTGTCTGTCCCTTTGATATGTGTGCATCATAAAACAATGTCTCTGTGTGAAACCCCTCTCTGACAGAATTTGCCTAGTGTGAAAATCCATCCACCCAACATGAGTTAACATTTTACTCCTTAATGTCTTGAGAGGTTTGCAGCACCACAAATACCAAACAGCCTGCCGAATGTCCTTGTATGAGGACGACAGCACTTGTGGTATTGTGTGTGTGTGTGTGTGTGTGTGTGTGTGTGTGTGTGTGTGTGTGTGTGTGTGTGTGTGTGTGTGTGTGTGTGTGTGTGTGTGTGTGTGTGTGTGTGTGCGTGCGTGCGCGCACGCCTGTGTGCGTCTTCTGCATTGTGGTTTCTAAAACCTTTGTGGGTTTTTTGACAACCCCATAGACGCAGATGAAAGACTGACAGTTTGGAATCTACACAGCATGTCTGCAGGTCATTCGTTTCAATGCAGCTATTCATACATATTTAATAGTTTGCCATCAATGAAATAGCCATTAAAAGGAAAGTCTATGAAAAGCATGGTAATGATGTCACAGACTAAACATAGATACCAGATCAAAGGAAATGACTCTGGAAACCACACGAAAGAGTCTGACTGAATATAAAGAAATGTATGGGATAACATAATGCTGAGGAGTAAGTAAATAGTGGCAACATTGCATGCATTATTTACCTATGCAGGGTCTTACTTAAGATATGTTTTAATTTTTAGAAGGGTTATTAGATAAAAATCTAAGTCTTGTTTTGTTTGAGGTGGAAGGCATGTATATTTTATCATCAGTATTGTGTTATGAATATTACATGCTTTTATTTTTCCTGGAACCAGCCACTGGGGAGTAAGAATTTCCTCGGGCCAGTCGTCATTTTCAGTTAGCAGGTTCAATCACCATTCAACTCGGCTCAAACAATCTGTCTTTTAATATACTGTACTGTACATAATGAGAGAGTAGACACAGTCTCACTGAACACACACTTGCACTATGCAAACACTATCATGTCTTTTTTTAATAATTATCATTTGATCATCTCCAATAGGGATCATGCATCGTCTAATTTATATCTGTCGTTTTTTTCCCTAAGAATATTTAACAGATTGAATATGCGATGATGCAAGAACATGTAAAAAAGACATGTTACCCCCTTTTTCTCTTGACATTCCCTGGGCAGGATTAATTAAAATCAATACAGATTTGCATCAAAACGTTCAAAATAATAATGCAACATTGAAAAGAGAACAGAGAACTTTGATGTTGAATTGACTGACAGCTACAAATTAAAAAATCCTTGGGCCACAATTTGACACGGATACCATTTTGTCTGGAATCAGAGAGAAACTGTCAAGCAAACGCTGCCCTAGTATCACTTCTTATGCAACCTATTATTGTATCTTTCTTTGGTAGCCGTTCGCCCCCAAAGCAAACTCAATAACAGAGTTTTCACTGCATGCTTGTACCGCCAGAGTAGATCCCATGCTATTTCTGCCGCAGCCAATTTCAAGGGAACTAAGACGGAGGCTGTCACCGCTAAGGATATTAGCAGAATGTGATTTGGCATTTTCAGCACTAAGGGCCGGACGGACACACTGAGCAGATCATTTTGGCAGTGTGGAGATCACATGTAGAAAGGCCTCCTCCTCTGGGATGTGGCGCTGGTAATAAGACAGCGTCAAAGAGGCAGAAAAAGACAGGGCACTACAACTCATCTGCACTGTCACCGGCACGCTATATCTACAGTAGACTAATGACGACATCAAGGAAGGCGGAGAGGTTTTGTAACAGCCCTGATATGTCTCATGCTGAAGCCGAGGAACCAGTGGTGCAGGCTTAAACCTCCCATCCAGCCTCCAGCTGTAATTACTACAGGCGTTTTCCCCAGACATCGCTCTCACAAACCACACAGCCTTCTTACACTTTGTCGTGGACTTTTCTCTTTTCTTGTGGGCCTACAAAACAAGCTGTCCTTGGATTGCATTCACCATCCCTGTACAGAATAATAAAAGGCAGAATCGGATAATTGGCGAAAGAATGAAGAAGAAGCTGAATGCAGTGCAGTAGAATTTAAAGGGAACAAAAATGGATAATGAAGAGATAGAATGTTAAAAGTTGGAGGTGGCGCCACCATAGGGACAACAGACAGAATGTACAGACTGTGGAGGTGGGGGGGGGGGGGGGGGCAGAAAACAAACAAAGAAGAGCTCAGGGTCCATGAGTGAAAAGGGAAAGTGAAATTGAGAGCAAAGAGCCAAAAACAATGTAGAAAGTGTTGGATCAGATGAATGAGTGAATGGAATGACACATTTTGAGCTGGCTTGTTTTCCCCTAAAGCGTATAGCACCATGTCATCCGGCCGAAACACACCACGTCATCCGGTGGATGACGCCGGGAAGAAAAAAAA
>NC_139629.1:21500957-21503457 GCF_964638095.1 Poromitra crassiceps | reverse complement strand
ATATAAGTGCACAGGGAGAAACCAGACATGTGTCATATAAGTGCACAGGGAGAAACCAGACATGCGTCATATAAGTGCACAAGGAGAAACCAGACATGTGTCATATAAGTGCACAGGGAGAAACCAGATGTGTGTCATACAGTGCACAGGGAGAAACCAGATGTGTGTCATACAGTGCACAGGGAGAAACCAGACATGTGTCATACAGTGCACAGGGAGAAACCAGACATGTGTCATACAGTGCACAGGGAGAAACCAGACATGTGTCATACAGTGCACAGGGAGAAACCAGATGTGTGTCATACAGTGCACAGGGAGAAACCAGATGTGTGTCATACAGTGCACAGGGAGAAACCAGACATGTGTCATATAAGTGCACAGGGAGAAACCAGATATGCGTCATATAAGTGCACAAGGAGAAACCAGACATGTGTCATATAAGTGCACAGGGAGAAACCAGATGTGTGTCATACAGTGCACAGGGAGAAACCAGATGTGTGTCATACAGTGCACAGGGAGAAACCAGACATGTGTCATACAGTGCACAGGGAGAAACCAGACATGTGTCATACAGTGCACAGGAAGAAACCAGACATGTGTCATACAGTGCACAGGGAGAAACCAGATGTGTGTCATACAGTGCACAGGGAGAAACCAGACATGTGTCATATATAGTGCACAGCGGCTCTGGGAAACCCCCATCTCACGTGAGCTGCCAAAGGACTCAACCCATTCCCTCCCACTCTGCTGACGAAAAATCAAGATGGCGACGGCCAACGAATCAACTCCAGCTTTGTCCATATTTTTGAGGTCAGCGTGCTACACTGACGTGATGTCTGAACCTCTCCTGTCTTAGAAAACACTCACATGTGTCATAGAGTGCAGAGGCAGCACACTTGCAATCAACAGCATGGGCGACATGCCTGAAAACGACAGTAAATCCATGATGAAATCCTCATGTAAAGCCCCCGTTGAAGAGGTTGAAGCCGTTAGCGATTTAGCCGAGCTGGAACCAACCACACTGGACAAGTTGATCTAATTCCCAGGCCTTAGCTCACTCACAGGTCGCCTGGAGCCATGTGCTCTATAAGGCTGTGTTTTCCTGGCCTGGATTATTTAGTGCCAGCTCACAGTCCAGATGTATGTGGTCAAATGAGGCCTCAGGGTGAAGACAGAGATCTCAGTAGTCAATCTCCTCGACAGACTTCGATTTTTTTTCTGCTTTCAAGTCTCCCCATGGTTTCCTGTAATGTTTCAGTTTCAGTCTCTCTCCCCTTTCTACCTCTCCCTTTCTCCATTTCCCTCCTCTCGCCCTCCCTGTCTTTTCTGGAGCTGCCGTAACAGTCTTGCTGCCTGACATGAGATGAGAGTCTTTCATGTCTTTTTTGGTGAAAACAGAGTTTTTGCGATGCTGATGTTGGCACAGCTCACTACCCCACAGCGTCACAAGTGTGTGTGTGTGTGTGTGTGTGTGTGTGTGTGTGTGTGTGTGTGTGTGTGTGTGTGCGTGTGTGTGTGCGTGCGTGCGTGCGTGGCGTGCGTGCATGCGTGTGCGTGAGTGCGTGCGTGGCGTGCGTGCGTGCGTGGTGTGCGTGTGGCATTTGGCTTCCCGCTGTCCACTTCAGTAAAGGACATGAAGTCGCTGCTGTGGAAGTATAAGGAAGTCAAGGACAGCTAGAGATGGAGACAAGGAGGATTCTGTAGGTTCAAACAAAAAAAAGGCTACAGTACAGTATATGCTTAGCTTGCTAGCTATATATAAAGCTATAAAAAGCTATATGGTTTTTCTAGTGGTCTCCGGAGACCCATATGACCTACGATAACTTTTTCTATGCCTCTTTTCTCTGTCCCTCTTTCACTTACCCTCCAAACTAAAACACATATATTTTTGTCCTACAATTTGCATGTATTGTTAACATAATAGTGTATGCTCATCATCACTGATTATGCCTCTGTGTTGTCTGTATCTAATTTACAAATATATGTGGCAAACAACAGAGTGTGGTGTATTGTGAGTACCAGTACTGCTACTGTAGCATAGGAGTATTCCCAAAGTGTGCTTGACCCTACCTTACTACGATGGGGCGGCAGTAGCTCAGGAGGTAGAGCTGTCGCCTGGGGATCGGAAGGTTCCCGGTTCGAGGCTGGCCCCTCCCGGCAGCATGTCGAAGTGTCCTTGAGCAAGACACTCAACACAACTGCTCCCAAGGAGCTGGTTAGCACCATGGCAGTCGGAGTATGAATGTGAGTGTGAATGTGAGGTATTCATCGCAAAGCGCTTTGAGTAGCCGATAGACTATAGACAAGTGCTCTATAAATACAGTCTATTTATTTACCATGATGATGAGATTCCGTCAGGATCCAGTATGGTAGGAGTCTCTCAATGATAATTGATTAATAATACTAATTTCTATCTATCTATATATTATTATTATATATATAAAAAAAAAAGGAGCTAGGGCCCTGTCTGTCTGTCTGTCTGTCTGTCTGCCTGTCTGTC
>NC_139629.1:21475957-21498457 GCF_964638095.1 Poromitra crassiceps | reverse complement strand
TGTCTTTAATCGTCCCATGCAGTCATTGAACAGGCGCCAGGACGCACACACACACATGCACAACACACGCACACGCACACGCACACGCACACACACACACACACACACACACACACACACACACACACACACACACACACACACACACACACACACGCTGTTAATGACAGTTTTGAATTTTACCAGCTGCATCTCTCCCATCCCGGCTGGTCTTCCTCCTCGGAGCGGGGTGGGGCAGAGTGGGATGGGGGGGCAGGAGCGGTGGGCAGCACACAGCACAACGACGCCCGCAGGGACCAATTTCCTTTTGCCATCGCTGGTCAAGTGATTATCTTCTTACATGTTTTAGTGGGGGGTTGTTATATGGAGGAAACCCCAGGTGAGCTCAGGCCAGGGAGAACGTGTCAACTCCACACAAAGTTTACTTCACTTATTGGTTATGGTTTTAAACCCTCTGCGATTCTGTGCTTCAGGAGCTCATGTTTTTTGCACTCTTTTTCATTGTTTGTCTGTAATGTATGTTGTTGTCTTGGACCCCAGGAAGACTAGCTGTCATCTAGGCGTCAGCTAATGGGGGATCCTTTTTAATAATAAACAAATAAACTCTCATCAGTGAGCAATGTCATCAGTGATGATGTCATCAGAGAACATGTAATTTGTGATGTCATCAGGGATGTCACTGAAGCAATGACGGTGAACAGTTATGCCAATATCATCAGTGATGTCATCAAACACTGATGATGTCACAATGTCAACAGTGACCTGTGTCACAATGTCCAGTGAGCTGATGCCACCCGATGATGTCACAAGATGCATAGACAGATGGGAGATCACCAGTGACATCACTGATGATGTCATATGCACTGATGATGTCATAGACATTGTGACATTATCAGTGATGTCATAAATTCTTCCTTGCTGAGGTTGTAAATTGGACAACTTGAAGTTAGTCTTCACAGAATGGCTGATACAACAGCAGACATGTCCCTTAATGAGAAGCTGAAAACTTACCTGAAGACACAAAAAGGGTTAATACTCGTTGCAGAAATACTCATCAGCTTCATCATCATCCTCTGCTATGCTGTCGCACGCAGCTACTCTGTGTTAGCCATCTGTGAGATGGTGTTCACCATGGTCTACTTCGGCATCTTCATGACAGAGATGGACAAGAAGATCCAAGTGGTCAACTGGGTCTGGAGCGATCTTTTCCGCGCCGGCTTCGGTGCTGTCCTGTACCTCATCACCTCTCTAGTCACTGTGGTCGGAGCTGCCGGAGTCTGCGCTCTCATCACAGGCGGGGTGTTTGGTTTGCTCGCTGCTCTCCTGTTTGGCTACGATACCTACACCATCTTTCAGCAGATCAAGACCAACAGGCAGTACACAGTAGTTGCCACCGACGACCAGTGTTGGGTAATTTAACGACTTTTTGCTACTTTTTTAGGACATGAAATTAGCCAACTTAGCCAAATTAGACAACTTTAATCCGGTTTATGATCATCTGACCTAGTCCAGGGAGAGAAGCTGCCTCCCTGCCCGGTAAAATTGCTCCACACGTGCAGCTACGGCCAGAGCCCCAGAGTCTAGTGACCTTGAGTTGGCTATAGAGTACCACAGGTGCTAGGTACCCAGAGGCTAGTGACCTTGAGTAGGCTATAGAGTACCACAGGTGCTAGTGACCCAGAGGCTAGTGACCTTGAGTAGGCTATAGAGTACCACAGGTGCTAGTGACCCAGAGGCTAGTGACCTTGAGTAGGCTATAGAGTACCACAGGTGCTAGTGACCCAGAGGCTAGTGACCTTGAGTAGGCTATAGAGTACCACAGGGGCTAGTGACCCAGATGCTAGTGACCTTGAGTAGGCTATAGAGTACCACAGGTAGTGACCTTGAGTAGGCTATAGAGTACCACAGGTGCTAGTGACCCAGAGGCTAGTGACCTTGAGTAGGCTATAGAGTACCACAGGTGCTAGTGACCCAGAGGCTAGTGACCTTGAGTAGGCTATAGAGTACCACAGGTGCTAGTGACCCACAGGCTAGTGACCTTGAGTAGGCTATAGAGACCCAGAGGATAGTGACCTTGAGTAGGCTATAGAGTACCACAGGTAGTGATCTTGAGTAGGCTATAGAGTACCACAGGTGCTAGTGACCCAGAGGCTAGTGACCTTGAGTAGGCTATAGAGTACCACAGGACCTTGAGTAGGCTATAGAGTACCACAGGTGCTAGTGACCCAGAGGCTAGTGACCTTGAGTAGGCTATAGAGTACCACAGGTGCTAGTGACCCACAGGCTAGTGACCTTGAGTAGGCTATAGAGTACCACAGGTGCTAGTGACCCAGAGGCTAGTGACCTTGAGTAGGCTATAGAGTACCACAGGTGCTAGTGACCCACAGGCTAGTGACCTTGAGTAGGCTATAGAGTACCACAGGTGCTAGTGACCCACAGGCTAGTGACCTTGAGTAGGCTATAGAGTACCACAGGTGCTAGTGACCCAGAGGCTAGTGACCTTGAGTAGGCTATAGAGTACCACAGGGGCTAGTGACCCAGAGTCTAGTGACCTTGAGTAGGCTATAGAGTACCACAGGTAGTGACCTTGAGTAGGCTATAGAGTACCACATGTGCTAGTGACCCAGAGGCTAGTGACCTTGAGTAGGCTATAGAGTACCACAGGTGCTAGTGACCCACAGGCTAGTGACCTTGAGTAGGCTATAGAGTACCACAGGTGCTAGTGACCCACAGGCTAGTGACCTTGAGTAGGCTATAGAGTACCACATGTGCTAGTGACCCAGAGGCTAGTGACCTTGAGTAGGCTATAGAGTACCACAGGTGCTAGTGACCCACAGGCTAGTGACCTTGAGTAGGCTATAGAGTACCACAGGTGCTAGTGACCCACAGGCTAGTGACCTTGAGTAGGCTATAGAGTACCACAGGTGCTAGTGACCCAGAGGCTAGTGACCTTGAGTAGGCTATAGAGTACCACAGGGGCTAGTGACCCAGATGCTAGTGACCTTGAGTAGGCTATAGAGTACCACAGGTAGTGACCTTGAGTAGGCTATAGAGTACCACAGGTGCTAGTGACCCACAGGCTAGTGACCTTGAGTAGGCTATAGAGTACCACAGGTGCTAGTGACCCACAGGCTAGTGACCTTGAGTAGGCTATAGAGTACCACAGGTGCTAGTGACCCAGAGGCTAGTGACCTTGAGTAGGCTATAGAGTACCACAGGGGCTAGTGACCCAGATGCTAGTGACCTTGAGTAGGCTATAGAGTACCACAGGTAGTGACCTTGAGTAGGCTATAGAGTACCACAGGTGCTAGTGACCCAGAGGCTAGTGACCTTGAGTAGGCTATAGAGTACCACAGGTGCTAGTGACCCAGAGGCTAGTGACCTTGAGTAGGCTATAGAGTACCACAGGGGCTAGTGACCCAGAGGCAGGGATGACACATTTTTGTAGGCCAACCCGGAAGTTAGCATCGCACTCGGTTCCCTCATCTGGAAGTCAATGGGATTTTTGTATGGGGATTTCAGCAAGATCATCTTCACAAATGAACACCACTTTTATGATTTTTGAAGCATAAATGTGATCGCCAAAAATCACGATTTTCAGCAAAACCTTCAAAAATGATAAAAGTGGTGTTCAGAAAGGTTGCAGTTCCATACACTTTGGTTAACCACAGACTAACCAAAATCCCCATACTAAAATACCATTGCCTTCCAGATGGGGGAACCAGGTGATGCTAACTTTTCAGGTTGAGTCATTTCTGCGGAGCGCTATACGTTCCAAGTATCCCATGCAGGTACAATGATAGATCCCATTTGACTGTCTTGTCCCACACTACCACAGCAACACTAAAGTAATGTGGTGCATTAATAAGATAATTGAAACAGACTTTTAAAATTAACACAAAAGTTACTTTCAATACGAACAAATTACTTTTATTCTGCAGTCATTTTAAAGTAGTTCAATGACTTATTGAGAGAAGTAACTAGGAACTGTAACTAAAAATAAAATTCTCTGTAACTTGCCCAACACTGCCGACGACAGAGGGTGCGTTCGTAAATCCACTCTGACGGTCTACACTGAAATGAGAGCATGAAGGTACGGTACACTACAACATCGGTCCAGTCTGCGCTCTGCGCGCTCGGAGTGCTATTTCCGAACACACCCACGAGTTTAAACACCTGGGCCCAGTTGCACAAAGCACCTTAGGTTAAGATTTCCATTAGGGTCCGAGTTAAGGTGTCCATAAAATAGAATTGGCTGCACAAAACACCCTTAAATATTGTGCTTATGTTTTCCTTAAAATGTTTAACCTTATGGAGAAGATTTAAGGGTGTTTTGTGCAGCCAATTCTATTTTATGCACACCTTAACTCGGATCCTGAGGGAAATCTTAACCTAAGGTGCTTTGTGCAACTGGGCCCTGAAACTTGTTTCCCTGTCAAGTCCACAGCAGAAGAATAAAAAAAAGGACGAAAAGGAAGTTCACGCAGGAGTTAATTGAGAAGAAGAAGAATGAAGAGTGGAAGGTGGACACTAAACTGAAGAGGTCGCAAATTAACCGAGATCACTGTATGGAGGAGAGCTTTCTCTTAGCTGCTTCTTAGGGGAACGTCACAAAGAACGTGCCCCACTGTGGCCTCATTTCACAGCTTCTCTATCGCCCGGCTGCTGACTGCTCTCTGTCCTTCCTCGACTACGGAAATTGGCCCCAACTGCTTCCTTCCCTGGGGAAAGGCAGCAGATCAGCCATGGGTTCGGTGGTGCCGTTACGCCCTTCCCCCCCTGGCCTCCCGGCCCCAATGAGATGACTGCATGCTGGTGTGTCAGTATCACCTTACCCACCATGCTGTCCTACGGGACAACAAGAAGGAGCCGGAAGCTTTGACTGCTGCCTGTCTTCCATACGGAACACACAAGAGAGGCGTGGGCGATTGTTGTGTTGCACTCCCCGCTCTCCGGTCTCGTTAGTCGGCGCGTGTGCTGGGATGCGTGACGTTGATCCACCAGACGACGGGCGGCATGCATCAAAGGAGTCGCCTCAACTCTCCACCACCACCCCACCACCCATCCCTTCCATGGGAGAAAAGTGGATAAACTGCTCGCTCCTATCAGAGGCGCTCTGTAGTGGTTGCTGACTCCATCAGCCCGCCCCCCGCCGCCGCCGCCGCCGCCGGCAGTAACGCCCTCTGGTGGCTACAGCTCACGTCCCGCTCCGCCCGGGCGATACGGCTGGCCAGCGTATTCCTGGTTCCACTTTGTGAGTCTCAGTACGACGGAACGGAAACAGGGCCACCACACTTTTAAGTGGCACGCATGATCTGAAAGCTTGGGAACCTGAAGATGAATTTGAGAGGCAGCTCATCACTGTGCGTCGACTCGAGCTTTTCTACTCATAAATATGTAATAAAAATGTGTTTTGATCAGGCCTATTCAAATGTTGAGTGTATAAGGGCTCCAGAGTTCACGACACTACATCAAAAAGCGAACAGTATGCCCAGTTGTCTCATAAGCAGCAATTTAGATTTTGTGCCAAATTTTACCATTTTTGACGACTCAAGAATTTATAAAAATGGTCAGAAATCCCTCCAAAATACCACATTAACACACCAAGATCTTGAAAAACACAGCATAATGCTGTGATGCAGTTTTGCACTATCAATAAATTTTTAAAATTGGAGATCTATGCGATTTTGACCATTTGGATGACAAACATTATTTTCAGAAAGAGGTCACAATAGGTCGAGAGCTTGAGGTGAGAGGTCAAGGGACCCCTTTGAAAATGGTCATGCATTGTTATTGTTTTTCCCCCTCGAGTGTCATATTACACACATCAATAATAATAACTGAACAATTCCACCCCATGTCCTTAAAGTAGATCAGTGGATGTCTCTATTTTATACTATTCTTGTGTTATAATCATCCATAGCGAGGGTAAATGGTGCAAAAATGGAAACAATTTAAACACTTACAGATACAATCGAATTAGTAAAACGTCATAGCCTATGTGGTGCGGTGTAAAGTGTATCAATGTATTGCGTGCTTGTATGCATTTGTACTGTATATGTGATAGTATGTATCTGCTCTGTTGTATGTCTAGGTGTGGACAGTGAACAGGCCCGTATCCAGGGTTTCCAAATTGGGGAGGTCCAGACATGGCAAGGGGAGGCGGATTTGGCGGCGCCCGAAAAAAAATTGAGTTTTTTTTTTACATTTTTTTGCCATATTTAGAGGAATATCTCATTTTTAATTAACATTAGGATACTGTTGTGATGTAATTATTCAGTATTTTCTCCTTTTCTCACTCATTCAGAGCAAAGAGGGAGATATATAGCATGATGATAATGCTCTATATCTCCCGACACAGACTTAACATGATAGAAATATTATCAGCAAACTTAATGACTAGACTAATTATTCTGATCTGAATGGCATATATCAAGAAACATTGACTCCTCTCTTTGCTGTATAGTGGGAGGTGCATTTTTGAGTAGGCTATTAAAATAGCATGTCAAGTTCACATTTCTTTATTGCCAGATTAAACAATTCATGGTTGTTGGTTGGTTCAACACAACATGTGCGTGCATGCGCGCTTCCTCTTCTTCTCTAGCCTACAAGCATGCAACTTCCTTGATTGTTATTGTTGATAATTCTATTTAAATAGGCTACATTTTCATTTCCCGAAACATTCTTAAACAAGAAAGGAACATAGTGCACTGCAAAATATTTGTAATTACATTTGTAAAAATAGATTTTTTTTTGAAAAAATCTTTTTTTTTTTCTGAAATTCTTACCGAGGTCCGGACCTCGGTGACCTCATAGCTAGATACGGGCCTGATGGTGAATAGGGAAGGGGATTGGTAGCAGCCAATGTGTTAATAATGTCAATGTTATGTTTGTAATGGTATAATAAAAAATGTGTCATAAAAAATTATAATTGAACAATAATAATAGTTCCCAGTGTAATTTATCGGATGCAAAGTAATATAGTCCAATCATGAATCAGAGTTCAGGTGGAGGAGAGGAGGATTGGGACGGTGGGGGGGGAGGGGGCGTCATTTTTGGTCATTGGGTCATTCTCCTGCATGACACATGACATGGAATGACTGAATGTTGTCACAATCAGTATTTGCAAATTAATTTTATTCCGTAGATTAGTAGTTTGCTGTCCCCAGCCCGATCCCATTCCCAATCCCCCACCCCTTGAAATGTCAGAGAAAGCCTGCCTGCCGCGTGGCTCTGCCTCCTGGGCAGAGAAAGCCTGCCTGCCGCGTGGCTCTGCCTCCTGGGTAGAGAAAGCCTGCCTGCCGCGTGGCTCTGCCTCCTGGGTAGCGTTTGTGTTTTTCATCTCAAACTAATAATGACGAGGCAGGCCCTCGGAGGCGCCATGTCATTTCTCTTCCCTTTCCCCCTTTTTCACAGATCACTACGTTTCTTTTTGATACCACTGCACATAAAAACCCTATTACAGGCCAGTCAGGGAGTAATGCCATCTGTAATTTTCACTTTGATAGTGATTTTACTTCAGTTTTATGTCATGATACTTGCTACAAAGATTTTTCTATTCAACCGCCTGTGAAAGTCGGCTGCTGCTGCTACCCGACAAGGGAGTTGAACTCCTCAGCACGTGTTAAACAAAGAATGGTTTGTGTGAAAGTTTGATGTTGAAGGTTTGTTTGGCCTTATGTTTAAACGGCATGCCTCGCTCAAACTGCTAAACAGGCATGTGTTTCACTTGCCAATTTCACTTTTTGTTTTTAAACTCTTTTTTTTCCCACCCCTGTCAAGCACATTTACTACAAGTATTTTATTCATTATCTTTTCACTATAGGGATTGAGGCCTAGCTGCCTTCACATATCCACAGTCTAGACAGCTCTCCTGTTTATTTCCTGGTGTGAGCATCAGTGAACAGTAGTGAGTGGTCAAGTCACATCACCTGTCATCTAGCATTACTGATATATTTGACACTTGGTCGCTTGATTTGTTCTACCCGGTAGAATGCACCAGTTATAATAGGGTTTCATTATTATATATATTGATTTCCAATCCAACTGGTGCCGATGTGGGGGATTCTCAAGTCCACTTGATATTATTAACTGCATTGCTCCACAATAGTTATTACCTGGATCACTGCAGTCAGCAAAATATTGTGACAAGTTATGAGATTGAGTGGGCGGAATGAGCCACTGATGGACAGACATGAAACGAGAGGGAAAGTGAAACAGTGTTGATACCACTCTGTTTGCAATCTGTCCTAACCAGCGAGGTCCTCCAGATTATTTTAAGATTTGAGTGGAAATCAATGATCTCATTGTGTATTATCGGGACTCCATATATCTAAAAGAATGAGATTGGAAAAGCAATATTCTCTCTATGTAGCAAAGTCTCCTGTGTGTGATGCAGTTAGCAATGACAACAAAAGTAATGGTTCTCTGTACTCGGTCCCAATGGGTTTTGCAGTAGGCCAACCGCATGAATCAAACGCTACACTTGGTGCCCGGCCACTTCCTTGGAGTGTGAAGTACATCCTCACTTCATTACTCACGGCCTATGACTTACATTCATTCATTATGTAGCCTGTATTACAGGTTGATTATCTGAGGCATTAATAACACATGGAGCTTGATCTACCTTAAATATGATGGATTAAAGAAGTCCAAGGCATGTTTTCAACTTTCCTCTTCGTGCATATGTATTAAAATGATATATCTCCACAGCGGAATTATATTTTACACTCGTAAAAATGTGCAAGCAAGTGCTAAGCAGTGCATGGCAAATATTCTACCCAATCGCTGCATCGTACGTTTCAGACGCCGGCTCTTCCTGGCTATACCTACGCTCAGCTCGGCGTGACCACCGACTCGGCCCGGTAGCGAGTTGAGGGAGCCTCGGCTACCGCGACCCCGTGGCTACTGGCCCAGTGGGGAGCGGCTCGCAGGTTAGGCAAGCAAAACAACTTGGTTTAGGTTTAGGCAAGTAAAACAACGGTTGGCAACAAAAGCGACTTGGTTGGGGTTATGGTTTGGGTCTGGATTCGAACCAGGTCTCTCATGACAAGAAAGTTACAAGTCAGGAGCGGTTCCGCCACTCCCTCCCCTTCTCTCTACCGCAACTTTGACATCCTTACACCGCAGACTGTCATGATATACGTTCTATGACGTGTATAACGTTAATTATTCACGTATCTAGAAATGTTAATATGCAACATTATGCCTGCCTCTGTAGCTTCAGAAACGACATGTTGATATGCAGCGTACTTTGGCTGTGAAACGTAGATATCAAACATAAATTGGTTTGCAGAATCCTATACAAGGGATCAGCAGCAGCATTTTGGTAAACAAACCGCGTCACTAGGTGGCCATGGAAATTGAACCCTATGGAGCCCAAGTGGCGCGAGGCTTGTGTGTCTGACTCTAGCCAGTTAACTCTTTTTACATTTAAAAAACTGCGACAGTTCACACACCTTTAACACGACATGCTTATACATCAAACTATTGAGCTACTTCTGCTCTCACTCAGAATGTCAAAATATAAGCGATGTGATGCATAGTTTTTGGAGATATTCCGCATTTCTGGGTGTCAAGTGACGTCATGCTGATTCGTCCGATACAATGCCTATGTTATCCTGGCAACTGAGTTGGAACTATGTGAAAGTGGATATACTGTAGAAGCCGAATAACAATTATATGCTTATTTAACTGGATGTGTTTACATGTATGCTGGATGACCTTTCCTAGCGTCGTACATTCGATGCGCTCCACATCCCAATGTGCACAAATACATGGGTGTGTAAGCGTGAGGATGGAAATCAATACATTTGTGACATGGTCCATGCAGGTGGTGTGACAGTCAGCACCGCAGGAACCCGGGGAGAGAAGGCAGAAAGCAGAGGGGAGGGAGTCTACCTCCGCCCTGCAGCTCGTCTGTCTTCATTGTGTCAGATAGGAGAGGCGGGCGCCCCGAGCTGGCCAGCACCACGGATCGAAACAGAGAAGAAGGGTCTTGTGGACCACGATGGAGAAAGCTGCATGTATAGAATACCAACCAGCTAGCCCTCATTATCCAAGCTCACCTAAATCTCACCATCTTCTGATCTCTTTCTAGCTCGCCTTCTTGATCTTGCTCTTGTCCTCTCTCTCTCTCTCTCTCTCTCTCTCTCTCTCTTTCTCTGCCTCTCTCCCTCTCTGTCGTGTCTCTGACAAATCTAAGCTATCTGATGCAATAGGAAAACCTTTTAACGAAATTTTCCATCTGTGCCTGCCATGCAGTTGCACACTAATGGGTCTATTTTCCAGCTAAGAGCATGCCTTACCTAATGTCCTATACAGGATTTATAAAAGATTGATGTCTATCGCTCTTTAAATAGATTGATAGGCAGGTTTCTGCAGGATGATAGTGCTCAAATATGTCAAACCTTTCAAATGAAATAATAGACGTCGTTCACTAGCGCACACAATTATATTCTATTCAGTGCTCATTAAAAGACATGCCCTGCTCATAAAATGTACATTCTCTATACGTTTTCTATAATGGACTGATTTCTACATGCACCCCGTTAAGCCTAAGTGAGAGCTCTTGCGCCGGACCATTTAAAGATATATTGCATCATAAATCAGAATTGGCTTGGCAAGTGCTTGCTAGATTGGAAGAGACCTTATAGTTGCGCTGGAAATTGGTTGGAGAGTTCTTCCAGGAATAGAAGCAGGCAAACTCAACGCATGTGTTGTTGTGTCTTAATGAAAATATACTATGGTATTGCTACACTCTACTTCCAGAAGAGTAATTTGAAAGCCAACAGGACACTCTTGTGGAAATCCATAGCTTGTGCAAAGAACTATGGATTAATAGATTATATCATTTAATATCACTCTGTAATAACCATGCATACAATGGATACACTTCATATCTCACAAACCGCGAGATAACTATCCAATCTTTGCTGGCCATCCCTGTAGCAATTTTTAGATACAATTTGCTCACTGACTTCTTACCAATAAATTGAGGGGAATTGGAGAGAGTTGGAGAATGGCAAAATATGTGATAAGAGAAAATGGCTGTGTCTCTCTAGGTGTGTGCAGACTGTGAAAGTCATCCTCCCATTCCTGGAGGTTGTTTTTGTGTTTGTGACTCTCTCTCTCTTCTCTTCTCTCTCTTCTCTCCCTGGCCATCTGTCGGCGAATTCCCTCTCTCATCTATATGGATAACAAGACATGCATTAGAATAACTAATACAACAGGCCTCATATGGTGTGTGTGTGTGCGTGCACTAACAAGGTGTTACAGATTGCAGGGTTATTCTTGGAGGCTGCGCTCCGGCGAGGGTCAGGTGCATGCTGAGGACTGTGTCACTGTGCCAACGTGGAACTACCTCCCCTTCCAATGCGATGAGTCATGTCTAGCCAGCCTTCATGAACTGGGTTTATTACACGTTTATTACGGGTGTATTACATGGCTATTACATAGCCAGTAGCTTCAACACTTTTTTGCTTTGGTGTGCTATCGGGTTGTTATCGGACATCGAACCGATAGTCATTTTGCATGTTTCGGTGGTAAATTGATTTTTGTCTACCCTTTTTCTGACTAACAGTTAATCTATTGGCCTTTCCAGTAAAGGCCATGCTGCAGCCGTTTAAAGATCTAAGGCTCTGTCTAGTTTCCCCTTTCAACAGCAGCAGATGAAAGTAGAGGAAGACAGAAGGGCAGAGCAGTGGAGAGGCAGGCAAAGCGGGAACCCGTGGGAGATGGTAGCGCTGGTCCAGTAGGGATAGATAGATGGATAGATAGATGGTGGAATGAAGAGACGCAGAGGGGTTTAGTTTCTGAAAGACATCCCTCAGAGGAGCGCGCCTGATGGTAAACTGGAATAAGGGCGATGGTTGGGCCGGGGGGATCACTCCCTCAGGACGAGCACTATGCTCAAATGGAGAGATGTGAAGTGTTCTCGTCCTGCGGGAAACACTGTCCACATCCAGATGTTTCAGAGCACAGTGGGTGATTGATGCCTGGAGGTAATGCAGCATGATTGTAAATGTGCAAGCGTGTGCGTGTGCGTGCGTGTGCGCGTGTGTGCGTGTGTGTGTGTGTGTGCGTGTGCGTGTACATGTGCGTGTGTTTGTGTTTGTCAGGGATTCTTCACTAAATAATTCAAAGGACCAAGAGAAAAAAACAAAGGGAAAACGGATATCAGAATCTGGAGCAGTACTCCCGGAAGAGACACCGAAGAAGCCCCCCTTCTCCCAGTTACAACCGAAATAAAATCGTTTGATCTCATGCCGCTCCCGCGCCTATTGTTCTCTGCTGGAAACCTCCACCCTCCCAACCAGCCGAAGTAGCACTGATACGTGC
Source organism: Poromitra crassiceps (assembly GCF_964638095.1). Lineage (NCBI taxonomy): Eukaryota > Metazoa > Chordata > Actinopteri > Beryciformes > Melamphaidae > Poromitra > Poromitra crassiceps. Next base: position 21,486,118 of record NC_139629.1, on the reverse strand, counting down.
GGAGGTAAATAGGCGGGGTAAATTTATTCACGCAACCTGCAAAGTAGTTGATCCCGCTAGAGACCCGTGGCTAATTTGTAGCATTTTCATACACCTTCCCCCTGTAATGAGTGTCTGTGGAGCACACCCCCACCATCATCACCTAGTCAGTAGTCACACACACCTGACTTGGAAATGTACAATGGCAACCACTTACAATGGATACCACCTCATTACCACCACTGAGGTGCCCTTGAGCAAGGCCCTTAACCCCAACTGCTCCAGTGGAGCTGATCAGTGGCCAGCAGCTCAGACTGTGGTTGTACTGGTCAGCTTCCAGGTATGAATGTGTGTGTGAATGTGAACAGGGCACTCCTGAAAAAGAGAGCATTGCTCTCAGTGAGACTCCCCCTGTATAAATAAAGGTTAAAAAAAAAAAAAAAAAATTGCTCAGCCAGGTGAATCTCCTAGACGTTAAGTCAATACTTCTTCATCTGATTATGGTCCATTATACAACAGTTAGTTCCGGCCGAGCAATTTGATTGGACAAGAGGGATACTACTAGTGCTGATATTTCACGATAACAGCACTGGCGCTTCACTGTGTGTAGGGTAGGCTATATCACTCCGCTTCACAGCTGCTCTAATCAACAAAACGCTTCATAGCTGCTCTAATCAACAAAACAAACACCAGCCACGTTACATTGAACGTCATTGACAAAGCGTAACACCTACGCTACCGACAGCGCAAAGATGGATTTATTTCCTAACATAACTAAGTAACATGCCGTCACCAGACTCTTATTTCACCGGCTGTACAATCAATGGAAACTTGCAAATCAATGTGTATGATAAAAAGTACGCAGCCTGCAGTGAATTAGGTTACATTTTCGGCAACTGGTAGCGGAAAGCTGAGGGGACTATTTTTGTTGGCGGAGGAATAAGTAGAGAAAACATATATTTTTTCAGCTTTTTGTCATTTTTTTAATCAGCTTTGTTTAATAGCAGCAGCTATTTAACATCGGTGAATGTACCTACTGATTGTAAAGCGCTTTGGATAAAAGCGCTATATAAATGCAGGCCATTTACCATTCATACACCGATGGCGGCAGGTTACGGTGCTGGCACACCATCAGGACCATGAGGTGTCAGGTCTGGTTGTCCTTGCTCAACTCTCTCTCTGAGCCTCTTTGCTCTGCTGCTTCTCCTCTCTCAATGAGTGTGGCCCTCTGCACTTAGTCTGATCTGGGCCTAACTCATTGAGAGAGGAGAAGCAGCAGGGCAAAGAGGCTCAGAGAGAGAGTTGAGCAAGGACAACCAGACTCCCGGGCACCAGGAACAGGGGAGGGGGGCCCACTACATTGGGAAACCGCCATGGGGAAACCGTCATGCCCTCCTTAAGGTCCGCAAAGTGGTGACCCAACATGGGGACCAGAGGCTGGACACATACGCCATAATGGACGATGGCTCAGAGTGGACCGTGCTCCTACACTCAGCAGCACAGCAGCTGGGCCTTACAGGCCAGCCAGAGGACACGCTTTTGCGGACGGTGAGGCAGGAGCCCCAGATGCTTCACAGGGCGGCCGTCTCCCACATCGTCTCGCCGGCAAGTTGCCCAGAGCAGACCTATCGCACGAAGAGAGCCTTTACGGAACCGAACCTTGGTCTAGGCGAGCAAACTTACCCCATCACCGCCCTGCAGCAGAAATTCTGTCGTCTGAGGAATCTGCCCCTCCATCAGATCGAGAAGATCCATCCTGCCCTGCTCATGCAACACCTATGGGAAAAGAAACGGGACTGGGATGACCCAGTCCTACCCGAGACACTGCTGCAGGCCTGGAAGGAGTGGAAGGACGAGCTACCGCAACTGCAGGATATTTCCCTACCGCGATGCTACACTAGCCCTGACGTGGACTCCCCCATCGGCAGACGGGAGGTCCACGTGTTCTGCGACACACCTGAGCAAGCATATGGTTCAGAGGCGTATCTCAGGACCGAGGGTCCCGGCGAGAAGGTGGAGATAGCCTTCCTCACGGCGCGGTCTAGAGGGGCTCCAAAGAAACAACAGTCCATCCCACGTCTAGAGCTGTGCGTCGCCTTGACAGGAGCGCAAGTAGCCAAGGTACTCAAGACGGAGTTGACACTCACCACCAGCCGTTGGGGTGGCGGACCCCCCTTCCTTCTTCTCAGCCCAGATCGCTGGCCAGAGACACCCCAACTCCACACAACCTCGGATCATAGCGAGGAGTTGAGGAAGCCAAGTTACTGTGGCCTCACGTTGCCCCCCCCCATGCCGGATGAGTCTACGGCCTTCGGTGCCTTTATCAAGGATACCACGCTGGCGTTCCAATGAGGCACTAACGGCCGAAGAATATAGTAAGGCCGAGGCTTCCCTCCAACGAGTGCAGCACAACTGCTTCCTCGCTGACCTCACGCAGCTGAGTTTCCTCAACTGGAAACTCAAGCCACCAGAGGCCCCTCACTTCAGCAGTTGCTGGGAGCGAGAGATTCGCTCAGTGAAGCAGGCCTTGGGGCACCACTGGTTGCGGAGGAGGTGCTCAGGACACTCCTCATTGAGGTGTCAGGATGATCATAGACCCCCAGCTCCTGCGCACACTTTGGCCGATGGGGACAGTCACCAAACTTTCCCCTGGACTGGACAACAAAGTGTAGATGCGTACCTACACCCGGCCGGTGTAGCCAAGCGTTCAGCCCCCCTCACTGCCAGACTAATCAACCGAGCCCTGCCTATACCTGGTGGGACTGGAGTGCCATTTCTGGAAGAATACAGATTCCCCACAGGAATCTGAGGGTGGCTGTAGAAAATGCTCCATAATGGCCCACCATCAGGCCTGTTTTTGGGGCAATTGACGCCCACCAACCAAGGAGCCCACGAGGCAATGATGATGTCATCGGTGATGATGTCAGAGTTCACCTTGTGAGGTCATCTGTGATGTCAGAGTTTCCCCTGTGACAGACGTGACTTTGTGAGGTCATACCTCCCCGGACGTTGTGACATCACCAATGATGTCATACATTAAAGCTTGAAAGACATCTCCGTCGTTCTTATCTGTCATCTGTCGCGAGTTACGATCTAAATAATCCAGCACAAATTAAGCGGAAGCTACAACTTCCCTACACTGGTCAAGATGCCGAATTTCAAGAGAACATGTAAGCTTCTGTTTTTACTTCTCATCTCGGTCTTAATCTTCTATGTCCTCAGGTTCGCCTTTGTACAGAACCAGCAGCAGTCCAACACGCAGCAAAGAGAAGCCAAAGATCAAGTGCAGGAAGTGAAAGTTGCGGAAAGTACCAAAAAGCTGGAGAAATGTCCCGAAACATCTCCTCTGCTGGTGGGTCCTCTACTACGGGTGGAGTTCAGCTTTCCAGTCAACCTGGAGCAAGTCAGGAAGGAAAACCCAAATGTACAGGCGGGCGGCCGCTTCCAGCCCGCGGACTGCGAGGCGCAGCAGAAAGTGGCCGTCATCATCCCCTTCCGCAAACGAGACGAACACCTCAAGTACTGGCTCTACTACCTGCACCCCATCCTGCAGCGGCAGCAGCTCGACTACGGAGTCTACGTCATCAACCAGGACGGGGACGAGATTTTCAACCGAGCCAAGCTTTGCAATGTGGGCTACGCCGAAGCGCTAAAGGAGTACGACTACGACTGCTTTGTCTTCAGCGATGTGGACCTCATCCCCATGGACGACCGCAACATGTACAAGTGTTTCAGTCAACCTCGCCATCTCTCCGCCTTAATGGACAAGTTTGGCTTTAGGTTGCCATATTTTCAATTCTATGGAGGTGTTTCCTCCTTGAGTAAGCAACAGTTCCAGAAGGTCAATGGCTTCTCCAACAGCTACTGGGGCTGGGGAGGCGAGGACGACGATATGTACAACAGAATAATTTCCAAAGGCATGTCCATCTCGCGGCCCAAAGGAAGACTGGGGAAATGTAGGATGATCCAACACAACAGAGACAAGCTGAACGAGCGAAACCCACACCGTTTTGAGCTCATCAAACATGCCAACGAGACCACGCATAAAGATGGCATCAACTCCTTGTCATACAAAGTAGTGAAAATAGAGAAAGAACCGGTATACACCAAGATCACAGTGGATGTGGGGAAACCAACAGTGGCACCGCTACCCAGTCCTGGGTGAAGATGTGGAAAAGCAGGTGAAATCATTCTTCCAAAAGGAGCTCCAACTCTCAGAGGAAGAAGTAAAAGAAATCTCCTTCACCCGTGCACATCAGCTGGGGAAAAAAAGAGCGTTTGCGGAAGCGGCCGCTTCCACAACAAAATCTTCGAGGCCAATTATTGTCAAATTTATCTACTCCAAACAACGCCAACGGATTAAAACTCTTGGTCCAAGGCTAAAAGGTAAGCCTTTCGGTATATCCGAGCAGTATCCAAGAGTGATAATGGAGAGGCGCAAGGCGCTCCTTCCACTTTATCACCAAGAAAGAAGAAAGGGGAAAAAAGCAATTTTGGTTGCCGATAGGCTATATGTGAACGATAAACTATATATGGATCCAGATGTCACCCCCTGGCTTAAAACACGACATTGAGCCCACTGTTGCCTTTTTTGGCGAATGAATTGGTATAAGGCCAGGCTGTATCTATTTTCTTTTTAAAAAGTATACATTTTTGGACTAACCTGGATGGCATTTTTGTTTGTCTATATAAGTAAAACACCAAAAAAATAAGGAGAAAAAGGAGTCTGTACTATATGCTGTCAGACTCGCCAAATCATTCATTTGTTTTAGTTTTTGTTTAGTTTTTGTTTCATGAAAATACACGTTTGCTTATTTGTGTCTTGTTTTTTTGTTTTATCTGTTTTGTTTTTGTTTTATTTCCTATTATGTTTTTGTCTCTCTCTTCTCTCAGCCAAATTCCCTTTATTCCCTCCCAGAGTTTTTGCCCTTATTTTTGTTTTGTTGTTTTCAAGAATCACACATCAAATGTATGGAAGACTAAAATATGCCTGAACTATTGATATCAAGCTTTAATTGCAATGGATTAGCTGATAAGAAGAAAAGAAGAGACGTTTTCACGTGGCTTGCAGATAAAAACTTTGATATATTTTGTCTTCAAGAGACTCACTCTACTCAATTGGATGAGACTATGTGGAGAAAAGAATGGGGAGGTGATATTTACTTTTCACATGGATGTTCAAACTCTAAAGGTGTGATGATAATGTATAAAAAGAAGGTAGATATTGTGATCAAAGAAACGATAACACATCCTGCAGGTAGAATCATTATACAACATATTTTTGTGGACAGCCTGGAATTTGTACTGATAAATCTGTATGCGCCTAACTCAGACGATCCACTTTTCTTTGAAGACATTGTCAATACACTGCAAGGAAAAAGTCTTCACGATAAGAATTTAATAATGACAGGAGACTATAATACTGTATTGGATATTGATTTAGACCGAAAAGGCACACAAACTAAGAACTATCATTTTAAAGCATAGTGCCATCTCTAATATCATGATGTCATTAGACTTAACTGATATATGGAGACTGCAAAATCCGAAACAAACAAGGTTTACATGGAGACGAGGAAATCAGGCAAGTAGAATAGACTTTTTTTTAACATCCTTCTCTTTGACCCCAATGATAACTAAAGTTGGGATTAAGGAGAGATTTAGGTCAGATCATCACCTCATATTTTTGAGCATAAGTACCACTGCCTCCCAAAGGGGCCCAGGCTATTGGAAACTAAACCAACAATTACTAAAGGATAAAGAGTTTATAGACATAACAAACAGATTCATAGAAGACTTCTTTATAATAAACAATAATACAGCAGATCCTTTGGTTATATGGGATGCGTTTAAATGCTCACTGAGGGGGCACTGCATTCAGTACAGCTCCAGAAGGATGAAAAATCGTGTAGAGAAAGAAAAAACACTGATAGCTGAAATAGAAGACTTAGCACAACAGATAGATAACAATGTAAATGTGACAGAAGACCAAAAGCGCAGTCTTGAGTACAAGGAAAAAGAATTGGAAAGAATATACTCCGAGAAAGCAAATATTACATATCTGGGAAATAGAATAGAATGGTTAGAAAAGGGGGAAAGACCAACAAAGTACTTTTTAAATTTACAGTACAAAAATGCTGTAAAGAAAAATGTATTGAAACTTATAGTAGGAAATAAAACTATTGAAGAACCAGCGGAAATTTTGACGGAACAATATAAATATTTTTCGGAGCTGTACTCATTTCAGGGTCCTCTGGTGGGGGCATCGCATCAAAATATTGGTCTCAACCTTCCAAGGGAGGCCAATGTCATGTTAACAGAAACCGACAAAGAATTTTGTGAAGGCTTTATTACAGAACAGGAGTTGCACCAAGTTGTTAGCACTTTAAAAAAAGGTAAAAGCCCGGGAGCTGATGGCATTCCTGCCGAATTCTATGAAACCTTCTATGAATCTGTAAAAATACCGATGCTTGAAACTTTTAATTGGTCATACAGTAAAAAAAAACTTACAGAAACACAACAGGAAGGTTTAATTTCATTGCTGTTAAAACAAGATTCTGGTGGAAAATACAAGGATCCAACTATATTACAGAATTGGAGGCCAATCACTTTGCAATGTAATGATGCAAAAATATTGGCTAAATGCCTTGCAAATAGGCTAAAGAAAGTATTACCAAAGATTATCCATCCAGATCAGTGTGGTTTTTTGCAAGGTAGATCAATCAGTGATAATATTAGACAAGTAACTGAAATAATTGAATATTATGGTCAAGTGAACACCCCTGCATTAATTTTTTTCGTTGATTTTGAGAAAGCATTTGATAAAGTACGTTTAGATTTTATTTATAAATGTCTAGAAAATTTTAATTTTGGTCATTCTTTTATCAATTGGATCAAAGTAATGTATGCCAATCCAAGGTGTAAAATTATAAATAATGTTTTTTTTTCTAAAACCATTCATCTCCACAGAGGTCTGAAGCAGGGATGTCCGCTCTCTGCATATTTATTTATTTTATCAATAGAAATGTTAGCTCTGAAAGTAAGAATGAATAAGAAAATAGAAGGTCTGAAAATAAATAATCTGGAATCAAAAATCTCAATGTATGCTGATGATGTTAATTTTCAAATCCAACCAAATGTTTCTTCCTTCACTGCAGTGGTTGATGAGTTAAATGCTTTTTCAGCTATTTCTGGTTTGAAACCAAATTATGAAAAATGTACTGTGTTAAGAATTGGATCTTTGAAGGGTACAAACTTTGAGCTGTGTTGTAATCTGCCATTAAAATGGTCAGATGGTCCAGTGGATGTTCTAGGTATACATATCCCTAAGAACATAGAACATATTACAAAGGAAAACTTTGAAAGGAAGCTTCATAAAGCTGATAGAAAACTACAGGTTTGGAGAATGGCAAATTTAACTCTATATGGAAAAATAACGGTGATAAATACTTTAGTTATTCCTCAGTTTGTTTATATTCTTATGTCATTACCTTCACCAGGAGAAGAGCTGTTTAAAAAATATGAACAACATTTATTTAAATTTTTATGGGGTGGAAAACCAGACAAAATTAAAAGGGCTTGTCTATATAATGATTATGAGCATGGTGGGCTCAAGCTGTTGAGTCTTAGAGCTCTCAACTTTGCACTGAAAGCATCTTTTGTACCAAAATTTGTTTTGAATCCACAATGGTTCTCAGCAAGATTGTTGATATCATTTCATTCACTTTTCAAAAAAAAACTGTATCCTTATTTTCAGCTAACTCCTTTTCAGTTCACTTTATTAAAGAGAAAGTATTTCCCATATCTATCAGGCTTTTTAGAAGAGTTCATGGTCAGCTGGCTTCAATACCAATATCATCAACCTGAATCATGTTGTGAAATTCAGAGCCAATTGTTATGGTACAATAGAAATATTTTAATTAAGGATACACCTATGTTTATTGAATCAATGTTTGAAAAAGGAATATTATTTTTGAATGATCTTTTGAATAGTGGGGGTGAAATCATGTTGTATGACGATTTCACAGTAGTATATGGTAACGCTTGTGACTCCTTTACATATAATCAACTTTTTGCAGCTATACCTCAGACCTGGAAAAGGAAGCTACTATTAAATAAAAAACAAATGGTATGCTGCCCTGACGTAAAGGATACAACATGGATAAATAAGAAAAAAAAAATAAGAAAATGTATCAGTTTCATATGTATCTTAAAAAAATATGTGCAGCACCAGTAGCCATTCAGTCAAAATGGGAGAATATGTTGGACATGTGTATCCCATGGGACAAAGCCTTTTCTTGTATTTACACAACTACTTTTGATGTATCCATTAGAATTTTACAATTAAAATTAATCTATAGGTACTTGCCTACGAAAAAGATGCTTAAAAAATGGAGCATCCAACAGTGTGACTTGTGTAGATTTTGTGAGGAGGAAGAGGAGAGTGATGTACATTTATTTTGGTATTGTCCGGAAGTTGCATTATTTTGGATTAAAATTGAAGAATGGATTTCTGTTTACAGCACACATTTCTATAGCTGTCCTCTAACTATAATGTTTGGGGATTTAAGGGATGATGAAGAAGGAAAAGATCTAAATAATATTGTAATTATGATGGGGAAAACATATATATTTAAAGCTATGAAAAGATACCAACTAGATATTGAACGTTTCAAAACATTTCTAAAATTTCAGTGGATTCTTGAAAGGGATATTAATAGAAATAAAAAACAGAATTTAATTTATGAACGTGGGTGGGAAACTTTGAGTCGGGGTGAGGGTTGGAGCTAAATGGACATAGGCTGAGGAAATGTTTTTGTATTATTTTTTGTTTTATTTTTTGGGGATTTAAATTTTTGTTTACTGTAATGTATCCTTTTCTGCTGTATAAGCAATGACTATTTTCTTGGTATATGTATGTATGTATGTATGTATGTTTTTGTCCTTTGTCTTTTTTCCCTTTCATGTGTCTGAGCTGTTTGTTTTTGTTCATGTGTTGTTTGAAAATGAAAAATGTATAAAAATAAAAATAAACAGTGGCACATGCATATTACATCACTGACTTTCCAGTCTGACTGTGGATATATACTCCTTGGATGGGAGACTGGGGCTGGAACTGGCATTTGAGGACCAGTGGTACTAGGAGGTGCTCTTCTGTCTGGTCTCTGGCCGCCCTATTCTGCCCTACAAAGCCTAACCGCGGTAACAATGTCAAGTCAAGTCAAGTCAAGTTTATTTATATAGCCCTAATTCACAAGCATGTCTCAGAGGGCTTCACAGAAAGTATGTCTAGCTGATTCTAGCTAACACAACAGTAACAAGAATATACAGAATAAAGATAACATTTGAACAATTGATAATATAGAAAATATAGAAATGAAGAGAGAGCAGAGGAGAGAGCAGGAGAAGGGGGAAGAGCAGGGGGAATGTGAGAGAGTGATGGGGTGGGGAGGGAATGGGAGGTGGGGCAGGGGGAGGGAGGAGGTGGGGAGAGAATGAGAAATATAGACGTACATCTTGCAAACGGACATATGTCAATTTCTAAGCAACCAAACTATGCCTAATTTAATTGGCTGCAAGCCTTTAGTAGTGAGTCCTTTTGCCAAATAAGCACATGTTCACATATAGAGCTTATGGGTGCCTTGCTTTAGGGAAGAGTGGGTGCCATGCTTTGAATAGTGGCGAAATACTAAGAGCATGGGTGCCATGCTTTAAATAGTGGCGGAATATTGCCATGCTATGCCATGCTTTAAATAGTGGCGGAATATTGGAGGGGATAGAGTGGGTGCCAAGCTTTGGAGTAAAATGTGTACTATGCTTTAGAGTAGTGGGGGAAGGGGGGAAGAGGAAGAACACCGGGAAGAGGAGAAAGCAGGAGAGTGGAGGAGGGAGGGAGAGCGGGGGGATGTGAGGGAGGAGATGGGGGAGGTGGGGAGAAAATAGGAAATGTGGAGGAGGAGACAATGGAATGGAGGGGGAAAAAGTTTTTTGACTGTCCAGCCAAATGTGTTATACAGTGAAATGTGATCATGTGCTGATGATGCATGACGCTTACTATAGAAAATGCTCCATAATGGCCCACCATCAGGCCTGTTCTTGGGGCAATTGACGCCCACCAACCAAGGAGCCCACGAGGCAATGATGATGTCACCGCCGTGACATGTCAGAGTTCACCTTGTGAGG